>NW_026731583.1:0-600000 GCF_028476545.2 Physella acuta
GGATGGATGGATGGATGGATGGATGGATGATGGATGGATGGATGGATGGATGGATGGATGGATGGATGGATGGATGGATGGATGGATGGATGGATGGATGATGGATGGATGGATGGATGGATGGATGGATGATGGATGGATGGATGGATGGATGGATGGATGGATGGATGGATGGATGGATGGATGGATGGATGGATGGATGGATGGATGGATGGATGGATGGATGGATGGATGGATGGATGGATGGATGTGATGGATGGATAAATGAATGAATGAATGGATGGATGGATGGATGGATGGATGGATGGATGGATGGATGGATGGATGGATGGATGGATGGATGGATGGATGGATGGGTGCTTTCATTTTTGTTTCTTTAAAAAACAACAGACTCGACACAATGCTTTTAAACAGGCATGTGCAGTTGTATCAATGAATTATTTGCTCGACATTATCTTTTCTTGTAAGAGAAATCTATACTACTAAAACTCAAGTTAGTTTACATGTTTGAATATTTATATGTTTGTTTGTTTGTCTGATTGAATACTGGAGAGAATCTGCGCTAGGTGGAGAGCTGTAAAATAGTATGTAGGTTAGAGATCAATTTATGTTTTCAGACTGACTGTTAATTACAAATTTACTTAAAGACGTTAATTAATTTATTGATTTATTCATTGGTAGATTAACCACATTAATTGAAAAAATTTCAAACAATGACTTTACCTTGACTCAATAGTGACATCACATGTTTTATTTACTTTTTAGTAAAATAAAATGTCGACTTCCATCATAGATTGTGTGGCCCAATCAAAAGGTTAACGCGTTCTAAAGCTAATTTTATGTCGACCATTACTTTAACAATACGTCCGTTTGCTGTTTTTATTACGTTCCAAGACTTATATTATCTTTCAACTGTCTTTTTCATTTAGTTTTACAATAAATTTCTCTAGCTCTACAATCTGTACAAGAAAGTTATCTATTTATTTATAGATCTAAATATCACGTGGCCAAGAAAGTTTTTTATAGATCTAGAATCTAGGTCAAACCAAAGATTAATTAGACACAAACTAATGATTAATTAGACAAAAATACAATCCATTTTATAATCATAATACATTTTTTAGTCCTTAAATACTATATATAAATCTTTGTGATTTATCTATCTAGATCTAGGTCTATCTAGCTAGAATAGGTCTAATGATTAGATCTAGATCTAGCAAGAGTTACGAAAAAACTAGACTTAAGGTGCGCGGACCTTTGACCACAGGTGCTTTGACCATAGGGGGTTTGACCATAGGGGGTTTGACCACAGCGGAGCTTTGACCATAGGAGCTTTGACCATAGGGGATTTGACCACAGCGGGCCTTTGACCATAGCGGTGCTTTGACCATAGGGGGTTTGATCATAGGGGGTTTGACCATAGGGGGTTTTCTCAGCAGAGGGTCACAGGTGGTCTATCAACTGGTGTTTGATCACAAGCGCTGTGTCCGGCTTTGATCATAGGTGTGATACAATTAACACGATTTTATACATTTTTCCTGAGAGTACGTTAATAGAAATTAACATGTATTTAAAAAAAGCCAAGAACTATATTTTAGTCTCCACATAAAGGCTGGTGCTAGGCCTCATAGATTTATTTTAAATATAAATGAAACACAAATAATGCGACATATAACAAGTTTCACAAATAAATAATGTAGATGTACTTGAAAATACATAGCATATATATAAAAGATAAGGAAAAAAGGATAAAAAATGATACAAAACTTGCCAATAATATAGTCAAAGATGTAATACATAAAATGGTTAACTAAATGACAGATGTGCTATAGCACGCAAATATGTCAGTAGGCCCTACGTCTGTTGGACCATATGTCTGGACAGCACGTTGTACTTTTTCGTGCAACATCTTGTATCGCTTATCAGCTGGGTAGCTTGAATGTCGAAATTTAAAAAATAATTTAGCAACTTTTAAAATAAATCCTTACCATATATGTATAATTTAAGATACAATTTAATTTGAAAGTTACTACTATTAGACTTAGGTATAGATCTATGCGCGTAAATAAAGTTGCATAAGGAGACTCAAAGTTTTAAATTATACTATAAAAAACATCAGTGACGTCACGAGTTAAATAACTAAGTTATAGGCTTTTTTTTCGGGTGGCACCGGTTCTAAACACGTCAATGTTAATTTTTTTTTCATTTTTATTTTTATGATGTGAATGATAAAGTTGCCATCTCAACTTGGCGGGATACAGGGATGGTGAAGTAGAGTTAATCTGTTTCTTTGTCCTAAGCATATGAAGGGATAGTGTGGTCAGAGTGAAGTAGAGTTGAGTAGTTCACCTGTGACGTCAGTATATAAAGGGATAGTCAGAAATCGGTGTTTTTAAAAGATAAAAAACATCTTTTTGAATGTGGGGTCTGGTTTTTTGTGACGATAAGTGACAGACGTGATGTTTTTCTATGGATGACTTTCGAAACCAACAGTTATCTAACAAGATAACGGGTAGTCTAGTGATTAATTAAACCCCTATTCGAGAAACGTTTCTTTACCTTACCTACCGCACCCCTGTGGCAGCTATTTCGCAACCACTTTACACTTGACTGAGTAGGTCACATTCAGCTTGTGTTATTCCGCCTTGGCGGGTGCTAGGTATGGCCAGAACAAAATATCTCATTGTGTTGTCCCTATAAATAGGTTTCTAAGAACCGGATTGATTGTTGTTTTATTAAGCTTAAGATTTAATAATATTTTTTCCCTATTATGGCATGAAGATTTCAAATTTACGTTTTTGAATAAGATGAAATAAGAGACAATAGCATTATAAGGTCATGAGTGTGTTTAAAAAATAACCAACTATGACGTTATTGACGAATTGTTAGTAAATATATTACTAAATATTTAAAGAAACTCATTTATTTTCTACTTTTTAGTGCATAAGTACATAAAAGCTTGAGATTAAGAAGTTTTTTATGATTTTTTAAAAACATATTTGTTTTATTTTTTTGTGTAATTTTGAGTAAGTTAACATGTAGCATCTATGTTGCCAAGAATACTAAAATTTTGAAAAAAAAAAAACATTAACACGATTTTGATATAGGCTATAGACCTGCAACTAAAAATAAAAACTTATTCTTTGTTATTTAAAAATACATTGTAAGCACTGTGTGAAAGCGTTTAAGAATTTAGAGTCAGTTTCGTTTACAATATAACAAGAAGCCCTCTGAAGATTTAAATTTTTTACTTTTAAAACAAATGCCATTCCCCAAAAGTCTCAAATTTGAAACCGGGTCAAATTCAGTGCAGCTCTGACGGGTATTTAACCAACATTAGGGAAAAGAAAGTCGGTTGGGCAAAATACTGATTGCACCTTCCCTTCAAATGCCGAATTCAGAAACATGTATGCTGAAATTTACATATATCTAAAGAGTGATAAATCTCATAGAATATAAGATTACGTCTTATCCAGCATTCAATATTATTGTTACTTCCGTTGTTGCTTTTTACTTTCTCGTATATACGAAGTGTAGAGAAAGTCTTGTAATCGTGCAAAAAAAATAATCGAGATTTTCGCAAAAACATAGTTTTGCAATCTTGTCCGTATGTCTGTGTGTATGTGTGTCTATGTGTCTGTGTGTATAAACACGATAACGAGTACCATTACAGCTAGGTTGATGAAATTTCATATATAAGTATTATCAACATATTATAAGTATTATCAACATCTTCTAACCATATTCACGTTTCTTTATTCTTAACAATCATAAAACCCTATATGAAATCAATCAACCGTAGCTTCCTGTTTCAACTGTTCGTGTGTTAATGATACGACGACCGTGTACAATGACAGCAGACTTTGACCTAGCTAACATGTTGGAGCAAACAAGCAAGATAAAACTTGTGTTACAAATGTTGCATTAATTAAAGACATACATCATTGTATTAATCTGTACCATGGATAAAGCACCTGCTATCAATTGCTCGCACTAGATAACCCACCTGTGATCAAATACCCTCTGATGAGAAACACATGTGATCAATCTCCCTGTGGTCTCAGCCTATATGGTCAAAGCCCCAAATGGTCAAAGCCTCGTAAAGGTCAAAGCCCCGCTTTGGGCAAAGCCTCTATGGTCAAAGCCCCCATGGTCAAAGCACCTGTGGTCAAAGGTCCGCGCACCTTATAGTGGATATTGTAGTTATAGTGGATATTGTAGTTATAGTGTATATTGTAGGTAGAGAGGATATTGTAATAATTATAGTGTACATTTTAGTTATATTTTAAATTTAAGTTACAGTATACTCTTGGAAGCGTTAATGTTGAGTTGTTATTTGTTGATCGGCAAGTTTTGATCCGTTGGTCTTCAGGCAACCTGCTACACTGACAACTCTAGCACACGGTGCAAACATCTGGCATATGCGTTTGCATTTATAAAATAGCCGCTTTTTTGTTTTTTGTTTTTAATAATTCTGTATTTATCACACACAAATAAAACGCATGCAATTGTATCCATCAACATAAACTCATCCACTGAGCTCCCTTCAAATTTTCTTATATATTCTTATTTAACAGTATGTTTTGGAATAGATATTGTAGTAAAATCTTGATATATAAATCTAAAAGTCTGTTAAAGGAAACGCTTGTTTTTCAATTTTTTTTAGAAAATCCTTTATGATATAAAATCATAAAATTATAATATTTGTGGAAAATCAGAAATACAGTAAAATATGCCTTCCTGTTACTGGAAATTGCTCAAATTTTTAAAAAAAATCTACTACAGTTTAAACGTAATTAACTAAGTTCGGTCACCCAATTAAAACTAAATGGCGGAACTAGAAAAAAAGCCGCCCTGCCCCCACCCCTGGCAAAAAAATATTTCGGGTCCCCCATATGATATACATATTATATAGGCATATATATATATATATATATATATATATATATATATATATATATATATATATATATATATATATATATATATGTATGTATATATATATATATATATGTATATATATATATATATATATATATATATATATATATATATATATATATATATATATATATATATATATATATATATATATATATATACATATATATATATAGGTGTTAAGTTATTTCGTTTTAAAAAAAATTATACATCACCGAAATAGTTTTGAAAACAAAAATCATGACATGCACTGCACTGTTCTGGTTTAAACTTTATGAAACAATTTCATCATCATCATTCCTTTGTGGCCCCTGGGGAGCAAAGGGTCAGCCCTCTTTTTTTCCCTGGGGATTCTAGTCCATAGCATGTTTTTCGATATTTTCTTTTTCTCTTCTTAACGTTTTTCCGATCCATCCCCATTTACGGGCCTTGTTATTTTCTCTATTGGCTGTTGCTTTAAATTTTATTTAACACAGGTCTTTGTTTAATAATTTGTCTTGCCATCTTATTTTAAGTATTTGTCGTAAGCGTTTGTTTACGAACGCATGTAGCCTATCAGTATTTGTCTTCGTAACCCTCCAAGTCTCCGAGCCATAGAACAGCACTGCCTTGACATTTGTGTTGAAAATCCCCATTTTACTACTGAGTGACAGGGCCGTGACATTGGGCGCAGTGAGTTGAAGGCACATTGTTATGGAACGAAGTCATCTGTGTGGTTAGTATTGATGGTGGTGATGACTGCAGTGAGAGGTTAAACAGTTGTGTGGCGAATTAGACACTGTATATTACTTGATTGTTGAAGAAGACACCAACACAATTTCAGCTGAACAACTTTAATTAATAGATAATCAAACTACACTCTATATGGTCTAAGGAAAACAGAAATAGTTCATTAACAGCGGCCGGCCTTAGGGGCCACACTTTACAAGAACACAAAAACACGACTACATTCTAACCAGCCTAACGTTCAACTGTCCTATCTTTCTGGCCAAGCTTGACCCTGGGTTCCTTAACCCCTGCATGACCCCGGCATTCCAGCGAGGGGGAGGGACGGGCGCCTGCAAAATCCTAGGTGGGACTAATGCATTGTGTCCCAGTTCAGGGGGGGGGGGAGGTGGGGGTGGGGAGGGCAGTACAAGCTGTCACAGTTCAGGTGTGGGGCAGGAGGGGGGTGGGGTAGATACCCACTAGCGGTGGGACGAGGGGGTTGGACTCAGTTATAACACACATCTAGCCTTATTGATACGACATTTTATGTCCTCGTCTGCTCCCCCGTCCTTATTGATCACGCTTCCCAGATATGTGAATGTGTTTTTTTCTCGTAAATCTTCTCCATTTAGCTGTATGGGCAGGTCCTGGTCAGGTCCTGGCTGTTATTGATTCTAATTACCTATGTTTTATTTGTATTGAACTTTAGTCCAACTTTGTAGGCTTCTTCAGATAGCCAATTTAGTTTAGCTTGTGTATATTGATGCTTGTAAGATAGTAGGCAGATGTCATCGACAAAATCAAACAATTTATATAACAGTTATACTGTCAAAATTTTAATTGGATTACATACATAATTTTTTTTAGTTGTCATATTTGTCATCTTAATCGTAAAAACACATAAGAAAACAAATTAAATATCTCCAAAACTAGGCAATGAATTCAATACTTTATTTTTGTGCATTGTTGTGGTGAGCACGTAGTTATTGGTTTAGTTGAACACTGAAGCCTGTGGTGTATTTGAGACAGGTGTGTCTTGTTCGACGCCCCCCTCCCCCCTCTCACCCACACTGAACGCCAATGACTGAGCATCATGAAGGACATGGGGGCATTTTTTTTAATTTAAATTATTTCTAAAGTAGAAAACAGCTAGATTTCCACTTTCTTATTCAAATAATTTATATAAATTAAATAATGAATTTCCAATGTAAAACAATAAAGGGTGCTATTTGGCATCCAGGCTTTCCCGTGTTCGCTTTGGCGACTACGTTCTTTTAGTGAGTGCAAAAGTTGGGGTAATATAGTCGTTTTCTAAGCTGAAACAAGCGGTCCCGGGCTAGACTCTGAGCACTTTGCGTTGATGTTTGCGTTTGTGTTTTCTTTGTTTTTTAGTTGTGTTTGCGTTTAATGTTGGGTTAGCGTTTGGATTTGGTTTGTTTTTGTTTGCTTTTCGTTGGTATTTTCTTTGTATTTGTGTTTGAATTTGTGGTTGGTTTTGTGTTTGCGTTTATGTTTTCGTTTGTATTTTGTATTTGTTTTTGCGTTATGTTTGAAGTTGTTTTTGTTTTGGTTGGTTGTGGTTAGGGTGGGCAAAGCCGGATGTAAACCGATTACTAAACACATATGTCATGTTCCTTTACAGATAGGTTTTCACAAAGGCCAGTGCAGAGCCTTGCCGGAACGGCTAGTATATATCTAATATACAAAGTTCAATTCTGTATGTGGTTGACAGCGAGCCGCAAATTTCAAAGTCTAGCTGTAGCAGTACTCAAGTTATCGTGTTCACAGACACAAATACACACACACACACACACACATATCTACACAGACATAATGATAATATTGCAAAACTATTATTTCCCTCTCAGGGATATGTAGAACGACAAGATTTGTAAACAACTCGATTTTTGTACATTCTAGTATATGAAGTAGCTTATAGAGAAGGTATTGTAATCGTGCAAAAAAGTGAGATCAATCCCGCTTTATTTGAGACAATAGTGTTTAAAATAGGCACACTTGAATTCCTCACATTTTTCTCCATTGTGCGATTTGTATACGACAACAGGCCAGACGTGTTTGTTTGCTAAAGGTTATCTTGACCTTAAAGTATTAATTCTGCACCCACAACAATGTAAGCTAAACATGTTCTGCCACATTCCAAGTTAATCGATTTAAAAACATTGACAAAAAAATAAAAGCTGCATAGTTTCTGTTTGTAAATTGTGCAGTTTACAGTGGGGGAACTAGAGAAAAAGGGCCACCCCGCAAAAACATGTATTGCCCCCCCCCTCCTTCCACGATATATATATATATATATATATATATATATATATATATATATATATATATAAATAAATAAATATATATATATATATATATATATATATATATATATATATATATATATATATATATATATATATATATATATATATACATATATATATATATAAAGGCCTATATATCAGTGGCGTAGCGAGGTCGGGTGTTACCCGGTGTGGCACCTGATGGTGTCACCCCCCCCCCCCCCCTAAAGAAAATCTGTAAATTATCTATGTCATCCGACATTTAAAGTCTTTTATGACTGAAACTTTGCTTGTACGATAGATACTCATTTATTTTGCGTTAAACCGCACATAATTTTCACCACGCCTACCATTAATCCAACTTGCCTATCTCTACTCCATATTCTCCAATCCCCCAACCTGGGTTAAATAGAGTTAATCTTTCCTCCACATACCTTGTAATACTATGTCGATTTTGAAAGTAAACACAATGTCGTTCCCCTGCTCTGCACAAAGTGGTCAGAGAAATAAAATCAGGACTACACCTAACCGCACTAACATTAAAGTAATTAATTACACAGTTTATATATATAAAGCAAAGTGGTCGGGTGCCCGATAGGGCACTTCCCGGCGCCACGGGCGCGTCAAATTTGGCACGATGGTGCCTTGAGGCGATAGAACACGAGGGCCGGTGACGGTTCGCCGAAAAGTCTACGGAGAGGGGGTCAAAACTGACCTCGACTGACCGTCGCCTTATATGGGCTATATTACGAAAAAAAATTTCCTCCGACGACCCCCCTTGAAATTTTGTGAGGTGGTAGAAGAACGCCTAGGGGTGTCACAAAAAAATCGGCATATCTGGGAAAACTTCGTAAAGGGGTCAAAACTGACCAGTTGTATTTCCCTATATAATCTTTGTATTTTATGGGAAAAACAGAGGGTATATTGAAAACAGATTTTAGGGCACTAAACCACTTTACATCTGGCTAATTTTTGGCATGCTTATAGGTAAATGACTAGACCGTAGGGCAGACCTGTCGGTTTGACTCAAAGCCCTCGACGAGGGCTAAAAAGTGACCGCGGGTGAAATTCTCTTTATATGAGCTCTATTACGAAAAAAAATTTCCGACGACGACCCCCCTTGATATTTTGTGAGGTGCTAGGACAACGCCTTGGGGTGTCACAAAAAATTCGCCATGTCCGGGAAAAAACGGGAAATGGGTCAAAACTGACCAGTCGTATTTCCCTATATAATCTTTGTATTTTATGGGGAAAACAGAGGGTCTTTTTTAAAACGGATTTTAGGGCACTTACCCTCTTTACATCTGGCTAAGTTTTGGCATGCTTATAGGTAAATGGCTTGGCCGTAGTGCAGACCTGTCGGTTTCACTCGAAGCCCTCGACGAGGGCTAAAAAGGGACCGCGAGTGAAATTCTCTTTATATGAGCTCTATTACGAAAAAAAATTTCCGACGACGACCCCCCTTGATATTTTGCTAGGTGGTAGGAGAACGCCATGGGGTGTCACAAAAAACTCGCCATGTCCGGGAAAAATCGGGAAATGTGTCAAAACTGACCAGTCGTATTTCCCTATATAATCTTTGTATTTTATGGGGAAAACAGGGTAATTTCTACACAAATTTTAGGGTACTTACTCTTTGTATAACTGACTAATTTTTTGCATACACCTCTATAGATGACTGGGCCGTATGGAAAAACTGTTGGTCAGCATCAAAGCCCTCGAAGAGGGCTAAAAATGAATGCGAGTGAAATTCTCATTATACGAGATTTGGTCATTTTGTTTATGAACAGGGGAGGTAACTTTTTAATGTAACAATTTTTTTTATATTTTGTATACTCTTTTAAGAAAAAACAAAAATCATAAAGTGCAGCATTGTTTTAAACGAATATTTTGTTATAAATTAAGTTTTGTATTGTATTGAAATTGTAAAATTAATTGCAAAAGTAATTTAATATTATATTTGATTAATAATTTTTATGAAAGCCCTTTCAGTTCTAATAACCTTGCGAGTAATAAGTTTGCGAATATTCCATCAATTTATGGGTACAATATAAGTACCCCACTGTATAAATTTAGGCCCTAAACATTTAACATAACAGCCAATCACCTATTAATTAATCATTCAATTTCTCAACTTTTTTGAAAACCTAAGCGAAGCTAGGCAGTATGCCTAGTAATACAATAATACTAATTACTATACAGACATTCATGAACGACAGCCAACAAAGTTTTTTTCTAACAATAGATTTTTAGTCATTTTTACTTTCTCTTATACGAAGAATTTAGATAGAAGTGTAATCGTGCAAAAAAAAAAGTGAGATTTTTACAAATCTCGACCTTTTACACCTCCCTGAGTCGGAAAAACATAGTTTTGCAATTTTGTCCGTTTGTCTGTGTGTGTATGTGTGTATGTGTGTCTGTAAACACGATAACTTCAAAACCGTTACGGCTAGGTGGATCAAATTTCAAGAATAATTTTCATATTAGTTTTGTAGTTTTGCATCACTTTTTCAGCAATTTCCGGTAACCGGAAGTGGCACTTATTCTACTTTTAATTTTTCAAAGCCTATAAATTGAGTACTGTTTCAGTTAGATAAATGAAATTCATATGTGAGTAAAAAATCTAATTATCTACATTGTGTCATATTTTGCGCAATTTCCATTGACCGGAATATTCGAGAAAGTTTAGGGGAGATCATTCCCGTTTTTTTTTTAATTTGCTATAGAGTTGCATGACTAAAAACCATTGCGCACCTAATGAACGTGATAACGCTTATAATAGTGGGGAATAGTTGGGTAAGAAAGCCAAATAATTTGGTCAACATTATAATTAATTAATAAAAAAATCTAATTAGGCATTCAATTAAGTCAAATTTTTTGTCAGATTGCATTGTCTTGACAAACGTATCAACAATGAATCGATTATATCAGTTAGACGTGCCCGAATTTTCGCTCGGGCGTTTTGATCTAGACGGACGACTGACGACAGACAGTGAGTTGAATAAAAGATTGTAAAAATTAAATGTTATAGTGTTGTGTGCGTTTCTCTATTGTTCTATTTAAAGTGTTAATAATTCAAAAATTGTATAAATACATGAGTGTATAGAAATAAAATAGGTAAATTACCTTGGTCACGTAAATATAAAAGATGAAGTATGCTTGCATAGAAATCCGTACAGTACTCTTCTATATACTAAAAACTCAATTGGAGATTTGCACGAATGACTCGCTGCTGTACGATCTAAGGTGTGTTGTTGACACACCTTTATAATGCTGTGTAAAAAGGGCTTTACGATTCTTTTTTGTTTGTTGATTTCTTACAGCAGACGTTTATTTAGGATTTGAGACAACAAGAATTAGACGTTACTATATATATCTGTGCACACACACTCAAATATATATATATATATATATATATATATATATATGTGTGTGTGTGTGTGTGTGTGTGTGTGTGTGTTTGTGTGTATAATACATATATAAAAGTATTATACATATAAGTATGAATACATGCATATATGTATAATACTTTTATATATGTATTCTAAACACAAACATATATATATATATATATATATATACATTTTTTGTATACTACTTTTATATATGTATTATACACACAAACACACACACACATATATATGTATATATATATATATATATATATATATATATATATATTTAAATATGTATATATATATACAGAGAGAGAGACATATATAGACATTAATGTATGTACGCATATCAATGTGTCTGAATGTGTATTTTACATTTTGGATGCTTCACTTGCTAACAGTATATTATGGTAGGTCTACACATGTTTGTTGTAGTAAATAAAAAATAACCGGGAGTGATCTCCCCTAAACTTTCTCGAATATTCTTATATAAAACAACAGGGGATGGGAACTCGGGATATAGTTATGATTTTTAATCCATTTTAAATACTGAAACTTTTAAAAATAGAATAGAATCTCAGTAAAAAACAATTGCGCACCAAGCGAACGCCTAATAAAGGTGTGTATAATAGTGCGCAATAGTATTAGTACTTAATAAATTTACATTAGTTTTTGAGAAATCGGAAGTAGCGTAAATTACTACTTCCGGTCAACGGAAATTACTCAAAATTTGACAGAAGGTAGAGAATTAGATCTTTTACTTACATATCAAATTTCATTTATCTATCTGAAATAGTACTCAAGTTATAGGCTTTTGAAAAATTCAAAGTAGAAAAAGTACCACTTCCGGTTATCCGAAATCGCTCAAAAGTTGATACGGATCTACGATTTTGATAAAATACTTGTATATGAAATTTCATCAACCTAGCTGTAACGGTACTCAAGTTATCGTGTTTACACACGGACACACACACACACACACACACACACACACACACAGACACACAGACATACGGACAAGATTGCAAAATTATGTTTTTCCGTATCAGTGAGATGTAAAACGTCGAGATTTGCAAAAATCTCGATTTTTTTTTTTGCACGATTACAAGACTTTCTCTATACTTCGTATATACGAGAAAGTAAAAAGATGTCACAAATGATAGAGTTTAAGATTCAAAGCAAACATTATTTTTATCATTAAACTATATATATTTATGCACACACACTCATATATATATATATATATATATATATATATATATATATATATATATATATGTGTGTGTGTGTGTGTGTGTGTTTGTGTGTATAATACATTTATAAAAGTATTATACATATAAGTATGTATACATACGTATATGTATATATATATATATATGTATATATATATATATATATATATATATATATATATATATATATATATATATATATATATATATATATATATATATATATATATATATATATATATATATATATATATATATATATTCTGCGAAAAGAAATATTGAAATTCACAAGGGTGGCGCCCCGTCAGGGCGCGATTTGTTTTTCTCTATATACGGTATATAAAAATTAAAGTCGATTTTTATTTGACACCATTCATCTGATCGCTATCAAACTTTAGTGAGTTCATACGAACACATTAAGGAGAGGTTCTGTAAAAAAATCATGTTTAATTTCACAAGGGCGGCGCCACGAGAGGGTGCGATTTTTCTCTTTTTACCGTATATAAAAATAATAAAAGTGCATTGCCGTGACACCGTTGACATGATCGCCATCACACTTTGGGAAGATGTTGAGAATGTTCCTGGGGAGGTTTCTGCGCTAAAAACATTTTCAAATTCGCAGGGGTGGCGCCCGGTAGGACGCGATTTGTTTTTTCTCTATATATGAAAATAAAAGTCGATTTTGGTTTGGCAGCGTTCACCCGATAGCCATGAGACTTTAGGGAGTTGATTAGAACACTCTAGGGAAGTGTTCTGTTAAAAAAAGTCCTAATTTCGCAAGGGCGGCGCCACGGGAGGGTGCGATTTTCCTCTATATACGGTATATAAAAATAATAAAAGTGAATTGCAGTGACACCGTATATCCGATAGGCATGAAACTTTTGGGAGTTCATTATAAAACAACTCTAGGGAAGGGTTCAGTAAAAAATCATTTTGAATTTCGCTATGGGGCGTTACAAACGATTACTAAATTGAATTAGGCGTGTCCTCTGTCGCACTGGTAGGGTGCGATTAGGCTGTAAATAAAAATGTCTGTTTCGGCCCCCAAAGGCTCACATAGGCCGCTGAGGGCCATGTAATACGTTTTATTTTAATAATCAGAAAAATTAACCAAGGTTAGATTATTAACTGGGATGTTTCTTTTTGTCCGTAAAAAAATCCAAACAGTTGCGTCACTTTGCGAATGATGCAATTAGCATCTATTTTTAGATAATCCAAACAGAAATTGAGATCGAGCTTCTAAAATAGACCATTAGTAACGCTAATATATTGCACCAGTCACAGTGATGTTTAAAACGCGTCAAATAATTTTTTACGTGTTAAATAACAAATCCTGTTAATTTGTGTCACTTTAGTGAATGACGCAATCTGCATCATTGTTAACAGGATGCTATTTTAAGGAGCCAGGGGTCGTACGCCGCGCCCATGCAGTAGTGTAATCGGGGGGTGGGGGCCCTGAGAGCGCCCCTCTACGTCTCTGACACATGGGCGGTCACCGAAGTTTGCTCTACCATATTATTTCGGTTAGTGATTAATGTACTCTCAAGGTTTTCATGTGGTAGTGTAGGGAAACCCGTGTCCCGATATTTATGATTCAAGCGGGCCATTGTTTACATTTAAATAACTCAATTTTAGAAAAGAAGGTCACGCGTCTAAGAACATATGAGTGGTAACGCGTTGGTGAAATCCTTCTAATATATTTCGTCAAACTTTCTTCTATCCCCGCGGCAACGCGCGGGGGGCGGGTACGCTAGTGTATATATATATATATATATATATATATATATATATATATATATATATATATATATATATATATATATATATATATATATATATATATGATGGCTCTCACATGTTATATAACTACTTATGTAACATGTTATATAACTACCGTTATTATAAAATTAGCTGTCTGCCGACTTCACTACTCTCAACCCTGAAACACCAGTCTATAACTTTACTATAACGATAAAATTAAAACACGTTATTTTGGTTCCTTACACTATAACATGTGTAAAGAATATATTACCTATATTGTTTCTGATTAGATAACGATAACGATGGGAGAATAGATGAGGACTTATCTAAACTCAGCAGACGTAAGTCAGTGTATTAACAAAATGTATATACATCAGGTGGTTGTGCATTATTGTTTTGTGATAGCCCTTGTGCGCGTGTGTGTTAGTGTTAGTGTGCTTGCGTGTGTGTGTGTGTGGGTTAGTGTTGCAGACCTGTAATCTATGCGGGTGTTTGCGTGCGTGAGTATTGTAAGGGCATGTATCACAGTGTGTTGCGATGACCGAATGGGTAGATCTGAAATGTATGCCTGTGTTATCGTGTTATGTGTGTGCTTGTATCTGTGTGTGCGTGTGTCTGTGTGTGTATGTGTGTGCGTGTGTCTGTGTGTGTCTGTGTGTGCGTGTGTCTCTGTGTGTCTGTGTGTGCGTGTGTCTGTGTGTGCGTGTTTATGTGTGTGCTTGTGTCTGTGTGTGCGAGTGTCTGTGTGTATGTGTGTGCGTGTATCTGTGTGTGTCTGTGTGTGCGTGTGTCTGTGTGTGTCTGTGTGTGCGTGTGTCTGTGTGTGCGTGTGTCTGTGTGTGCGTGTTTATGTGTGTGCTTGTGTCTGTGTATGTGTCCGTGTGTCTGTGTGTGTGTGTATGTGTCTGTATAATGATACCCAAACGTGTACAACTGTAATGTACGCATGTGTTTGTGTGCAATTGTGTTGCATGTTTGCGTGTTGCCGTATGTGTAGATTACCTAACAGGGTGTGTCATTCCATTCTAGAGAACGGGGGATGGTCACCCTGGGTCTACACAGAATGTTCTAGAAACTGCAGTGACTACAAGCGGACCGCCTCAAGGTCAGTCTGCGATATGCTGATACGATTGTGTTGGATTAGAATGGTTGATACAGTTTGGAACCCCGAATGATGTCAGTTCCAATCACTGAGCGAGCTCAGCACTATTGGGTACCTGGCTTAAATTGGAGAAAATATCATCTGTTATAACACTACGGTGGCGATTAAGTTGTGAGCTCAAAATATTGATTGTGTCATCAGCTCTATTGAGTACCTGGCATAAGTTGGAGAAAATACCGACTTTTTACACACTGGTGACAAATGTGTTCTTTATTTTGCAACAGAACAGTTTTACATGTATCTACCATATTGTCTACAAGGAAGTAAACCCTTGCAGTTTTTGCTAGGAATGTTACTATGCTAGATAACTATACTGGTTTTATATTATTGAATCATTTAGTTAACAACGGATATAGAATTTAACAATTACATTGTAAAATATAATGAATAGAACTTTTTATTGAATGAACGATGTCAATTTTGGAAATAACCGAATCAGCCAATGATAATCTGTATGACACAAATTGTAGGCACTGCATTACGTGTGTGGGTTATCTCCTATGTTGATCCCCCCTCCCCCACCCCCACAGGAAGTGCGACAAACCAGAGACCCAGAACTTCGGGCTGTACTGTGAGGGCGTGGGATTCGAGTTGCAGGAGAAAGGTTGTCACGTGACTTTAAAATGCCCCGGATGTAAGAGGACATCACTAACCGCAACCCCTCCCACCACCAAGCCTCTACCTATCTCCACAACAATTAATATCTAAGAGAGGGAGAGAGAGAAGAAGATAGAGCTTTAGAAGAGGGAAATTAAGGATGAAACCCCCCCCCCCCCACATCCGTTCACTAAACAAATTGTTTGTGGCCTGCAGTGTGTGTAGAGAACTTATACAGTGGTACTGAAAAGTACCAGACAAAACTTCATGCTTTCATTAGTAACATGGCCCTTTACACTTATAACAGTTTGCCCATTAGTAACATAGCCCTTTACACTAATAATGTGTCTGAAAGTTTGCCCATTAGTAGCTTAGCCCTTTTCACTTGTGACAATTTTCCCTTTAGTAACTTAGCCCTTTTCACTTGTGACAATTTTCCCATTAGT
Organism: Physella acuta; assembly: GCF_028476545.2. NCBI lineage: Eukaryota > Metazoa > Mollusca > Gastropoda > Physidae > Physella > Physella acuta. Next base: position 16,549 of record NW_026731583.1, read on the forward strand.
AACTTAGTCCTTTTCACTTGTGACAATTTTCCCATTAGTAATAACCGTTTACGTTTCCGTCAAAGATTGCCCACTAGGAACCTGGGACTTCAACTGTAAAGGTGTGTGCCTCAACTGTCACCCGGACTGCGACAAGTGGAACGGCACGTGCCAACACTGCACACGGGGGCATAAGCTGGCGGACGGGAAGTGTGAGCATGGTAAGCTCGTCTGACGTCACACGGTGAGGGGGAAGTAGAGTGACGTCATGTAACACAGTCGTGTAGTCAGGTCCAAGGTTTGACCTATTGTTACCGTGTGTCTGTCTACAGTGTGTACAGCCGGCACATACGGCTTTGCTTGCGGTGGGAACTGTCTAGAGAAGTGTGGGACAGATTGTATTGACCGTGTCCACGGCAAGTGTCCAGGTCAGTAGTGTCGGTCAAAACCTCTGCCTTTGTATATGAAAAATCACGACTGTATGCATAAATGTATACATAAAGATATATACATATATATATATATATATATATATATATATATATATATATATATATATATATATATATATATATATATATATATATATATATATATGTATATATATGTATATATATATATATATATATATATATATATAATTATATATATAAGCATTTATGTATGAATATATAATAAATGTATTCACACGTATATATATATATATATATATATATGTATATATATATATATATGTATATATATATTTATATATATATCTATATATATATATATATATATATATATATATATATATATATATATATATATATATATATATATATATATATAGGTATGCACATGTATATAGCCTGTTTTAATCTTCGATAGGCAAGGATGCATCAAACTCATTCTCCTATTTCTGGTTGGGAGTATTATCATTACCACTCTTGATAGTGCTTGTACTCTAGTAAGTTTCTTTATTTCTTACGTTAGTTTTAAACTGTGCCAGCCATTGATACACGCAATAGTTAGCCTATTCTTCCATAGCACATATCGCACCCAAAAGTGTTTTCCAAACGCGTACCACTTCATCCACCTAGACACACAACCACAAAACGACGCGATACAACTCGACCAAACACTACAACCCTATTCTATGCTTATAACACTATACAAATCAACATTCACTGATACCAAGTGCATCATTTTTCACCCTTTACCAGACGAGCGCTGTCTCTCCCCCCCCCCCCCCCTCCTTCACCACTGACATCACCATACTATAATATTCAATAATAAGAAATACACTACACGGAATCGAAATTACTGAACCGTTTGGTCCCGAGTTCGAACCCCGGGCAGTCAAGGCTCGATAACCGGGGGACAGCAACCCATCTAGGAGAGACAACTCCAAAATCAAACAACTGCTGCCTTGTTTGATTTTAGTTGGAGAAAGGATACTGAAGCAAATCCAAAAATAAAAGCAGGCTGAAATGGGAGTATACGGCCTCCATTTCGCACAAGTTGACCCGTAATACTAAATTATTTGGAAGATAGCTGAAATCCCTTTCAAAATTAGAATTAAGAATAAGAATAAGGAATTGAAATGGATTAGACATTGTTAGCTGTATCCTATCGTAAATTAGTTTTACAAATCATAAAAAAAACTTATAGTTTCCTCTTTGAACCTGACGGTCCATGGGGCAAGTTAAGTAGAATTCACTTGTGATTATGACATCGTCATATCAAGAGATAGTGTGGTCAGCACTTTGCCCAGCCGTCCTTACTTTCCCTAACGTGAGTTACAAATCCTCATGATAAGGAAAAAGAAAGAAAAACATTTAAAATGTTGATTTTAAAACAAACTTGTAAAACAAAATGAGTATGAAACGATGTTTCATTTGTTTGTAAAAAAGTGTTACATTTTCTTAGGCTATTGATAACATTAAAAAAAGGAATTAATTTTTAAAATGTTTATAAACAAAGCAAAATACGCCCATGTTGATTTTTTGAGAAATAATTTAATTTGAATGTCGAAAAATAATTTAATTTCTAAACAAGCTGTATAAAAGCTTATTTAGATTTCCAATCTGCTAATGAGATACTTCTTTACACCATTAATTGGTTTAAATACGATGCTCATTTATTGACCGGTACAATAAAACTTCTCTTACGAATCTCCATTCTCTTGCAGCCTGAGAATTAGAGATCGAAAAGAAATGGAGGCACTGAAGCCTGACGATACGTCACAAAACAATTTGTGAAAGATTTTTTTGTTTGGATTTTTATTTCGTTTAACCACTTGTCAGGATGATGTTTCGTAGGATTTTATGAATAAACACATTAGTTATATTTACGTTTGTTCGTTAGTAAATAAGGGAAACTGTCGAGAATGATCAATGATGATTGTATGCCCTTGTTGTATACAAGCTTATGACTTAAGCGTATAACACGAATTGGAGGAATGGTGTTTTACTAACTTGTTACATCGGGACAGGGGTGGGTTTCTGGTGGTTTGTCAGGTGGTGGTGGTGTTTGTTGTGGTGATGGTGGTGGTGGTGATGATGGTGATTATGGTGGTTGTGATGGTGATGGTGATGATTGTGGTGATGGTGGTTGTGTATCGAACATAGTTTTGTGTTTTTGAATTTTTTGCACAGTCCATTGGTATACTCATATGTTTTCTTGTTTCAACTTACTAAGTTATATGCAGTTGGGTTGCTATTAGATTAAATAAGGGGTAATCATATTCAAGCTGAAAAATCACATTTTTAATATTGATTAAAGTGAAAAAATTATAATTAAGAGAACAATATAACTGATTATTTAAAAATATATAAGCATAAAGATTAGTAGAACTTGGGTATTAAGGTTTCAGCCTTCTTTAGACTTGTCACAAATGTATGTCAAGCATGAGTAGAAATGTCACAAGGTAAAGTCAGGAATATGTAGACTTGTCACAATGTGATGTAAGGTATATGTAGACTTGTCACAATGTGATGTAAGGTATATGTAGACTTGTCACAATGTGATGTAAGGTATATGTAGACTTGTCACAAAGTGATGTAAGGTATATGTAGACTTGTCACAAAGTGATGTAAGGTATATGTAGACTTGTCACAATGTGATGTAAGGTATATGTAGACTTGTCACAATGTGATGTAAGGTATATGTAGACTTGTCACAAAGTGATGTAAGGTATATGTAGACTTGTCACAAAGTGATGTAAGGTATATGTAGACTTGTCACAAGGTGATATCACAAAGAACAAATTTTGCAAAACCAACAACAACAAAAGTGTGTTCATATATTTGATTTATTCCAGAGTTTGCGAGCTTTTTTTCTGTTTAATCATGCAATTTCGCCGTATTTTGCGTTATTGTTTTAGGAAAAAAAATTAATAAAGAAAAATCTAGTTTCTTAAAATCATGCGTTAATTCATGAATTACCTCCCATAGACCGAAAAAAAGTTTATACATTTTTGTAATTTTTGTTTAGTCGCTTTGGACCATTTCTGTCGACGACCCCCCCCCCCCCCCCCCCGCCCCCTTGATTCTAGAAGTTGCGGTTGTACAGGTTGTACATAAAATACACCAAAATCTAATGGGGTGGGGGAGATTCCGGCTCAAGTGAAAGGGAGATGGGTTCAGAAAGTAAGATTGCACACTTTTTTTTCATTTCCACAAAGTTTTGAAACTGAATCAAATAATTGTTATCAAATAGGCCTACATCAATACATTCAATCTTAGCAGAGCACAGTAGGCCTAGATATTTTTTTAAAATTAAAAACGCAACTTGTGGTTTGGCTTAGGTATACATTTTAATGGAAGTGGGTGAGGGGATAAAGCTCTGACATGTGTAAAATCGTGTTAAAAAGTGACATCGTGTGTCGATGAGCCAAAGGCCGAAAATGACCGATCTGAATTAATTAGTCCTTATCAAACTAATTTTGAAAATGTTGCTATCAATTACGCTTTAATTATTATAGCAATAGAATATCTCATAGTATTTCATTTATTTTAAAGCATGTTTTCCATAAAAGTGACATGTTATTTATCCATTTTTTGTTTATTTATTGATTCTCTCTTAATTCGGTACTAACATCTTTTAACTATCAATCCCGGACATTACGGACTTCTAAAGTCTACGGTCTTTCTTTATTGCTAGGTGAAAAATTGTAGGCCCTACCCCCGGCAAATGTTCACATTACTACGCGGACAGCGGCCCTCTACAAAGCGATATTCTGTTTTCAAACAAAACATGCACTTAAAAATAATGAATGGGAAAAGATTCACTGATGGGCTTGAACAATCATATTACAGTACAGTAAATCAAAATAATTCACGATAGGTTGTAATAACCACGTGGGCTAGGTAGCTATCAGGACTTTACAATGGACTGTATAACGACTCATGTGTTAATGGGTAAGCCTACGCTCTTTGCCCTGTGTATGGTTTATTAGCAATTGATTTAAATACTAGAGAGCCGATAAGCATTTAATTATCTTCACGTATGTGTTATTCACGGTTATATGAACATCTATATATATAATTCTCTTCTGGGTGACGCTAGAAAACAAGCTGTAAACGCGCTCCCTACCATCCCCACCCCCTACATTGTCTTAGTGAGCTGTGGTTCACGCTATGTTTACCTTCGTGGAGTCGGGTTTAGTGACGGCTATTAGGGGCAGATAATTTAGTTTGAAACGATTTTAAACGTTGGGGGGGGGGGGGGGGGTAAGGAAGGGGGGGGGGGGGGGTTATGGTCCTTAACGAGCTACTTATAGGGGGGGGGGGGGGGTTATGGTCCTTAACGAGCTACTTATAGTGTTTTAAAGAAATATTTTCAGTGTCAGCGTTGGTACTGTCGAATTCACAAATTATGAATTACTGAAAAGTAGAAAAAACAACTAAATAGCGGCGTATGTTATGCCGCGGGACGGCTCGTTGGTAATATATGGCTAATGGGATCTTCACGCACTGTTCAGTGCGGTGTGGAAGAGTGGGGTACAGGTGGGGGTGGGGCGTGTCTAGCCTCAAGGGCTGTAGCAAGGATGATGTAGTAGGCTATTATCAAGTGTCACTAAACTTGTGTAAATTAAAATTTAAGTAGGGATATACATTGTATTGAAGTGAGAAGACCGGCTAACAAACATAACGTAATTTGGTTTGTTGATAGTTATTCTGAGAATAAAGATATATTAATAGTAATTAATTCATTACCAGTTGTATACATATTTTGTGCTTACATAGAAAAGTCTATCTATAACTTACAACATAAGTGAACACGTATTTTATTAGACACATGGCTCTTCCACACATAACAAGACTTCTTCGCTTTCTCACCCTTCGTTTCATGTTTTCTCAACGTTTTATTTTTACTCCAAATTAAACATTCGAATCTCTAAGGCTTTGGAACCCTTAGTCATATAAGACAAAAACTTTTACACTTGCATTTAACATTATAGGCCTACCGTCTACAAAACTTTGTTTGCACATTAAGTTTACTGCAATACTTTTGGAAAATCGGATATTGATGCAGCACCACCCCCTAATTTTTGTATATCTATAGGGTAACAACTATTAACATACATTTTTTAAACACCCTAAAACGTGTTAAATTAATATTTTTTAAGCCAAGCATATCATACCATAACAACACAACACATTGACTCTAGTAATAAAATTAAAAGTAAAACTACACTAAATTACAATATTATTACCAATAATTATTCACTTGAATATTTCTAGCCTTAGTAAAACTGGAAGTCATATTGTTCTTATTTTGCGAATGTGATAAACTATTTAAAATCGGTTGGAAAATATTCATTCTGGCAACAAACATTGGAACCCGACTTTTCAAGCCTGTTTTTCAAACTCAGGTAGGCTTTTCCGGCTTCAATACACTGAAATAATAATCATTAAAAAAGTTTTAAAAAACCCACGTTTTCTGATTGAACTAAAAAGTAGAAAATAAATACTATACATCACAATAATGCAAGCGATCACTCTACTATAAGCGATGAAAAACGTGGGGCGCCGAAGTAAAAGTTATATTACTATTGATTAGATAATACTATTGACTTTTATTAGGGAGCTTGTAGAGAGTCAACAGTATTAGAAACTGTAAGAAAATCACGGCGCCCCACGTTTTTGATCGCTTATAGTAGAGTGATCGCTTGCATTATTGTGATGTATAGTATTTATTTTCTACTTTTTAGTTCAATCAGAAAACGTGGGTTTTTTAAAACTTTTTTAATGATTATTATTTTCTACTTTTTAGTCTTTGTCTGTTTGTTTGCATTAAAATCTTGCTATCGATTTTATCTTTTCACTTTTTTTTGGGTAAACGAAGACAACTCGTAAAAAGACAACTCGTAAAAAGACAACTCGAAAAAAACACGTTGTGTGAATACGTTACTGACTAGAACACATAGATTTGAACCCGTGTCGAGTGGGATAGCAATCGTGTGCCCAACCACTCGACCATATCGTCTCCCCCAAACTGGCCTACCTCCTGTAAGTTTAAACTAGGTTCAAGCTAAATTCTCTGCCCCTAAGCCTGTGGCGACATGTGATCGTTCGCTTCACTGCGCGCGAGGTACGCGTCGCTGGGTTTTTTTCTAATGGCTAGCAGAGGAGAATTATATATATAGATTATATAGCGGTCTAAAATGCTCAATAAAATGTTTCCATTGATCAATTTAGTAATAATAACAATTGAATATTCAATGGTCATCCAAAAGAAAGCTTCCCTGAAAATTTCAGCGCGCTAGCTATCTGGGAAGTGCCAGAAATTTCGATCGCAAGATTTGATTGGAAAGACAAACAAACAGAGAAAGCAAGTTAAAGAAAACGTGGGAAAATAAAACACTTATAATTATAGTAAATACATCAAATAAATAAATACTTAATAGAAAAGAAAAAAAAGAAATAATTAAATTAATTAATTAATTAATTAATCAATAAATTAATAAATTTAAAAATAAATTAAAAAAATAAATAAAAAATAAACAAATAAATAAATATATAAATAAATATATAAATAAATAAATAAATAAATAAAAAAATAAAAAAATAAATAAATAAATAAATAAATAAATAAATAAATAAATAAATAAATAAATAAATAAATAAATAAATAAATAAATAAATAAATAAATAAATAAATAAATAAATAAATAAATAAATAAATAAATAAATAAATAAATAAATAAATAAATAAATAAATAAATAAATAAATAAATAAATAAATAAATAAATAAATAAATAAATAAATAAATAAATAAATAAATAAATAAATAAATAAATAAATAAATAAATAAATAAATAAATAAATAAATAAATAAATAAATAAATAAATAAATAAATAAATAAATAAATAAATAAATAAATAAATAAATAAATAAATAAATAAATAAATAAATAAATAAATAAATAAATAAATAAATAAATAAATAAATAAATAAATAAATAAATAAATAAATAAATAAATAAATAAATAAATAAATAAATAAATAAATAAATAAATAAATAAATAAATAAATAAATAAATAAATAAATAAATAAATAAATAAATAAATAAATAAATAAATAAATAAATAAATAAATAAATAAATAAATAAATAAATAAATAAATAAATAAATAAATAAATAAATAAATAAATAAATAAATAAATAAATAAATAAATAAATAAATAAATAAATAAATAAATAAATAAATAAATAAATAAATAAATAAATAAATAAATAAATAAATAAATAAATAAATAAATAAATAAATAAATAAATAAATAAATAAATAAATAAATAAATAAATAAATAAATAAATAAATAAATAAATAAATAAATAAATAAATAAATAAATAAATAAATAAATAAATAAATAAATAAATAAATAAATAAATAAATAAATAAATAAATAAATAAATAAATAAATAAATAAATAAATAAATAAATAAATAAATAAATAAATAAATAAATAAATAAATAAATAAATAAATAAATAAATAAATAAATAAATAAATAAATAAATAAATAAATAAATAAATAAATAAATAAATAAATAAATAAATAAATAAATAAATAAATAAATAAATAAATAAATAAATAAATAAATAAATAAATAAATAAATAAATAAATAAATAAATAAATAAATAAATAAATAAATAAATAAATAAATAAATAAATAAATAAATAAATAAATAAATAAATAAATAAATAAATAAATAAATAAATAAATAAATAAATAAATAAATAAATAAATAAATAAATAAATAAATAAATAAATAAATAAATAAATAAATAAATAAATAAATAAATAAATAAATAAATAAATAAATAAATAAATAAATAAATAAATAAATAAATAAATAAATAAATAAATAAATAAATAAATAAATAAATAAATACACAAACAAACAAACAAACAAACAAACAAACAAACAAACAAACAAACAAACAAACAAATTGCTCTACAATTATTGACGTCATTCTTTTTGTTTAGTTATGGGAAGATAAAATTGTATACATTTCGTTTCGTTTGCCTTGATGAGATAAATTCTTCTTAGTTTCATGCAACGTCGTTAAATCTGTCTGTGACCATTTTTTTTCTATGTGTTTACTGTCTTTCAAAACAGAGAGACAGAATATTGAAACTATTTTATAGAAGATAAATTTAAAGAAAATCATTTATTTTCTCTAGTGCAATATTGCCATTTAAACATTTAAAATGCACTTTTTCAGTACTTTAATTTCGTTTGCTTCCTCGTTCTTTTGTCTGTGTATTTTTTCTCGGTCGTGTTTTTCTAGTTATGAATTGAAACAGCCGAGCAATATTTCTATCTTTTCTAACAGACTGATTCTTTTCAAACGTGCTGCGTCGGTCAAAACCAAACGGCAGTAACATCACCAATGGGATGGTTAATACATTTTTAAAGATTTAATTAATATTTTCTATATTATTTTCTATTTTATGCACATTTTTTTTCTGTTCATTTAGTGCCCAAATTTTTTTGGCCTTACAGCTCTATTTTATTAATAAAGCGGGGGTGATCTTCGCTAAACTTTTTAGAATATTCTTATATAACACTACATGGGATGGCAACTCGGGATATAGACATGATTTTTAATTACTTAAACTTTTTAAAAGATAATAGCATACATTGCTACTTCCAATCAACGGAATTTACTCAAAATTAGATAGAAATCAGGAAATGTGATCTCCTACTTATATGTGAAATTCAGTTTATCTATCTGAAATAGTACTCAAGTTATAGGCTTTTGAAAAACCAGAAGCTGAATAAGTTTGACTTCGGTTTACCCGAAATCGCTGAAAAGTTGATACAGAAATACAAAATTGGAAAAAAATACTTGTATATGAATTTTCATCAACCTATACTTCGCATACGATGAAGTACAAAGGTTTAAAACGATTAAAACTGTCAAAATGTTACGTAATTTGTGTGCAAGATTACAGTAATTTCTCTATACTCTGTATACGAAAAATTAAAAATGCATCTATGTTCTACTAAAACTCGAGTTTGTGTACAAGTTGTATATTTATTTGGTTTTCTGTTCTGTTAGATGATAGCATCTGCACTATACGTAGAACTGTATAATACGTATTTATGTAGAGAATAATGTTCTTTTTCCCAAGACGTTAATTAATTTATTGATATAGTCGTTTGTAGATACACCCCTTTAACTATAAAAGTTCAGAACAAAGATTATATTTTCACAAAAAAAAATGAAAACCTTTCACCGGCTTTGTGACGTCTCTTCATTTAGTTACTTATATTCACAACAAACATGGCATTTTTCATGGAAGACCATGTTGTCCATTTAAAAGTTTAACGCATTATAAAGCTAAGTTTTCTGTTGGATATAGCTTTAGCGATACGTCTGTTTGGTATTTTATTAGGTTCCAACACAATTATCAATTTTCAATGATCTCCTGTACTAAACTATTTCAGGCATTTATTTGTTTCTATACATCTTTGTTTGCTTAGAAATGGAATTGGCTAAATTAGAAAATCATTTAGCGTAAAATAATATTCTCGTAATTTAACTTTCAACTACGTCATTTATGGATGATCCCCGTAACCCACAATTACAAAAAGACTTACAAAAGCTTTTTTTCTTCTTTATCGTCCGGTTTTCCTTTATTTATACACTAGGAAATAAAATATAGCAAACAAGAAGTAAGTAACATAAAAATAAAACAAAACTACTTTAAAAAAACTAATTTTTTGTCAAAATTACTACATTTTAAATTCAAAAATATAAATAATCAGTTAAAGTATTAGTAAAATAACAGATCGGTTATTTTGTAATCCTAAGCTTGAGTTGCTTTTTTTTACTTATTGTAAAATTCATTTTAAAAATAGTTTTAAAAATGTAAAGCTTTTAAACTTTAATTACATTTTTTAAACTTTAATTATTTTAATTTTTAAGACTTTTTAAAATATATGTAATTTTTAATGATGTTTTTTTAATTTTCACTCACTTTTTCGGAAAAGAATAACCTTTTTCTTAACATTGATTTAAACGATGAGGAAAGTGTCTCAGATTTTTTTTGGTCTTTAGAACACATAATACTGTTGACCCTGGTCAACATGGTGCATATATCCTCCTGTTCCCAATACTTTTTGAAAACTTTGCATAGATCCGCTATGAAAGTAGGTTCGTACTGTGGGCTATCTTGTGAAAGGTAAGCTACACAAGATAAAAGAATATTTTAAATAAGAATAATTGACAGTAAAAATGTGACACAATAGTCAAATGACAATGTCAAATGTTCACTGCTCATTTAAAGAATTAAATTATGACAAGATTAAGAAACACATGTGTACCAACGCACGAAGAAATACACAGGCTTACAACCAGACCACATAGAGTACGTAATTCTTACTTAACTTCCCTCTGTAAACAAATAAATATTGGTATTTTACAGATATAATTTTTTACAGTGCGTAGCATGGTCTTCAAGATTATGTATCGTACATTATAAAATGATGAGTACGGAATCTATTTTCATGAATACGTAAACGTCTACATATCCGTTATATACATACATACACACACACACACACATCTCTCTCTCTCTCTCTCTCTCTCTCTCTCTCTATATATATATATATATATATGTATATATATATATATATATATATAAACTATATAGACGTTTACATAAACATAAAAATAGATTCCGTATTCATCATTTAACAATGTATGATTTCTTTATTAGATTCATCAGAAGTTTAAAAAATTCCACACATTAGTTATAGCTAAATTTAAGTCAACTGTTATGGCGTTTTAAAAAACGATATTTCTGTAAATCAATTAAAGAAAGCCCACCTGGGGGTGATGACCTTACTATAAGACAATCTGCTAAATGTGGTTCGGTCAATAGTGAAGAATCAGGATGGTTATCAGATCTGTTTGTGGTAGATGCACTGCTGATAATCGTTTTAAAGTAGTCATGTCTGGAATCCTATTAAAAAACAAAACACATCAAAATTAAAAAACAACAACTCTCCACTTCCTAAAGATGGAAACACATGATTTAGACACATGAAAACGGTATATTCACAAACAAGAACTTCTAGACACACAAACACACCATTATTTTCATACCCAAACTGTGTCATCGGTGTTGTTGCACTTTTGCTCCCCAATCACCAAAGTCGAATAAAAAAACATTTGTTACCTGTTTACTTAGTTATGGGTATAAAAGAAATATTTTAACGTCTGATATTTTTAAACGGGAAGCAGTTGGTTTCTCCCAAAATGTGTCTCCAACTAGTTATTACTCGAATATATTGCTAATGTGTGTCTTCATTTTCCTTGCATTGATAATTAAGCAATTTACTTTTGATCTAGTTTTATTCAATTGAGGTGATATGACAGTCTGTTTTTCGACCTACGCTGCCTATTAAAAAAGTGTTGTTGACAACGTGAATTATGCATAAGTTTCAACCCAATTGTAAATTTTTTAACCGTACAAATATAAAACAGAAAATTTCAATTACAAAATAAAATGAATTATGCTACCATAAAATGATGTGATGTAAAAACACATTGCAACTTTTTTCAGGAGTTTCAAAAATCATACTCAATTTTACTATGAAATATTTTGTCGAAATTATTTGGTCCAACACTTTCTCTTAGATATTTTGTCTCAGACCATTTGTACAGGCAGACAGAGACAGACAGACAGACAGACAGACAGACAGACAGACAGACAGACAGACAGACAGACAGACAGACAGACAGACAGACAGACAGACAGACAGACAGACAGACAGACAGACAGACAGACAGACAGACAGACAGACAGACAGACAGACAGACAGACAGACAGACAGACAGACAGACAGACAGACAGACAGACAGACAGACAGACAGACAGACAGACAGACAGACAGACAGACAGACAGACAGACAGACAGACAGACAGACAGACAGACAGACAGACAGACAGACAGACAGACAGACAGACAGACAGACAGACAGACAGACAGACAGAGAGAGAGAGAGAGAGATATAATATAGGTACGTAAATGTATATTTACTTGAAAAATAAAAAGCTTTGGCTTTCCCTGAAGGCTTCTTGATTGATCAAACTTATGTACAACGCTCTCCATGTTAACACCTAGTTCGATCTCTGAAGCATGTAGCTCAATACCATTTCCGTAAGACATTATGACACACACAAATATTTCATCATTAGTATAATCCTCAATTGCGCCTGAATTTAAAAGTTTCATTTTTTTAAAAATATTACCATAGTTAAAGCTAATTAAGTTTTATTTTTAACTAAAATATGCTTGCTTTATTCGTTAATTAAAAATAGAATGTGGGAAAATATTTTGAAGAAAATAGAAATAACCGAGTTTTACTTTCATTAAGAAAGTTCAAAATATTTAATGCTGTTGTTTTCGCATGATATGGGATTAACTTCATTTTCATATCACCAACAAATACGTCTTCCAGACACTTAACGTCTTCAGCTGAATTTGCTCTTTTTAATACAACTTTGTCGCCAATGAAAAACTCATCGATATTTATAATTATAATTTTTCCAGCACCCATTCTGTAAGACTCCAAAGTTTGGGAACCTATTAGATGAAATAAAATAATTTTTTAAGGTAGTGTGTAACATGTCTGTCAACTGATTTATTAAACAAAAAAAAAGCCACTGGAAACGCGAATGCAAAAACGTTCCTTTATCCTACCTTGTTGTCTATCATAGTCTGTAATCTGTATAAAGAATGTTAAAATATAAATTTATTTATTTTCATAGTAGCGATATATTTTCGCTCAAAAGAAATGTTTCACATTTTCATCAGAAAATACATTCATTTCCGAACCAAACTACACATACTAATTGGTGGTAATTAACAGGGTCTGCAACGTCCTTGGCTCTTATATAAATATATATATATATATATATATATATATATATATATATATATATATATATATATATATATATATATATATATATATATATATATATTTACACCTCACTGATACGGAAAAACATAATTTTGCAATCTTGTCCGTATGTCTGTGTGTCTGTCTGTCTGTCTGTCTGTCTGTCTGTGTAAACACGATAACTTGAGTACCGTTAAAGCTAGGTTGATGAAATTTCATATATAAGTATTTTATTAAAATCTTATATCCTGATCAATTTTTGAGCGATTTCCGATAACCGAAAGTGGTACTTTTTATACTTTGAATTTTTCAAAAGCCTATAACTTGAGTACTGTTTGAGATAGATAAATGAAATTTCACATGTAAGTAAAAGATTTAATTCTCTGCCTTCTTTTAAATTTTTAGTAATTTCCGTTGAACGGAAGTACTAATTCCGAGTTATATAAGAATATTCGAGGAAGTTTAGGGGAGATCACTCCCGGTTTATTTTTCTCTACGGACAACACCGGCTCATGAGGTAACACAGACCACTCGCGGGGTCAGTAGTTCACAATATAAACACGACTTCCGCCAGCCATGACAAAAGCGGGAAGGGGGAGGGGGATTGTTACGGAAGAGGCTGAAAACATTAGAACAGGACAACACAATGAAATACTGAAATATAACTAGCTAAATTAAAATATAAAACTCAGACCGGGAACATTAATTTAAGTTACCACCAGAATTTATTTTTTTTACACTAAAGTCGATTTTGATCTCTACTGAAAACAAAACCGTAATTTTGCAGCATAATCGTAATTCCGTAACCTGGGTGTCAAAATCGTAAAATTACGGACAAAACCGTACAAGTGGGCAGCCCTGCCCCCCCCCCCTGTCAATCCCCGAAAAGATGTCTGAAAGAAACTCAAACGGTGACTTTTGCCGTTGGAACTTAGGTGCAAGGTTTAGGGTAATGACTACGCCTATAATTTCAAGAATGTGTAGTGAGCTATATGTTACTTTATTGTTATATGCTGTTATTATGTTTTTATTTGTTGTTGTTTTTAAACTAAAAGCCTAATTTTATTGTCTAATTTTAGAAGTGAATGTAGATATATAAAATAAATACCGGAACAGTAATGTGTTTATTAAGCGATAGTATCTGGATTTTGGTTGAGTTTATCAGATGTTTCATTTCAAGTTAAATTTCTGGATCTGGTTAAAATGTCGATTCTGAGTTTATGTATAAATAAATATATATATATATATATATATATATATATATATATATATATATATATATATATATATATATATATATATATATATATATATACATTAGAAAAATGGCCCGTTCAGCCACAAGAGCTGCATATATTTTCAAATATTAAAATGTGGAACTGGAAGCAAATAACAGAAGGAGCTAACAATTTATCTGAACACCACAATTGTTTACAATTGTTATTTTGTTGAGCCTTTTTTTAAAAAATTCGCATGCATTTAAATAATTAGCTTTTCACAAATTTATTCATTTTTGCATCAAATTCTAAAAAAGTTTAATTTGATGAAAACAAAATTACATTTTTAATTTCTCGTATACAAAGTGGTGACCCGTCAAAAGAGCGCACGGCAAAAAATCGCAGACAAAAGAGCGTCGACATAAGAGCGCACCAATTTGCCGACAAAACAGCGCCAACATAAGAGCGCAAACTACAGAGCGAAAAACCATATTTCATAATTAAGAACAAGAAAAATAACTCAGATAAATAACTAAAAAAAAATTGATATAATCAACATGAAGTCGAATTATTCAAAACACAACCTAGTAACACATACAAAGATTTTAAATGTTAGGCCTAAAGTGAGAATATAAACTGAAATGAAGTGTAACAAAATGAAAGACAGTTCAGATTAATAAAACGTTTCTTTATAGTTGCATTTATAATGCTAAGTTGTGGGCTATACCTCGTATGTAGTCCATCATTGAATCATTAGCATAGGTTGAAGCAATTACCTGCAATTTTCGGTTCAGCTGCACATATTTGTTATTTGAAGCTTCTGGTTGATTAACTCCAGCTAGATGACGTTCCAGTTCGATTTTGATGTGATCTTGTTCCAGACGACACTCTCTGGCTTGTTGTATAATCTGCCTTGGTTTTTCCACCCCTTCCACTGGCCGGTTTCGTATAGCCGAAACGACTTTCGCTGCTTCGTTTTTAGCCGGATCAGGAGCGTGATTGTGTTCCGATGATGACAGAACAACATCGTTCAGCATTTTCATCCGTCCTCGGCAGCCATCTATCTTGCAGCATCTCCATGTCGTACTTCCATCAGCATATACTCTGTCCTTTCAATATCTGTAGCCATCGACCAATATAATAACCTTTTCTTTCTGTGATTTGATCTTCTCCATGTTACTTGGGCTAGAAATATTTTCAAACTGCTTTTATACATATTAACCACAATATATAAATAAACACATGTCGTTTTATCGTACCGCCAATTGTTTAATGCCATATTTGTTTAGCTTACAACATGTTTTTATAATTGACTGCGCTCTTTTGTGTGCGCTCTTATGTCGGCGCTCTTTTGTCGTGCGCTTTTTCGACGGGGTATAGAGGATGTATTGTAATCGTGCACAAAAATCACATGAAATTTTCAGTTTTCGTCGTTTTACTTCTCAGTGCTTCATTATATACAGCATAGGTCGGGGATTTTAATTTTATCAGGCAAAAAAATAAATAAATGCAGATCTATCAAAATCTAGATGACACATTTATACATGATTGTCAGGGCTGCTGTGAGAGTGTTGTGTTTGACCTGGCGCGATATACTACCACTAAAAGCAAACCACTACCATGTGCATTCACATCACCACGATACAGGCAATAATCGCTTGTTCACTATTTATTCAACTACTATTCTCGTATAAATAAACATAAAACTATCCTTGATATTGGCATTACACGGAGTATCTCGTACATTCTCCCTAGTCCCAAGCTTGTATTCTATAACAACCCGTTTCTATCGCAAAACTTCACTCTCTTTCTTCCGAGTCATCAAACATGCATTCGCTATATCTCTCGCACCAACATTTATTCGCACAAAAATACCCTGATAAAACACACATCGTAATCATTATGTACTTAATATTATTTCTCATCATGATGTACCTAACTATCTACCCAATATATATATACATATAATCTCATATATATATGTATATATATATATATATATATATATATATATATATATATATATATATATATATACTAGCTGCATCCCGTGCTCCGCCACGGTAAATCTTTTTAAATGTACATTTTTGGAACAGAACAAAACGAACAAAAACACAACACAAACATAAACACAAACAAAACACAACCACAACACAACCACAACACAACCACAACACAACCACAACACAACAACACAACCACAACGCAACCACAACACAACCACAATACAAACAAAACACAACACAACCACAACACAAACACAACACAACAACACAACCACAATGCAAACAAAACACAACCACAACACAACCACAACACAAACAAAACACAACCACAACACAACACAACCACAACACAACACAACCACAACACAACACAACAACAACGCAACCACAACACAACCACAACACAACCACAACACAACCACAATACAACCACAACACAACTACAACACAACCACAACACAACCACAGCCACAACATTAGAATTACCACCAAACAACAGGCTTTTTTAGGCGTCCGCGCCCAAAGAGAGCCTTAATTTAAGTCACATAAATAGATCCTACTCCATAACTTACAATAAAACAATGCGATGCAAATAAATGTACGGCAAGTGGCGTTTACTTTTATGGTTCTAAGAAAACACATTGGTAATGTAATTAGAATCACCACCGAAAAACATTAAAACATTATTAAAAAATAAAACACATTTTCCCATACGTCCGCGCTCAGAGAGAGCCTTTCCATTCTTCTCAAAAAGTCTAATTTCACCATCTGTTTTCATAACACCGAAAAACAAAAGCAAAAAGATAGTGATTTTTTGAGAAATCATAGACTAATTAGAAAATAATAATAAATAATATTAATAATCTTAACATTTTTCTCTTTTAATTATGAACCTTAACATTTAATAATCAATGCGGTAGTAATAAACAAAAAATTAACTTAGAATGATATTGATGAGTTAAATATATTTTCAAATTACCTCCCTTGCAAAAAATTACCAAAAAAAAAGTTGAATTAATTAGTTTCTTTGACCTACTTTCATAAAAATATATCCATTTTTTCTAGGAATATAAACGAAAATGATATTTAACATTGATTTTTTAAATATGTTTTAGCCATGTGCGTGTATTTAACATTTTATTTAAGTTATGCAAAAGAGTAAACACAGTGGCATTTATAAAATAGCTCTATGCCTCTATATAAACAAACCCTTCTCTATTACCTATAATAAGACACTGCGGTGCACTGAAAAGCACAGCATGGTGCGTAGTTTACTTTTATTTACTGACACACGCTCAGGGCTGTGTCTGTCCTTCCTTCCTTCCTTCCGTCCGTCATCGCTATAGCTTTTGGAACCATAAAAGTAAACATTCGCACCATGCTGTGCTTTTCAGTGCACCGCAGTGTCTTATTATAAGTAATAGAGTAGGGTTTGTTTATATAGCGGCATAGAGCTATTTTATAATTGCCACGGTTTTTACTCTTTCGCATAACGTCAAGAAAATATTAAATACACGCAAACTGCTAAAACGTATTAAAAAGATTAATGTCAAATATCATTTTCGTTTAGGTTCCCAGAAAAAGTGGATACATTTTAATAACATAATAACAGTAGGGTAGAAAAATCAAATTAATTTAACTCTTTTCTAATTTTGACAAAGGAGGTAATTTAAAAATACATTAAACTCACGCTAATAAAAAATGTAAATGCAAATATACGTTCGTCATAGAAGGAATTAGTGTTGCAATAATATAATTAGCAAAATGTGAATGCAAATTATTCGGATGTGTAAGAGGAAATTATTGTTAGAAAATTATAATTAGCATGGATTGATAAAAGGCAATCTTTTATTTATTTTATTCACTGAATGTAGGCCCTACTGTTTATTACTTATAATTTTTAATCAACTATTCAGCTCTATTATAGACGCGTCATCACGTTCATTAGGTGCGCAATGGTTTTAGTTATGAAACTCTATTGTAAATTTTTAAAATTTAAAGTACTGGAAAAAAATGCGTGAATGGATAAAGTGAAATATTGTAGGTATAACACGGATATTTTAAATACTGCCTATTATTTATACTGTTTTCTAATTATTATTCTATCTTTCGGGTTTTATAGGAGAGGCGTAGCGAGGGGGGGGGGGGCATATGTCCCCGGGTGCCGACCTTAGGGGGCGCCAAAGTGCATTGGAAAAAATTTGCGAGGGGGGGGGGGGTGGAAATCGAAAGTTTTAGGGCGGGGGGGGGGGGGAGAAAGGGGTGCAAATCGAAAGTTTGAGGGGGGGGTGGAAAGGGCGCGATTTTGGCGCTACGGGCTAGACTGTGAGCAATATGCCTTTATGATTGCATTTAAATTGTGTTTATGTTATGAGTGTTGTGTTTGTTTTTTCGTTGTTTTTTTTGCGTTCGTTTGTGTTGTGTTTAGTTTTGTTCTGTTCCCAAGTTGGTACATTTAAAAAAGATTTACCGTGGCGGAGCACGGGATGCAGCTAGTATATATGTAAGTGGGCAAGTAGTGTGTCAGTCCTTCCTTCTGTCATCGCTATAGATTTTGAAACCATAAAAGTAAACACCGCACCATGCAGTGCTTTTCAGTGCACCGCAGTGTCATATTATCAGTAGTAGGGTTTGTTTATATAACAAAATAAAGTTATTTTATAAATGCCACTGTTTTTACTCTTTTGCATAACGTAAAGAAAATATTAAATACACACACATTGCTAAAACATATCTAAAGGTTCAATGTCAAATATCATTTTCATTTAGATTCCCAGAAAAAGTGGATACATTTTAATAACATAATAACACTAGGGTAGAAAAATCAAATTAATTAATCTCTTTTTTGAATTTTGACAAGGGAGGTAATTTAAAAATAAATTAAATTCACGCTAATAAAAAAAAATGTGAATGCAAATCTACGGACCTCCTGGAAGGAATTCGTGTTGCAATAATATAATTAGCAAAATGTGAATGCAAATTGTGCGGATGCGGATTGTAATAAAATTATAATTAGCATGGATTGATAAAAGGCAATATTTTATTTATTTCGTTCACTGAATGTACTGTTTACTACCTATTATTTTTAATCAACTATTCCGCAATATAGACGCGTTATCACGTTCATTGGGTGCGCAATGGTTTTAGTTATGAAACTCTATTGTAAATTTTTAAAATTTAAAGTACTGGAAAAAAAAAAGCGTAAATTGATAAAGTGATATATGGTAGGTAAAACACGGTTATTTTAAATATTGCCTACTATTTATTGTATATTATTTATTATTATTCTACCTTCCGTTTTACGGACAAGCTTAAGGTTTTATAGGAGAGGCGTAGCGAGGGGGGGGGGGGAGGCATATGTCTACGGGTGCCGACCTTAGGGGAAGCCAAAGTGGGTTGGAAAAAATTTGCGGGGAGGGGGGAAGGGGGGTGGAAATCAAAAGTTTTAGGGCGTGGGGGGGTGTATAAATCGAAAGTTTGAGGGGGGTTGAACCGAAAATTTGTCCCCGGGCGCCGGAAAGGGTCGCTACGCCTCTGTTTTGTAGTCATTGACTGTGTCAGACGCGTCCGCCGGCACTTGGAATGGGCGCGATTTGGCGCTTCGGGCTAGACTGTAAGCAATATGCCTTCATGATTGCATTTAAATTGTGTTTATGTTATGAGTGTTGTGTTTGTTTTTTTCGTTTGTGTTTTTTTGCGTTCGTTTGTGTTGTGTTTAGTTTTGTTCTGTTCCCAAGTTGGTACATTTAAAAAAGATTTACCGTGGCGGAGCACGGGATCCAGCTAGTATATATATATATGTATATATATATATATAAATATATATATATATATATATATATATATATATATATATATATATATATATATATATATATATATATATATATATATATATATATATATATATATATATATATATATATATATATATATATATATATATATATATATATATATATATATATATATATATATATATATATATATATATATATATATATATATATATATACGTGCAGGTGGGTTAGCTGGTGGGTTGGTTGGTAGGTAAATTGTTTGGTGGGTGTGTGGGAAGATGTGTGGGTGGGTAATTAGGTGGTTAGGTGTTTGTGTAGTTCAGAATTTTATCAAGACATCAGTTCGGGGGTGGGGGGGGTCTCTGCCCGAAGAGAGCCTACGGCTTCAAACGCCTATAGGCTACATGCTGCCCATTATGCTGTTCAGTACATGCTTTGGTTGGTGTTAGAATTGTTACATATAAGTATTTGCGTAGATTTAGAGTAGCGTCCCATTTGTTTACATGTTTTCATTACCCTTCAAACTATAGTCTATTTTAGTTATATTTAGATTAAAGAATGTAAATAAATAGTACACACGATTCTGTAGAATAGGAACGATTGGAAGGGAAGTGACATAAAGCGCAGAAAACTTAGAGGTTAGGTAGGGTATAAAAGGTGGGGTGAGGAAAATTTTGGGGGTCCATTCTCTAATAGGCAGTCTATGTCTCGTTCGTACTTTCAAACAATAAAGACGTTAATTGTATACAGACTTCGTGTTGGTTAATTGTCGACCCTGTCCTCACCTCACATCACAACATTTGGGTGACGCTTACCTTGTCATGTTAAAATAAGTAGCATGTAATTGATTTAGTTCGAAGTGAGTTTTCATACAAGCCCAACACACTTATTAAGGCTGTCGCAAAAGATGTAACATATGTCAATGAATTTTCATAAAAATAAAATAATAAAATATGATATCTCGTGCAGTTTACGAAACTAACGACCGTCGCCCATACTTTTCTTTTTCCGCGCGCCAGATTTGAATACATGTTTAATGTTTATACTGACAGAAGAAAACGCTTTCATTCCATTGTTTGTGTTACAATTCTTTTAGAATACACGGCTGTTTTTCCATTCTCTTTTTGGTGAGTATACAATATATTTCAAGATTGTATCTTGTTAATATAGTATCTTTTAATGGTATAGTATTATTGTTATTATTATTATTATTATTATTTAAAGCTGCAAAAGACCTAGTATGTATACATCATACATGACCTACTTTTCTTACTATAAATAACTATATTTATCTACTTTGTGTAGTCTACAGAGTTAGTGTTTTTAATATTCACAAATAATATTCATTCTCAGCTTAAATGTTATAAAAAGAAGGGTAAAACCTTAGTTTAGCGTCGTAAATTCCAAAGTAGCTAATAATGTGTGATGGAGGTAACTAATGAATATTTCTTTTATTTGACCATATTTATGACATATTTTACATAATAAAACAGATAATTGAATAACAAATCACAATCCATGACCAAACAAGTCAAAACCATCCTGGAATAAACTTAAATTAAAGCTACCCCGCTCAAGACAACAATGAGTAAATACAAGCAGCGGCCATGTTTCATAAACAATAATAGAGTAGTTTCCCTTGAAAAATTGTCTATTCGCATGTCTTTTGTGTTGATTTTGTGGTTTAATATGGTTGTTTTGTATTGTTTTAATATATGCCTGTATAGTAACTTCCTTTTTTTTCAATATAGTTGACATAAATGACCAATAGACCTTTTCAGACTTAATATTGTGCATCCAAGACCACAACAATTGTTGGGAGGTCGAACTTTTGAACACTATTAGATCGCAAATAATTGACGTCGCTCTTAAGATAGTAATGACAGCGTGTATTATTACAGAACAAACATATGAACATATTGTTTCAGGTAGAAATTGTGATTTGTGATGGGGAGAGGTTGAGTAGAACTAAGCGATGTGAGTTTGAGACGGATCAGTTTTTTTCTTCTTCTGAAAACGGGATGGTTGTGGGAGAAAGACCAGCTGTAGAAGTATGACGCGTCATTCATTGGTGATCCATTTTCTCAGTGGGGATGATATAACTATTTAGAAGGGTCAAGAAATGTAAAAAAAAAGCATGCTGAGTCGCATTTCTTGAACCCCCACCTTTTCATTCCCCCACTTAGCACATCGTCACCGAGTTAACGCTCGCGCGTGACGTCATGTAGCGGTACCGCCGACCGTTAAGCTAATTTTATAGAGAAAAAAACAAGCACTGCGGTTTTGACACTTATGCGGCGTTTAATTTGATTACTTATGTTGGTGTTCAATTAAACAGCCCCTCACGCATCTATCCCTCGTCCATTTAAACATACGTGGTTATTTCTGCAAGCTTGCTGTCTTGAGACTTTCGGTCCTTTAAAAATGTATTAAGCTCCCACAGTATAGAACTA
Organism: Physella acuta; assembly: GCF_028476545.2. NCBI lineage: Eukaryota > Metazoa > Mollusca > Gastropoda > Physidae > Physella > Physella acuta. Next base: position 39,423 of record NW_026731583.1, read on the forward strand.
GACTACTCATATTAAGCTCCAAAAGAAGCTTGGTGAAAACGGGATGGTCGTCCGATTTTGAAGCTGCTCCGTGCTTTATAAAAAGCACAAAAAAATATAAGATGACACTTATATTAAATAAACATTAGTACAAAAACTGTGATTTTTTACATGGATACAAGTTGCATCTCACAATGCTTCTAGAATTAATACGGTTGTTTGTTAGGAAAAAGTTAGTTTTTAAAGGGCAGAAGTTAAAAAAATGCTTTGTAGGATGGACTATACAACAAGACAATCATTTTAAATACATTTTCATACGAATAGAAATGTTAGGGAAGCTACTCTAAATAACATTTTCTTAAGATGGCTGCTGTTTTTAATAGCAAATTTACTATCTCGAACAGGGTTGAAAAAAATTAATTTCAGGATATTTAAATTGATTTAACCATAAATGGTGATCTATTATTCAATTATCTATGATATTTTATCAAAGTATACGAAAATATACTCATATTTAATGACATATTTATTAATTCACTCTCTCCCACTTTACTAGCTTTGGCCGAATTTACGACGCTAAACTAAGGTTTTACCAAAAGAAGATTGATTTATATTTATCTGCTATTGTTTAATTAAACTGTACACATTTATTATTTAAACAGACTTTTAAAATTTCATATTTTTAGGAAATGGAGTTTTCAAAAAGTCAGAAAAACAATGACGTAATAAAGTACTTGGGATTAGAGTATCTCACCTCTCGTACGTACAACGGCATTGTGACATGGCGGTGCAGACAGAACCGTGCAACAACTGTCATTCCACCATGAAGCTTAAAGATGGCGCCATAATACAAGAACCAACAGATCATTCTCACGATTCTTGTCCTCAAAAGGCAGATGCTAACATTATTAGAAGCAGAATGAGGAGAGAGATTAAAAATTTAGTTGCAACCCCTCGTAATGTTATTGGTGCAGGGCTGCCTACTTGTACGGTTTTGCCCGTAACTTTACGATTTTGACACCCAGGTTACGGAATTACGATTATGCTGCAAAGTTACGGTTTTGATTTCAGTAGAGATCAAAATCGACTTTAGTGTAAAAAAAAAAATTCTGGTGGTAACTTAACTTAATGTTCCCTGTCTGAGTTTTATATTTTAATTTAGTTAGTTATGTTTCAGTATTTCAGTGTGTTAGGCCTATTCTAAGGTTTTCAGCCTCTTCCGTAACAACCCCCCTCCCCCTTCCCGCTTTTGTCATGGCTGGCGGCAGTCGTGTTTATATTGTGAACTGTTGACCCCGCGAGTGGTCTGTGTTACCTCATGAGCCGGTGTTGTCCGAAGAGAAAAAAAAAGGTGCGTGGCCTAAATCATTGAAAGTCTGGTCGCGCAGTCTGGCGAGACATTAGCTGAGGCGGTATTACGGCTAAATGCCTAAATAGCGAGATATCGAGGCATTTTGTTTGAGATGTGGTGCGAGAAGACAAGATATTACTTAACAACTAGATCTAGGCTCACCTAGATCAATTACAGATCATATTTTTAAAATTGTTCTTTTCTTCTAGATATTACATTGATAAAATGTAGATTTAAAAAAAATATTCAAGAAATATGCTAATTCTAAACATCGCCGCTCGTGTTATCGGCCGCTCACGTTTTCTTGTTCGCGGGAGAAAAAGTCCTGACACACACACAGTCGAGGGGTCACTGAGTTCACATTGGATTAGATATCGGTAGTGTTGGCCTATATCATACGTCATACTACTCATTGCAAGAACCATTACTATTTAAAATTTTCCAGTGTCGCCTTACATTCTGAATTTCACGGCGTTTTTTAAAAATAATTATTAGTCCATACAATAAAAAGTAGTATGAGTCGCCGACTGTCATCGTTACACTGATGAGCTTTACGATCATATAAAATTGGTCTTATTTACATTGTATTAAAAAAATGTGTAAAAATACTGAAAGTTACGGACTGTATACAATTATTACAAAAAATATATGCTCTAATTACGGGAAAAAATTTTTTGGGGTAGGCAGCCCTGTAGATTTAACAGGAATCAGCAATGATGTGCTAGCCCACATACCTAAGCCATCATCACTGTCTAGAAGCCTAAATTACCAAAAAACAAGCACAATAATAATTAATCCTACGTCACCCAGCTTTGACATACCAGATAAATATACACCTTTTGTTCTCTGTGACACTGGGTCAAATGATCCAGAAAGAATTCTGGCACTAGGAGATCGAGAGCTTCTTTTAGAACTATGCAAAGATACCATTTATGGTGATGGAACATTTGACAAAGTACCAGCCGTATTCTACCAACTCTACACTTGGCATGCCAAAATAGGAAACTCATACCCACCATGTGTTTACTTGTTACTTCTAAAAAAGAATCAAGAAACTTACATGAGGATGTTGGAAATACTGAAAGAATTAATGTAAGGGGCTGGGGAGTTATTTAATTATTATTTTATTACAAAAAGGTGAATGTCACTTTTTGTGTTCCTTTGAGAATTGTTGTGGTTTTTAGTTAAGTAGTCCGCTATTATGGCGCTGATATGATTTTTATTTTAAAATGATTGATAGCCTGGTTATTGTGTCTTGCTTATATTTTGATGTTATTATTTATGCAAACTTTGTTTTGGGGTGTGGCTCCACTTTGCTTTATATCCTGAATGTAAGTTATTGTTGTATTAGGGACTATTTTCTTGTGCGTAGCATTGGTTTCTTTGTTCGTAGTATTGGTTTCTTTGTTCGTGAATGTGGGGTGTCGACAGAGAGGGACATTCTGCTGGAATGTCGAGGCCTGTGTGTTGAAGAGTTTCTGTGTCACGTTTATGTGGTGTATGGTAACGTAGGGTTATTTTTATAGTGTTTTATTATGTTTTCAATATTTTTGTTTGCTTATTTTTTATACAAAGTAACTATATACTAGATCTATTTAGTCACTTCAACTTTGAGAAGTTTCAATGTTTGTTTTATCCAGACCACGTGGTAGCACGATGGCCTGGGTTTAGTCATGGATTATTGTAGATTTTACTTTCATTTATGAGAGCCTCTTGTTTAGGCTGACAATTGTGTCAGCTTACTGTCTTGTGTATAACTTTTTTTACATTTTAAATTGATTTGTTTTATTTTTCCTCTTTCTAGGACGGTGGTCCGAAATTGGGTGTTTTGTTCCGTTGAGTTCTGTTTCTGTTTTTTATGTCTCCAGTGTTCTGTTTTACCTAAATTCTAGTTTGTTTATAAGCTTGGTTCCATATTTATTTTGTTAAATAAATTTTATTATATTGTTTAAGTTTTTGTTTTATTTTTAGTAGTTTTATTATTTAGACTAAGGTTAGGTTATTAACCAGTCTGGGTTTATCCGGGCTTGCACTGACCGGACAGTAGTTGAGTAGATAAGCCTAGGGAAGGGTAGATAGATTTTAAGGTATCCCCCCCCCTTGCAGGGCTTACATTAGTTCCGAATATAGCTCCACAAAAAGTTTTGGTTGACTTTGAAAAAGCATGCATGAATGCAGAACAAATTGCTTTCCCAGATGCTGCTATTAAAGGATGCTATTTTCATCTCTGTCGAAGCCTACTGAGAAAGATCAACTGTGTCGGCTTAAAGAGTGAATATGAAAGCAACATAGAAGTCAAGCTGACCTTAAAATCTCTTGCAGCTTTGGCATTTGTGCCAGTCAATGATGTAAGGGATATATTTGACAGATTAACAGGAACTTTCCCACATGAAGCAAGCTATAATGACATTTTAACTTATTTTTTTTCCACATATATTGAAGGGGTTGTTGGTAGAGATCCCTTACTTCCCATATCAACATGGAATCACTATGAGGCTGCCTTAGATCCGTCACAGAAAACCACAAATTGCTGTGAGGGATTTCACAATGCTTTAAATTCTGTTTTCAACTGTAGCCATCCAAGTGTGTGGTTTCTGTTTGATGACTTAATGAGGGACCTTGCATGTCATAAGTTAACCATGGTGAATGTGCAGCTTGGTCGACCAGAGGTAAGGAAAAGAAAGTACGACTTACTACATCAGACAGTGGCGGCAGCGGTCGAGATGTATGATCTACATGAAGACAAACTTCAGTATTTAAGGAGATTATCCAATTTACGATAAAGCTTTCTGTAGTTGTTTTTTTTCTAGACAGTAACTTAACAGCTTTTCCAAGTTCTGTTATTATAGTTTTGGCTCGACAATTTTCTGAAATCAATTAAATCACAGCTGTTTTTGCAACAAAAATGTTATTTGTGTTGCAATACTTATTGTTTTTAATCCATTCTATCTGATCATTCTCTTTTATTATAATAGTAAAAGGTTATTAAAATTCATACTTAATATCTAACACATCTTATCAACATCTCTTGTTTTTTTGTTTTTTTTTTTGAAGTATAACTACTGCAAAAAAATTAGATGATTTGTGTTCTAATGTGACGTCATAAGCTGACTAGTAAACAACGTAAACACGCATTTCAATTCAATTGGACAATTTTAAAAATACAGCGTCCATACAGTGTTGAGATAAAGAAATCTTTTCTTTTGCCAGCCCGTGCAAATATATTCTAGAGCCGATATGATAACCATTTCGGATCATATTAGTTAAGTTTAAAGCATAGGCATATAGTCATTTCAATATCCGACTAAATCAACTTTAAAGGCTAGTTAGTAAAAGTTGCAGAATTAACAAACCAACACGAATGTTTGAACAATACGCATATAAGATCCTTGAGATTCTGTTTACTGTAATCAGATAATTATATTAACAAAATGTAATATTACATTCAGTGAAATGTATAATGTACAAAAATATGTGAAAGTGATATTTCGCATGCGCATTTATATGTTTACGCAATTTACTGTGGATGAAATGTCTCTATGTGCAAGTTTCTAATTGCGCCTTTTCTGTGTGTTAACCACCCAAGGTAAAATCGCAAGTGATCAACCCCCCCCCCCCCACTTTACACAAACAACGTATGGACTAAGCACCCGTGGTCAAAGCCTCGTTGTGGTCAAAAACGTCTAGGCTACACAACTACAGTCAAAACACCTGCTATCAAAAGTTACATATGTTTATAATATGAAAACCTTATCAATTTATGTTTCAATAGATTTAAAAAAAAAACTATTTATTCAGTTAATAAATTATAAAGAAATGGGAATGAAATATACACATACAAGCTAAAACATGCATTTGTAAAAACAGACATCGACTTAATCCTTATTGCTGAGCGTTCTATTTGTGGAATTTTCTTTTTGCGTATTTTTTTGTGTGCGCTTTTTCTATTTACGCAAATTTATGAGTGCGCATTTCTCTGTTTGCGCAAATTTCTGTGTGCACATTTTTCTCTTTTTTGCTTTTTTCTGTGTGCTTGAAGAGATGCCTGGATGAAACACTGATCTACACAAACACCCAACCACCTAATTACCCACCCACACATCTTCCCACACACCCACCAACCCACCAACTAACCCACCTACCCGTATATATATATATATATATATATATATATAGGTAGGGAGGGAGGGAGGGAGGTAGGAAGTTATTAGGTAGGTAGGTGTTAGGAAGGTACTTAGGTAGGTAGGTAGGTACGTAGGTAGGTATGTGGGTAGGTAGGTTGGTAGGGAGGGAGGGAGGGAGGGAGGTATGTACGTTTGTAGGTAGGTAGATAGTTAGGTACGTCATGATGAAATAATATTAAATACATAATAATTATGATGTGTGTTTTATCAGGGTATTTTTGAGCGAATGAATGTTGGTGCGAGAGATATAGCGAATGCATGTTTGATGACTCGGAAGAAAGAGAGTGAAGTTTTGCGATAGAAACGGGTTGTTATAGAACACAAGCTTGGCACTAGGGAGAATGTACGAGATACTCCGTGTAATGCCAATATCAAGGATAGTTTTATGTTTATTTATACGAGAATAGTAGTTGAATAAATAGTGAACAAGAAAATAATAGGCGTTGTGTCAAGCGATTATTGCCTGTATCGTGGTGATGTGAATGCACATGGTAGTTGTATGCTTTAAATGGTAGTAGATCGCGTCAGGTCAAACACAACACTTTCACGGCAGCCCTAACAATCATGTATAAATGTGTCATCTAGGCCTTTATAGATCTTTGTGCAAAAATTTCTCTTGGTGCATTTTTCGGTTTGCATAATTTCTGTGTGTTTGTGTGCTTTTTTCTGTTTGTGTTTTTTTCTTTTTTTGCGCTTTTTTCCGTTTGCGCTTTTTTCCGTTTGTGCTTTTTTCCATTTGCGCTTTTTTGTGTGTGCTTTTTTCTGTTTGCGCTTTTTTCTGTTTGCGCTTTTTCTGTGTGCGCTTTTTTCTCTTTGCGCTTTTTTCCGTGTGCGCTTTTTTCCGTTGCGCTTTTTGTTTTGCGCTTTTTTCCGTTGCGGTTTTTTCCGTTGCGCTTCTTTCTGGGAAACCGCGTAGCCATCCCCTTTGAGGAGTGGTTCCCAAACTTTTTCGAGTGGCGATCCCCTTTCATAATAAACCGGGAGTGATCTCCCCTAAAACTCTCTTGAATATTCTTATATAAAACAACAGGGGATGGGAGCTCGGGATATAGACATGATTTTTAATCCATTTTAAATACTTAAAGTTTTAAAAAGAGAATAAAATCTCCTAGACAAAAGAATTACACATTAAGTGAACGCCAAATAAAAAAGTGCATAATAGTGCGCAATATTATTAGTACTTTAAAAATTTACATTAGTTGTTTGAGAAATCGGAAGTAGCGTAAATTACTACTTCCGGTCAACGGAAATTACTCTTAACTTAATAGAAGGTAGAAAATTAGATTTTTTACTCAAATGTGAAATTTCATTTATCTATCTGAAATAGTACTCAAGTTAAAGGCTTTTGAAAAATTCAAAGTAGAAAAAGTGCCACTTCCGGTTATCGGAAATCGCTCAAAAGTTGATACGGATCTACGATTTTGATAAAATACGTATATATGAAATTTCATCAACCTAGCTGTAACGGTACTCAAGTAATCGTAATCACACACACACACATACACATACACACACACACACACAGACATACGGACAAGATTGCAAAATTATGTTTTTCCGTATCAGTGAGGTGTAAAACGTCGAGATTTGTAAAAATCTCGATTATTTTATTTTTTTTTTTGCTCGATTACAATACTTTCTCTATACTTCGTATGTAAGAGAAAGTAAAAAGTAAGTGACCCGCAACCCGCAAAGAATTAAAAAGTCGAAACTGGTAAGGAAATTAAAAAGAACTAAAATACGATTTTCTAGTAGACTTTCAATTTGAATCATTCTTGATAACTATTTTAATGCGATGGGTGGAATTGCATGCTATTAACTTGTCTCAAAATTCGCGGTTGAGATTTGTTAACGCCAACCTCATGTCATTCTCAGCATTTAATTTATTTCTTTGTTTTGCGTTTAAGTGGAGAAGTGTTGAAATTCTATTCTCGTAAAGATATGTAGATACAAAAAGAACTAAAACTCCAAAGGCAATATATTTCTCGTTTGGGCATGAATGCTGCATACTACACCACAACTGTTTGAGCAGTTTTTCATTTAACACGGTACGTGACACGGAATCATTTCGCAAATTTAAAAATTCATCTTTTAATTAATCGGGAATGCTGGTAGCATGAAGGGAAGGTGAGAATGGGTTACGTGACAATGCATATCCTTCTTCTTTCAGCTCAGGGAAAATAACGACGAGGTTGGTTATCAAGAGATTCAAGATGCACAGAATCCTCTTTCAAATTTTTATTTGTCTCACATTCAGATTCATATACCACACTGCAGAGTTTCTCAAATATGGCAATATTTCCAACATTTATTTTTCTTCGCCAATTTTGCAGCTTTGATAAAATGCCAAGAAATTATCATGAAAATAAACCGGGAGTGATCTCCCCTAAACTTTCTCGAATATTCTAATATAAAACTACGAGGGATGGCAACTCAGGACATAGACAATATTTGTAATCCATTTTTAATTACTTAAACTTTTTATAATAGAATAGAATCTCGTAAAAACAAAGAATTGCACAACAAGTGAACGCCTGATAAAATGTGCATACACGTGCGGGATATTATTAGTACTTTATAAATTTACATGCGTTTTCTCTTTAATCGGAAATAGCGTAAATTAGTATTTCCGGTCAACGGAAATTACTCAAAATTTGAACGAAGTTAGAAAATTAGATCTTTTACTCACACATACAATTTCATTTATCTATCTGAAATAGTACTCACGTTATAGGCTTTTGAAAAATTCAAAGTAGAAAATGTACCACTTTCGTTTATCGGAAATCGCTCAAAAAATTATATGGATGTACGATTTTGATAAAATATTTATATATGAAATTTCGTCAACCTAGCTGTAACGGTACTCAAGTTATCGTGTTTACACACACACAGACAGACAGACAGACAGACACACAGACAGACACACAGACATACGGACAAGATTGCAAAATTATGTTTTTCCGTATCAGTGAGGTGTAACAAATCTCGATTTGTTTTTGCACGATTACAAGACTTTCTCTATACTTCGTATATATGAGAAAGTAAAAAAGATAGTATTCGTTCGTTTTCAGGTTAAGCTTATGTTGATGTTCGCATATATCTGCTAGTTATGATACTCTCTACAACCACTCACAGTGGATAAAATATATAAAAAGCCGTTGTTTCCATTGCACTAATAGGAACAACTTGATTTCATCTTTCCATTCAGAAACACTATTCAAATTTCCTATTGACAGCAATCCTACTGTAGTGTAGAACCTCGTGATTTTTATTCATGTCTTTCCACAGTTCTTGTAACAGACGGGTGTTTAGGATCAAACATGAAGCACCATCCGTACAAACCCCACAGCCGTTTTCTCATTTTAATCATTCAGTTTCAAAAACCGTATTTATTTTCTCCATGAAAACTTTACAAAACATCAGCTCTTCTTTGTAAACATCTGAATGAATATTTTTCACAAAGACAAGAAACTGCGGACACGAATTCACTTCTGTTGATTCATCAACTTGAAAATCAAACAATGGAGAAAGTTAGATTTCATTCAAAATTTGTTTTTCAACATCTACGGACATGTCTGCTATACGCCGCTGGATAGCATTATTTGACAGAGATATAATTTGTTGAATCTTTACTGCACTGGAATCACCAAGAATTAATTTCACTATCTTCAACATACAGGGTCTGATGATATTTTCTTCTATTTTGTGAGTTGTTTTTTTTTGTTTGACAATCTCTAGTGCGACTCGTTTCAAAATGTCGTTTCAGTTTTAAAGAATTCATAGACTCATGACTGAGAACAACTTTCCACAGTACACATTGTTTATTCTCTTTTCTATTCAGTAATGTTAATAAAGCCGAATTTCAGACATTTTTACTTTCTCGTACATACGAAGTATAGAGAAAGTATTGTAATCGTGCAAAAAAAAATCGATATTTTTTACAAATCTCGAAGTTTTACACCTCACTATTACGGAAAAAACATAATTTTGCAATCTTGTCCATATGTCTGTGTGTCTGTGTGTGTGTCTGTGTGTAAACTTGATACTTGAGTACCGTTACAGCTAGGTTGATGAAATTTGATATATAAGTACGTTATCAAAATCGTAGATCCGTATCAACGTTTGAGCGATTTCCAATAACAGGACGTGATACCTTTTCTACTTTGAATTTTTCAAAAGCCTATAACTTGAGTACTATTTCAGAAAGGTAAATGAAATTTCACATGTAAGTAAAAGATCTAATTCTCTACATTCTTTCAAAGTTTGAGTAATTTCCGTTGATCGGAAGTACTGATTTGCGCTATTTCCGATTTCTCAAAAACGCATGTAAATTTATACAGTACTAATAATATTGCGCACTATTATGCTCATCTTTATTTGGCGTTCACTTGGTGTGCAATTCTTTTTCCACGAGATTTTATTTTATTTTAAAAAGTTTAAGTATTTAAAATGGATTAAAAATCATGTCTATATACCGAGTTCCCATCCCCTGTTGTTTTATTCGAGAAAGTTAATGGGTGATCATTCCCGGTTTATTTATCTAAACATTTGTTTTTTTTAGTCTTCCAGTTCGCGACCCCCCCCCCCCCAGTTTGGGAAACCATGTCTTATTATTAGTTATAGAGTAGGGTTTATTTATATAACGACTTACATTTATTTTATAGTTGCCAAGGTTTTTACTCTTTTGCATAACGTAAAGAAAATATTAAATACATGTAAATTGTTGAAACATTAAAAGAATCAATTTGAAATATCATTATCCTGTAGATTCCTAGAAAAAGCGGTTACATTTTAATAATAATAGGGTCGAAAAACGAATTAATTAAACTATGTTTTAATTATCCAAGGGAGGTAATTCAAAAATAAATTTAACGCACTCTTAATAATGAAAGTTTTTTTCTTTAATTACTACCGCATTGATTATTATATGTTAAGGTTGATAATTAAATAGATATATGTTAAGATTCTTTATATTATTTTCGAATTAGTCTATGATCTTAAAAAAACCACTAAAATTGTTTCGGTGTTATTTAAACGGATGGTGAAATTCGACTTTTAGAGAATGCTGGAAAGTTTCTCTCTGGGTACGGACGCCCAGAAAAACGTGTTGTTATTTGGGGATTCTAATTACATTGCCAATGTGTTTTGCTGTACATTTACTTGCGTCGCATTGTCTAATTGTAAATTATGATGTAGGATCTATTTGTGACTTAATTTTTTTTAAGTTTTAAATTGTTGGCAAAGTTTTTACTCCTTTTTATACTTTTTTCTGTAAAATCAAATGTGAGAAAGGCGGTTACTCGACGCGGACGACTAGGAAAGAGTGTTGTTCGATGGTGCGTGAGAGCATGTGCATACACGGTAGTTTGTTTCCTATAGCCATTTGTTAAAGCGTTTACGTTTGTGTTTTCTTTTGATTTAGTTGTTTTTGTGATTTGTTTGTATTTGTGATTAGCTTTGTGTTTGCGTTTTGTACGAGTTTGCGTTTGTTTGCGTTTTCTTGTGTGCTTCCGTTTGTGTTTTGTATTTACGTCTGCGTGTTGTGTTGTGTTTGTGTTTGCGTTTTCTTTTGTGTTTAAGTTGTGTTTGCGATTTTGTTTCAGTTTGCGTTTGTGTTGGGTTTGTTTTCTTTTGAGTTTGTATTTATCTTTGCGTTTGTGATTGCGAATTGCAATTGCATTGGGTTTGTGTTTTTGTTTGCGTTTATTTTTGCGTTTGTTTGTTGTGTTTGTGTTGTGGTTGTGTTGTGTTTGTGTTTTGTTTGTTTTGTGTTTGTGTTGTGTTTGTGTTGTGGTTGTGTTGTGTTTGTGTTTTGTTTGTTTTGTGTTTGTGTTGTGTTTGTGTTGTGGTTGTGTTGTGTTTGTGTTGTGTTGTGTTTTACTTGTGTTGTGTTGTGTTTGTTTTTTCTTTTGTGTTTTCTTTTGTGTTTGTGTTTGGTTTTGTTCTGTTCATAAATTGGTATATTTAAAAAGGATTGACCGTGGCGGAGCACGGGTATGCAGCTAGTCTATAATATAATCGGGCTGGTTGTGTGTCAGTCCGTCATCGCTATAGATTTTGGAACCATAAAAGTAAACACATCACATGTCGTCCTTTTTACTTGCATCGCAGTTTCTTATTATAACGGGTCGTCCGTAAATGACGTCACACTCGTAAGGGGGAGGGGGGTGGGTGGGTAATTTTATGACGGCGTATGATGAGGGGGAGGGGGGAGTTCAGATGGTGGGACGTCACATTTTTGCATTAACAAAAAGTAATGTTGGAAAACGAATTTTAGCCGTTATTTCGAGTTTTAGAAAACTGTTTTAATAAATTATAATAGGAGTTGATTCAAATACTCATATGTTGAGAGAGTTCAGACAAGATTTTTGAAAAATATCGATGCTTTAAAAAAAAAATTAACTGCAATTTTGAGGGGGTTTATGCTGAGGTGTGACGTCATTTTAGGGGGGGGGGTCTGGCTTTTTGTGACGATGTGTGACGAGGGACAGGGGGGAAGGGAGGTAAAAATCGTCCAAAAAGCGTAACGCCATTTATGGATGACCCCTTACAGAAACATCGGCAAGAATTGTTAAAAAGTTCACGAAAAAACGTTTAAATAACAAACGCTTATGTAATATGTCTGCAAGTGATCGATATAATTCAAGCACTTAATAAAAATGTATTGTTTATATAAGGACGAGGTAACTATTGATCAGTTCTCGGTAACTCAAACTCAATTATTGAGATCACTATAATTTTCTCCTCAGATTTTTTAAAAGCCATTTTTGTCAAAAGAAATAAATTTGATACGTATATAAAAATATCCGATCTATATCAGGATATCATATATATATATATATATATATATATATATATATATATATATATATATATATATATATATATATATATGTGTGTGTGTGTGTGTGTGTGTGTGTGCGTGTATTTATATATGCCTATAAATAACATACCTCAAGATTATCTTTACAAAGATATAATTTCCCTGTCAACATTGATGTATACGTTGACATCTGTTTTATTATTTCGTTTTTTTCAGCTATTATTTGTTTCTTCTTGCTTACAGCTTCATTTACTCGTGTTAAAAGTGTACACATTTCATCCATTTCCCAGTTTTCAGTTAAAACTTTGCAAAACTCTGTGATGAACCAACTACCAGATTCTGGATTTCTTTTTGAGGTATAACCTAAAAAAAATTAGAATATGCTTTAAATAATGTAACTGTTTTTGCAAAATCGGGTTAAATACTCCATTTTAAAACACCAAGTTCCTCTATTCTATTCACACTTAAAATTTAATTCAACCGTATAGAAAACAAATCGCAAAAACGTATCTAAAATTATTAAAATCACATCATTTTTGAGAGATCCAAAATAGCTTTTTAAAGGACTATTAATTGCGGACGCAGTGGGGAAGCAGAGGGAGAAGTCACTCCTTCTACAACCATTTTAAGGTTAGTGGCGCCTTTTCCCTACATTAATTAAATCTAAATACTGCTAAAACTCAAGTCTGTTTGCATGTTTGTATATTTATTTTATTTTTTTGTTTGTCCGTTTGGTTACAGGAGAGAATCTGCACTATGTCTAGAGCTGTAAAATAGTATTTAGGTAGAGAACAATTTTTTTTTTAACTTCTTCTTCTTCCTCGTTCTTAATTTTTAGTGTTGGGAGGGCTCGAGCCTTATTTGCCAGAGGGTTTGAACTCGAGACATTTTTTTCAAATTTATCAACCATGAGCTTCCATCACAATTAAGGATACGTGTCAACTGGTTATGCGCCATTGAGGCCATTGACTCCGATTTCAGCCTGCTTTTCTTTTTGGATTTGCTTCCATAGCCTTTGTCAAACCAAGAACAAACTACAAGGCAGCAGTTGTTTGAGTTTGGAGTTGTCTCTCCTAGAAGAGTGGCTGTCCCCAGCTAACGAGCCTCATCTGCCCGAGGGTTCGAACTTGAGACTTTTCGGTTTAGCAACCATGAGCTTTACCGACGTTTATTAAAGACGTTTATTAATTTATTGCTTTTTAATTGGTAGATCAACCACACACACACACACACACACACACACACACATATATATATATATATATATATATATATATATATATATATATATATATATATATATATATATATATGTATGTATAATTCTCAATATAGGGACCATGCAGGACAAGACGTAGACGAACGCCGTTACTGACCCGCTCTCCAGGCTAATCGCTACCACCCCAGCCCCACCAATCTGGTGAGCTTTGGTTCACGACGAATGTTTACAATCGTAGAGCCAGGTTAGTGAAGACTATTAGGGGCAGATAATTTAGCATTAAACGATTTAAAACGAAGGGGAGGTAGCAATTTCTGTGCGTGAGGGGGGAAGGGGGGGGTAGGGAAGCGGGAATCGGAGTGCGGTGGAAAGAAGGGGGTAGTGTTGAATTCACAAATTATGAATGGCTGATAAGCAGAAAATAAAACAACTAGATGCTACGTCGCTGGTCAGCTAAGTTATTATAAAATTTCAGAAAAATGACTTTGCTTATAGTGAAAAGTGAAGACACATGATTTATTTACTTTTTACAACAATAATTTGAATAATGGAGGCTTCCATACAAGATTTTGTTTCTAATTCAAAGAAACTATAATGCATTATATAGCTAATGTTCTATCGGCTATTGTTTTAACGATACGTCTTTTTGCTATTTTTATTACGTTCCAACACTTATATCAATTTTTAACAGTCCTTTTCATTTAAGTATACAATAAATCGCTCTAGATCAAGAATCTAAAGATCAGCTGTCGAAGGGAGTCAAACCAAAATTAATTAGTTAAAATTAAAAAGCATTTTAAAATCAGTATAAAGTATTGAGTTTCTTGATTAAACTATTTTAGTCCTTAAATATTGTATTAAAAGTTTTGCTTTTTAGCTTACGGATCATCTAATTCAAGGAAACAAGTGATTTATCTATCTAGGTTCTCGCTAGATCTACGAGAAAACTCGATTTAACCAAACTAGTCGTAGTATCTAGATAACTCTTACTATCTAGATCTATATAATAATGAGTGTCTGTACTAAACTATTTCAAACCTTCATTATTTTACATACATCTTTGTTTAGCTATGGAATTGGCTAATTTAAGATACATTTTAATTTGAAATAATAGTAGATCTAGGGCCTATTCGCGTAAATCATGTTTCTTTAGCAGACTCCAACTATTATTAAAGTGTACAAAAAAAAACGTCATTGACGTCACGAGCCTAGATAACTAAGGTGTTAGTGTAATAGTATTTTATGCTGGTGGCACGTGTTTTAGACATATCATGTCAATATTAATTTTTTTTTTCAATTTTTTTAAAGATGTGATTGATAACATAGCCTATTGGAACTTGGCGGGATACAGGGTTCACCTGTTTCTTTGTCCTCAGCATTTAACGTGCTATTTTCTTGTTTGTGTAGTAGTACAAATTAAGCATTCTAAAGTTTTTTGTGTAGTATGTAAGTAACAAATTGAGGTAAATAACTAGAGTAGAATGTATTGAAAGACGCAACATTTAATACTTTTCTTATCGACCATACGTTTTAGTTCAAGTTCAATTTCGCATTTTTTTTTAAATTTTACACAAGACTTTATCATATTAAAACTTTACTAGCAATTGTGAGTTTGTTATGTCAAAAAAAACTTACCGGCTGTGCTAATATTTCCTTAAAAAATCAATTGCATATAAACACCAACCTGCTATTGTCGACTGAATGATAAGACAGTCTGCTAATTTAGGCTTTTCCATAACCCATGGAAAGTCAGTATCGTCGCTTGGTTTAATAAGGGATGCAGCATAAGAAATGGTATTTTTTATTTTACCTCTACAAGCCTTCACAAGCAAATGTATAAATAAACAAATGAATGATTGAATGAACGAATAAGTAAACAAATGAAAAAACAACAAAATTACAAAGTAGTATATAAATATATATATATATATATATATATATATATATATATATATATATATATATATATATATATATATATAAATATATATATATATATATATATATATATATATATATATATATAAATATATATATATATATATATATATAATATCAAAATGTCAAGTTTCCAGTAATAATACGCTCAATAAGCTATCGTACATTAAAATATTTTGATAAGTATATTCATAAGTATCGCTTTTTTCGAATCCATAAATTTCATGTAGGCCTACATTGTCTGCTAAAGTCGACTGTTTATGGTTTCAACATAGTCTTTGTTAGATGTGTCTGCTATAATTTAACCTCTGATCTTTTAGGTTGTAAGCTGTAAGAAAGACTGTTATCAGGTTGCTAATAATAAGTTGTCTTTACCGAATTCAAACCCATTGTTACTTGTCTAATTTAGATGCTTTCCACGTCAGTTACTTTGCAGAACGTTTATATTAAGGAAATATAATAAAATAGCGCAATGCTTCAGTGTGTTTGCATCCCCTAATATAATAAACCGGGAGTAAGCTCCCCTAAACTTTCGCGAATATTTTTATAAAACACTACGGGAAACGGCAACTCGGGATATAGACAATATTTTTAATCCATTTTGAATTACTTAAACTTTTAAAAATAGTATAGAATCTTGTAGAAAAAAGAATGGCACACCAAGTAAACGCTAAACTAAATGTGTATATTATTAGTACATAAAAAATTCACATTCGGTTTTTTGAGAAATCAGAAATAGCGCAAATTACTACTTCCGTTCAACTGAAATTTCTCAACATTTGACGGAAGGCAGAAAAGTAGATATTTTACTTAGATGTGAAATTTCATTTATCTATCAGCAACAGTAATCAAGTTATAGGCTTTTGAAAAATTGAAAGTAGAAAAAGTTCCACTGAAAAGTTAATACAGAACTACAAATTTGATATAATACTTTTATATGAAATTTCATCAACCTAGCTGTAGCGGTAATCAAGTTATCTTGTTCACAGACACACAGACACACACACACATATACACACAATCATACATACGGACAAGATTGCAAAACTGTTTTTCGAATAAGCGAGGTCTAAGACGTCGGGATTTGCAAAAATCTCTTTTTTTTCCTTATAGTGCAATAAATAGAACTAGTAAACAATGTCATTCTGTCAAATCATTTGTATGCGTTGATGTCGTCGTGTCTCAAGATGCACTATTGCATAGCTAGACATAATGAAATGGTAGTGGTATCGGAATATAATATTGGATCAAGTAGTTCCACCATCTCACTGCATAACTGTGGTTCACATTAGAACCCAGTTATAACAATATCCTTCTCGTAGTTACATGCACTCATCATTCTACCTGTCTGTCACCTATTCTTGGACCGTTCGAGCGACAAAAGCGACCTTTTTACGAGCTTTTATTTAACTCACTGTCTCTGTCGTCAGTTTAGATCGTCACGAGTTAACGAAAATTCGGGAATTTCGAACTGACAGATTCGGTTCATAATTAGTACGTGGATCAAGAAATAAAACCGATACAGCTTGATTTAAAATGTGACTTAATTGGGTGCCTAATTAATGTTTTTATGAATTAATAAATATTTTGACCAAATTAGTAAGTAGTCTTACCCTAATATTCCGCACTTTTATACACGCGATATAACGCTCATTAGATGCAAAATGGTTTTTAGTCACGCAAGTCTATTGTAAATTTTAAAAATGTAAAGTACTAAAACCGATAAGAAACATTTTAATGACAAACTTTTATGTAATATTTCACTTAAAAGTAGAAAATGAAAAAAAAATATTCAAAAAAATATTCTTAAAATATATAACAATACACTACTATTTATATAACTTTACAGAAAAGCGTTGGTCGCTTCCTAACTAATAGTAAAAGTATCTAAAGGATAATAAAGTGACCCACACTTTTGTTTAAGAGAAGTAATAACTATTATATATATATATATATATATATATATATATATATATATATATATATATATATATATATATATATATATATATAAATTCCACAAGTTGGTCCCCAAAACATACTTCGAGAGAATGCTATAAAATGTAGAGTGTACACAGTAGCCTTAATATACAATGCATATAATTGTATTCTAAATATTGATTATTTTAAAAAATGAGAAAATATTATTTACTTGGAAAATAAATATCTTTGGTTTAGTTTTCAAATAAAGGTTATTTGAAAATTTTTCAATAATAAATTGTGGTTGGATTGGCATATCATTTGATGAAAGAAATACATCCAGGTCTCCATGGGACATATAAACACATACCACCATCGCATACTGTGTAAATCTGCCTGTAGAAACTCCTGATGAATCGAAACATAAAAACTAAATAAATTGAAGTTCAAAGGTCATCTAAACAAATATGTTTTAAGATATTAAAATGTAGATAATAATAATGCATGTTAAATTCTAATATTTTTTAATAAAGACAATACGCTCACTTTCAGTTAGAAATTTCAAAATACCATCCGCTGTTTTATTTTCTTCCCTAACTCTGTAAACTGTCATGCCAATTTTCTCAAATGCTGCTTTAAGATTTTTAACATCTTCAACAGATCCCTTTCTTAAATCAGAAGTGTTTTTAACATCTTCAACAGATCCCTTTCTTAAATCAGAAGTGTTTTCTGCAGGTTTTTTTCTGATGTTAAAGATTATCGCAATGCCAGTCTTTTCGAATTCAAGGTTGTACACATCCAAGCTTCAGAAGGATTTGAAAAACATATATATCATGTTGATAATTAGAAACCATAACAAGCTTTTGAGTAATAATGCACTAAAAATGAGAAAATAAATACATTTCTTTAAATACACTATAATTTTAATCACTATAAATTACTATATTTTTTGCAATCAACGTCCCAATCGCACCATTTGGATCATATTATAATCACTCGAGTTATATTTACATTTACGTTTAAATTCACTTAATTTATCAATGAAGATTTTAAAACTAATTACCTTTGATAAGAGTTGATTAGAGCAGCATTCTCAGTTATAATATTTTCTTGTTTGTTTGGTAGGCCTACATGTGTTTCATTTAACTCAAGTGGTTGATTTTGTTCTTTATTTATAATCTAAAAAATAGAATGCAATACAATATGTGTAATAAAAAGGAGATATTGAGAGTTATTTGTACTTCCTTTATAGGCATTACAACAACAGTTTAGTGACTATTTTATAAACTAATCAAGATGTGCATATCCTAAACATTGAAATATATGTTTAATACATCTGACTGCGTTAGCATAGTCGGTGAAATATTTGGATTAATAAGGTAGACAACATTAAGAAAAGTACAGGCAGCTGAGAGTTATCATAACCACACTATTTTTATATGCCTAAATCACAAACAAATGTTGATCTCTTCTTTTTCTGCCACATGGGCCGCCAAGTTTGAAACAATAACGTTTAATTACAATCATTGTAATAAATGTACATCAATAAATTGAAAGTCAACCCCCCATATATATATATATATATATATATATATATATATATATATATATATATATATATATATATATATATATATATATATATATATATATATATATATACGAAAGATATGACCAATGGTTAGGGCTACGAAAGAGGCGGAAAACCACGAACAACTTGGGGCTCTGATCTGCATCATCCGTAGGCTCTTACATCACCCTGTGTGTAGTCAGACCACTTATTGGATCGGCCTCGTGAATAGCGACTCACCGGTCAAGCAAAAACGTGGGCCAGGCTGACACAGGGTAACAAAGGGGATGGAACCGTCCATACCTTTTATTGGACCAATAACTTGAATAGAAACACATCGGTCAAGCGGATACCCTGGACAGCCCAAGATAGCTCAGACAGTGATTAGTTGCGGAAACGCTGTCCAGGCTGAATCTAGGTAACAGCGAATAGCGATCTACTGATTATCATCCCAAAAAGTATGTTGAGTCTACCAGAGTTTGACCACGGGGTGAGAACAGGATTTTAGATGGTAGGTAAGTAATGACAGACTTGTACCTTGACCTCTGTGATATGGCTTGTCGAGCTCGGGGAATGGGTAGCCAATATATACGGACCCCACGTAAAACAATCGGACAGTACGACAAGAAAGCACTTGCTAGATGTTATACTACAACCTGGTTCTGGTACATTGTGTTGATACATTGTAAGTGCATGTTTATAGGTTGCAAGGGTATTGAAGTGAGAAACATTGTGATGATTATAATTTTTGCCTCGTACTTTTTTTTTTCCTACATAATTTGGAGGTCTGTTGGGTGTTTTTAAATTTTGTTTCTAAGATATACTGCATTGAACAAGATATATTTTGCAACAATAAAGTCATCGAATCTACCACAGTGTAGAAGACAACATCGTTTTATCATACGTTAAATATAGATGCTTTTGTATATAAATATATATTTGGTATATATATATATATATATATATATATATATATATATATATATATATATATATATATATATATATATATATATATATATATATATATATATATATGTATATATATATTTTAAATGGATTGAATATAGGGATATACAAAAGAATAAGTTTCAGATGAACCTTTATATACAATGCGTGCAGATGCAGTTAACCTTAATTTCAACGGGAAAACTCTATAGCTATCTCAATAACTGCATTTAAGGTCACCTAAAATTGACTTAGTTTGACCCCGGTCTTATATAAAGTATGAATCAATCAATCAACTCGTAACATTATTGGGGTCTTAATGCACCACATGCTTAGTGTTTATCTGTTTCTATGAGTATTTCTGAAACGGGCTGCCCGGTCCAATTTCGATGTCATCCATCAAGTGACGCTTTTCCCCCTTCCTTTCTTCTTGTTCTTGAAATAGCCCTACGATATGTTTTAGATAGGCCGATGGAAATGCCCTTACCATCACAGCCTTCTTGTATTGGCTATGCTCAGTAAACTCTCTGAAGAACCACTAGTTTTACGGACTTCTTCATTAGTTATATTGTCTCTGTATAAAATCCAGAGAAGTCTTCGGAAGACATCTCGTTTCCAAAGCCTAGATTCTTCATTGGAGGTCTGCGTTGGGTTCCATACCTTGCAACTTTACATAATCTATTCTGGGAGATCTGATGATCAACACCAAGAAGGCGTTGGTATTATCATGGTTAGAAAATCAAGTGATAGTCTAATAGGTTGCGAACCAATCAATACTCGCACTCTCAGAGCCAGATAATACTCAAGGCATGTAAAAAATTACCATAATACAGTGATGTGCCTCAGCAAAACAAGCAAATGACGAAGACAAAGATATGTTCTACTACACTTTACAAGACCAAATCGACAGGACTCCACAACGTGATATTATAATAGTCATGGGAGACATTAATGCGAAGAGAGGGTCTAACAACCAAGGATACGAACTCTGCATTGGTAGAGAGGGCATAGGAGAGGCAAACAACAACGGACAAAAGTTAAAAGAGAAATGCTAAAAAAATGGTCTAGTTATAGGTGGCAGCTTATTCCAGCACAAAGAAATTCCCAAATCTATCTGGATATCCCAAGATAAACGAGCCAGCAATCAAAATTGATCAGCTTGCTATTAATAACTAGTAAAGAAGATTCATGAGCGATGTAAATGTAATAGGAGGGGCTCATTCGTGTAGCGATCTTTAATAAAGTAAGGAATGAAGAAAAGGTACAAAACTCATGGCAAACGGGGAATCATCATTAAATTACACAAAAAGGGTGACCTGATAGTTTGTGAGAACTAGAGAAGCATTAACCTTTCGTAAGCTCCATAAAAAAATGCTGCAGTATTATTACAAAGAATGAGGAAAGGAATCGATGGAATCATTCATGAAGAACAACCTGGTTTCAGGGCCAACAGTTCATGTAATGACCAAATATTGGTCTGGCGCAACATAGAAGAACAGTCCCTAGAGTGGAATTCGTCTCTCTACATCAACTACATAAATTTTGAGAAGGCACTTGATAGCATCCACCATCCATCAATATGGAAGATACTAGAGCTATATGGTTTTTCCATTAAAAATTACAAACTTTCTTAAAGAGATGTACTCTGACAACCAATGTTGTGTGTGACATGAAAATCAGCAAAGGTTCAAGGTAAAAACAGGCAGGGGTGTGTCATCTCACCTGTCATCATTTTGGTGGTAATAGACTGGATTATGAGAAGAGCCACTGAGGATAAGCCAAGAGGAATTGTTTGGGAACTTATCAACCACCTGGAGGACTATGACTTTGCTGATGACTTGGCTTTACTCTTACATGCTCAAAAAGACATCCAAGCAAAAACCACAAAAAAAAGCAAATTGCTAAAGTCGTTGGGCTAAAAAATAAACTATGGGAAATCCAAGCAAATGAAAGTAAAAACTAAAAGTGCTCTAAAGACCTTTGCTAATAGAGCAGAGCTGGAAAAGGTCTAAGATTTTAGCACCTCGCAGCTATATTTCAGCTAATGGCAGCATCGAAAAAGAAATAGCCCACAGAATAGCAATTGCAGCACAAGCTTTCATCATACTTTCTAAGATCTGAAAATCATCCTCACTGAAGCAGAGAACCAAAAAAAAGGTTTTACGAGTCTAATGGAATCCTCTATGCTGCAGAGTCATGAACTAAACAAGAAAGTACAGAGTCTTAGAGCCATAGAGGCTATGAAAGAAAATCCCTCCAACGATTTCTCAGAATAAAATTGCACGACAAAATCCCGAAAAAGGAATTACAACAAAATATTAGGCTTAATCGATATTTTCTTAGAAGTACGAACAAGGAGATGGCGATGGCTGGTCATGTCCTTCGCATGAACAGAAAAAGTCTCCCGAACATAGCGCTAAAAAAAAGACTCCACCTGGAAGACGAAAGAAAGGAATACCGATAGGAACATTGAGGAGAGAGATAGAAGAAGAAGTGCAGGCTACTGGCAAGACCTTGCATGAATTAAAGAGGCTCGCCCAAGACAAAGTGGAATGGCGGAGATTTGTTGCTGCCCTATACTCCACAGGGAGTGACAAGGATTAAGCAAGTAAGTAAACTGAGACTACGATTTATTTTTGTGTTAAAAGAAAATAGATCTGATAAGTAAGAAGGCCCTATTTCGTAAAATATTTTATATAAAAATGCTTTAGTATATATTATCTTTTTATTTAGTAGAAGTATATTAGTTTTAATAATAGAATCGAGACTACTAGACAAGCCAGTCAACCGTTGTATGACTATTTTTAGTAGTGATAGTATAGGGTTATCAGGGTGAAGTTTCATTTTGTTCAATTTTGCCCAGGTAACAAGCTGCTTGGCACATATTTGAAGTAGAAGACATTTAGGTAAAACACGCGTTGATATGTATAAGATAAAAAGAAGTGAAGTAACCTGACTGTAATTTCGTGGAATTTGTTAATCTGATAATTAAGGATTTTCTTTAAATATATAATAACACCACTATTTAAATAACAATAAAGAAAAACGAGGGTGTCTTCATAAATATTATTTAAGGTGTCTAAAAGATAATATAGAGACCCTATTTTTTTTACAGTTATTTAAATAGTAATTTATTGTTATGTATTTAAAAGAAAGTAATTTATTTTCTTCTTGTTATTAAAACGTTTGTGGTGTGTTATTTGTGTTTTATTTCTGCATGTAAAACAATTATTGCAAATAGGGTGGGCATTTTTTAATAAATAAAAAAGTAGTAGGCTTGTAAGTGTTAAAAACCTGCGAACTGAGAAAAACTGAGAAAAAGTAACGAAAATTAGGTCACGAACATATAATATCTGTGTTAACTACAAAACCGATTGTAAGCTTTGGGTGTTTCTGAGATGAAGAAAATTAAGATTATCAAATACGTTAAGAAATCCAGCTTTCTGATGATGATAAAATATGATGACGGATATAAAACTTTTCATAGGGAGCTTGTAGAATTGGCAAGTTGATAATTTTGTAATTAATAGAGTCGTAAAATGGTATTTTAAACACATACATTTTCTTCTTATTAAAGTTATTAATTTCTTAATGCAAAAATTGAGAAAGTATACAAAAGTGCAAGAAACCCATCATGATGAAACACAAGAAGTTTTGTGATTTTTTTACGGCGCATATCCCCTTAAAGTTGTATGACACAAAGACACTAATTTGTATGTGCTTAAAATGTATGACGACTATACCATATTTATTTAATGTTACTGACCCCTAGAGCTTGTTGATCATCAGGCATCAATATTGCAATATCATCTGCTATTGACTGTCCAGCGATATTTGCTTCCTCTGATAATTAAATTGGAAATTTGTTTATTAATATAAGATCCACATTTAAAACTAACAAATAGCTAAATTGAGAAAATTAAATACAGATATATCATTTCTACTTTTTAATATTTATCTGGGAAAGACTGTTCATGAGTTTGAACGTGCTGTTTTTTTTAACTTTCTAGTCTATACGAAGTATAGAGAAAGTCTTGTAATCGGGCAAAAAAAATCGATATTTTTATAAATCTAGACGTTTTATAGCTCCCTGAGTCGGAAAACATAGTTTTGCAATCTTGTCCATATGTCTGTGTGTGTATGTGTGTGTGTGTAAACACGATCACTTGAGTCCCGTTACAGCTAGGTTGATAAAATTTCATATCTAAGTATTGTATAAAAATCGTAGATCCGTATTAACTTTTGAGCAATTTCCAATAATCGGAAGTGGAACTTTTTCTACTTTGAATTTTTTAACAGCCTATCACTTGAGTACTTTTTCAGATAGATCAATGAAATTTCAAACGTAAATATACAAAAAAGTAAACAAAGACAGGCCAATGTTTTGTTCATCTAGAAACAAGATGGCTGCCTAGCCCACGAGGTTAGTTGCAACATATAGTGAATTATTTTGCTTTACTGTGCTGCAATATGATTGGTCAAGCGTATCAATGAATCTCTTCCCAATCAATATTTTTACGCGCATGTACTTATTCGGAGTTTTACTTTGTAGAAAACAATTTTAACCCACTTATTTTTTTAAAACAAAAAGAAAAATCACTACGCCAGCGGGTATACGGGTGTTTGGCCGATAATAATGTATAGTTTATGAAGTCTCGCGGGCAACAACATATTTAATACCCGCTTAAAGATTGCCGCTGTCCGAGTAGTAGTGTGAAAATTCGCCGAGGACAGGGGAATACCATGTTTTACATTGTAATAGAAGGATAAGCGTATGCTGTAGAAGTCCGAAACGTTTGGGTTAAATAGCAAAAATGTGTTAGTACCGTATAAATTAATAATAAATATTATGACCCGAAACGTCATATTTTTTCTAAAACAACTGTATCTTGTACACTTAAGTAGTAGTACATTATTACATATTTAAAGAAAATCATCTATATACTACTAAAACTCAAGTTTGTTTACATGTCTGAATATTTATTTGTGTTTTTGTTTGTTTTTTTTGTTTGTCGGATTGAATACTGGAGAGAATCTGCGCTAGGTGGAGAGCTATAAAATAGTATGTAGGTAGAGAACAATTTTTGTTTTCAGACAGACTGTTAATCACAAATTTATTTAAAGACGTTAATTAATTTATCGATTTATTCATTGGTAGATTAACCACATTAAATTTAATTTTTTCAAACAATGGCTTTACCTTGAGTGAATAGTGACGTCACATGATTTGTTTATTTTTAGTACAATAACATGGCGGCTTCCATCGTAGACTTTGTGGCCCATTCAAAAGTTTAACGCGTTCTAAAGCTAATTTTCTTTAACTTTAAAAAACTTTAACAATACGTCTGTTTGCTATTTTTATTACGTTCCAACACGTATATAAATTTTCAACTGTCATTTTCATTTAGTTTTACAATAAATTTCTCTAGCTCTACAATCTGTCCAAGAAAGTTATCTATTTATTTATAGATCTAAATATCAGGTGGCCAAGAAAGTTATTTATAGATCTAGATCTAGAATCTAGGCCAAACCAAAGATTAATTAGATACAAACCAAAGATTAATTAGATAAAAATACAATCCATTTTATAATCATAATACATTTTTTAGTCCTTAAATATTAGATATAAATCTTTGTGATTTATCTATCTAGATCTAGATCTATCTAGCTAGAATAGGTCTAATGATTAGATCTAGATCTAGCAAGAGTTACGAAAAAACTAGACTTAAGACTTAAGCAAACGAGTCATAGAATCTAGATCTAGATAATTCAATCTACATCTAGATAATTTCAGACCTTAATTATTTTATATAAATCTTTGTTTAGCTTTGTAATTGGCTAATTTAAGATACAATTTAATTTGAAAGTTACTACTACTAGACTTAGATATAGATCTATGCGCGTAAATAAAGTTGCATAAGGAGTCTCAAAGTTTTAAAGTATACTATAAAAAAACATCAGTGACGTCATGAGTTAAATATCTAAGTTGTTAGTGTAATCGGCTTTCATGCGGGTGGCACGGGTTCTAGACCAATACGTCAATGTTTAAAATTTTTTTTATGTGAATGATAAAGTTACCTATCTTGTTTTGGCGGGATATAGGGCAGGTGAAGTAGAGTTCATCTGTTTATTTGTTCTAAGCATATGAAGGGATAGTGTGGTCAGAGACATGCTCGACTGGAATCGTTTTTTTAAACGATAAACATTTTTTGCCTGAGACTTAACGGGCAGGTGAAGTAGAGTTGAGTAGGTCACCTGTGGCGTCAGTATATGAAGGGACAGTCCGAAATCGGTGTTTCCGGTGTTTTTAAAAGATAAAAAAACATCTTTTTGAATGTGGGGTCTTGTTTTTTGTTACGATAAGTGACAGACGTGATGTTTTTTATAGATGACCCCCGAAACCCACAGTAATCCAAGGGATGACGTGTAGTCTAGTTGTTATTAAAAAAAATTTCGTGCATTGTTTTTAGTGCTTTCTTCTTCTTCTTCTTCTTCGTTCTTAATTATTAGTGTTGAAGGGGATCGAGATTTATCTGCCAGTGGGTTTGAACTCGAGACTTTGTTCGAATTTATCAACCATGAGCTTTTTGCCGACTCGACCACGCCTCCAACACAATTAAGCGTTACGTGTCAACTGGTTATGCGCCATTGAGGCCATTGACTCCGTTTTCAGCCTGCATTTCTTTTTGGATTTGCTGCCATAACCTTTGTCCAACCAAGAACAAACTACAAGGCAGCAGTTGTTTAATTTTGGAGTTGTCTCTCCTAGAAGAGTGGCTGTTGTCCCCAGCTAACTAGCCTCATCTGCCCGAGGGTTCGAACTCGAGACTTTTCGGTTTAGCAACCATGAGCTTTACCGACTCGACCACGCCGACCCCTTCAATTTTTTTTATACTATAGAGTAGCCTGGCTAAAAGCAATTTCGCACCAAATGAACACGAAAAAAATGAGTATAATATAGCGGTAAATATTAATTTTTAAATTGGATTATTAATAAATTCTTAAATAAATAATCATCCATTTAAATTTAACTTAACATCAGATTGAAATAGGATCTGGTCCCGAGCTTTTATTTTCACCACTATTTAAATTAATATTTTCTGAAATTTTAGTAAAGTAGTCAAATACTAATTATAGTGACTCACGCTTATCTTAAATGAAGGCTTTAAATGTAATTACCTGTTTTCTCGTCGAAAGTACTGAAAAATGTAAATAAAATTTACATAGTGTTTTTTACGCTATACATATATTTTTATATATTTAAAACAAAAACTACTAATACATAATAATTTTAAAAAATATATTTAATTACTTACCTTGGATTAGAATGTGTCAATTCCGAATGTTCCACTTTAGTAACACCTGGGTTATTAGCTAAGTCTTGTAGACTAATTGGATGATTGGGGCAAGCCTGTTTATAGTTTTACATAGAAATGCATTTAAAAAGTTTTAATAAACATCTATTATGTAAATAAAACTTGAAGTAAAATCATTTTAATAACAAGCTTTAATCAAATAACGCACTAAAAAGAAGAACATACATTTTTTTTTCTTTAAACATATAATAATATACTAACTTTAAAATTTAAATCACTATAAAGAAAAGTGTGGGTCACTTTATTATCCTTTTTGTTATAGTTATTTAAACAGCAGTGTATTATTATATATTTCAAGAAAATCATTTATTTTCTACATTTTAGTCCATTATTACATAAAAGCTTGCTTCTAAATCAATGACGCACCAAATATAATAGTAAAGTAATGTGGAAAGAGTAGTACAAAACTGCCTACACATTTCAGAAAAATTTAATTACTTTAAAAAAAATAATTAGGCATCAATTAAGTCAAATTTAACGTCAGATTGCATTGTGCTTATGTCTTGATCCACGTGCCAACTTTGAACCATATCTGTTAGTAAGAAGCTACCGAAATTTCGCGCGGGCGTTTCGATCTAGACAGACTGACGCCAGACATACTGTCCACAGACAGAGGAAGCAAGTTAAATAAAACCTTGTAAACATTTTTAATAACAAGCTTTTATGTGATAATGCACTAAAAAGTAGAAAATAAACTATACACCACTATTTAAATAACTCTTTTTTTTTTGAGAAATCGGAAATAGCGTAAATTACTACTTCCTGTTAACGGAAATTACTCAAACTTTGACAGAAATCAGCAAATTCAATCGTTTACTTACATGTGAAATTGTGTTTATCTATATGAAACAGTAATCAAGTTATAGGCTTTTGAAAAACCAAAAGTAGAATACGTTCCACTTCCGGTTATTTGAAATCGTTGAAAAGTAGATCTACAAATTTGATATAATACTTGTATATAAAATTTCATCAACCTAGCTGTAACGGTACTCAAGTTATCGTGTTCACAGACATACACACACACATACAGACACGGGCAGAATTGCAAAGCCCAGGTTTTCCGACTCGATCACGCATAGAACACCGAAATTTTGATAAATCTGCATTTATTATTTTTGCCCGATTAAAATAAGCCCTCTATACTCCGCATATGATGAAGTATTGAGGAATAAAACGATGTCAAAATTTCATACGTGTACGATTACAATACTTCCGCTATACTCTATACACGAGAAAGTAAAAACTATACAATATAGTTTTATAAAAGTGGGAAGTCATACTTATTTAAGTATAATAGAAATAAAGAGTAAAATGGTAAAATTATGATGGTCATGTGATAGAGTACATTCTGAATGTTTTTGCGAGTCTAGGTACTTAAACTGGGTTGTATTACAATAAAGAGTTATCTACTTGTTTTATTGTAAGCTGTTTTTATAAATGTAACTAACCTCAAGCTCGATAGTCCGTTTAATTTCCCTCGCAGTCTCATAATTAGTAGCAGTTACCTCTAGAAATTAAAACACAATGAGAGTCATTACACATTTTATTAACTCGAAAAGGTGACGGGACAAAAGATATCATGACAAATAACCTCATTGACAATAGATCTCATGGACAAAAGATAACAGGACAAAATATATCAGGACAAATGACAAAATGGACAAATGATTTCAGACAAAAATATCTCACAGTAAAGTATTTATAGTATTTAGGATTATTTTAGTCGATTTCAACATTTTTAAAAAAAATATTATATTATGGATTTCATTTATTTTTAACAATACAACTAGACTTTAGATGCTAGTTGTATTGTTCACGGTGGGTAAATGGCTTCCCCCTTTGGACCAGTTTGCCAACAAAGCGAGCGACCACCTTGCTGCGTAGGTATTTTCATAGCCCTTTCACTAATAGATCAGAAATCCCATTTGATCTAGTTTTGTCCACACTAGGGATACTGCCTCTATTATCGCAGTAACGGGTAGCTTCGTTAAACCCCATCTATACATAAATAAAAATAAGCGTATTCATGTATTTGAAGATAAAAGTTATAGTTGGCTAGTAGCTAGAGTTTTTGTTAGATTACATCACATTACAGGGTGTGTAGATGCTGTAGTGTTTAACAAAGAGCCATATGACTTAATAATAGGAAATGTTCCTGGTGTGAAAGATCATAATGAAAGTAGTAACGTTCGAAATTTAGAAAACAAAACCAGCATACTTAACATATATCCTGATATCTTTTGGCCGTGAGATAATTTGTCCCTGAGATTATTTGTCTAAGAATCATTTATCATGAGATAATTTGTCTGTGATATATTTTGTCTGGGGTATTTTGTCTGAGATCATTTGTACTAAGATCTTTTGTTATGCCACTTTCAAAACAGGACGCCAACACACATGTAAGATACATGTATTATTTATCTTGGATAATATTTTACTCATATATTAAAATGTATTAAATTAAATCGAATATGCGCTAATAATAAAAAACCTATATTATTACTTGGTTTTTAAACACCAGTTGTTCTAGTTAAAGACTTTTCAATTTAGTATTAATCAATTTACATCACAAAACTGACTAACATAAAGAATATACAAATTTGCTACCTTCGATACTGTCAAAAGCTGCTTCTGCCATTTTGCAGCCAACTTTAGTGCACACGAATATTCATATCCTATCCCGTTACCTGCAATTTAAAATGCTTTTACTGCAACTTTCGATATTTTATTTGGTTAAAAATGTATCTAGCGGACGAAGAATGCCAGGAATATTTTAGAGTGCCATACAATCTAAACCCGAATACTAAATTTCTTGAATAAAAATAACGAGCCGGCCCGCGGCATAACATACGCCGCTTATTAGTTGTTTTTTCTACTTTTCAGTAATTCATAATTTGTGAATTCGACAGTACCAACGCTGCCACTGAAAATATTTCTTTAAAACTGTATAAGTAGCTCGTTAAGTACCTTACCCCCCCCCCTTCCTCCCCCCCCTCCCCCCCCCCCCCCTACGTTTAAAATCGTTGGCTCTGCTTGTAAACATTTAGAGTGAACACAGCTCACTAAAACCATGTAGGGGTGGGGAGGTAGGGAGAGCGTTTGCAGCTTGTTTTCTAACGGCTCGAAGAAGAGAATTATATATATATAGATAATACACACTACCGCCTAGCACATCCTAGTGTGTGCTGTAGGAAAGCCTTGAGTGTACGATAATCACTCTCCCTCTTAGTGAAAAGGAACACACTACGGCGACCACTCAAGTGTCAGGAACGTATAGCGGCGCTCTCGACAGCCCCCGGTTACATTACCGCAGGGGCGCCACGTATGGCCTCTGACTCGGTTAATCACCGAATGTCGTGTAACAATATAGTAGGGTGCTGTTTAGCGCTTACGGGAAAGATCGGGCGCCAAATCAATTAAATTTGTTAGAAATCGCCCTATAAAGCAGTTATGTGTTTAAAACCTAGATTATAAAATATGAAAGACCATATGCCAAAACCAAACAAATCAATTGAAGATTGGCAGAGTAGTTTCCAGTCGAATATTTGATGTTGTGGGGGGGGGGGGCGGTAGACTTTCATCGGGGGGGGGGGGGCGGTGGAAGAGATGCCTGGAAGAAACGCTGGCGAAGAGCTTGGTTTCCATTGACACAACTGGTCGATTGAAGCGTGTACTCTCCACAGCTACGGTCGCCTTAACAGCATTGATTTCCATTGAAAAGAAAGAATCGATGTATCCATTGCTAATCATTCGGGGAAATGTTAAACTTAGCATTTTTTCCCTACGTTATATGTGTTTAAATTCATCTCTTGGAAACAAAGTTTGATTTAGTTTTTTTCTCTTCAATATCACAACTGCAAACTTTGCTAATGTAAGAACAAAGGAAAAAACAAAGTAATAATTTTAAGATACATAAATGTAATCATAGTTTACCTTGCATAAATTCAATAATATTAATATAACGAGATTTTATTTGACTGATTCTTTTAACGCAGTAAAGTAGGCCTACTGGTTCTTTGTTACAGTATTTTGTTTTTAAAAAAATGTTATTGCAAACATAATTACATCGTTAATTAATTTTCTAAATTTTTATTTTATTATATTATATTAGTGTTTGCAGGCAACGTTTACCCAGTTGGCCTTTGACGTAAAGTAGGTCAACTGCAAATTCGGTGTTTGACAGTACTAAAGTGTTATACATTCAAACAATAGCATAATGTGTCCTCTACTCCTCGTCTTTTCAGTAAAGAGGCTTGGCCTACTATGTTAAAAAAATAAACCTAAGAGTAAGAATAAGGAATATATTAAGAAAATGTAGTTTCTATAAATTAAACAAATTACTTAGCACAAAGGAGTAATGTAAATCAGGCGTTGTTATAATTATGTGTCTATAATACATACAGATATTAATCTATAAATTTTCGTCGGATGTTGCGATTTTTATTTATTTACTTTTAAACAGTACATACTTATTTTAATAATAATAAAATAAACAACAGTGAGTTGAGATAGTCGACTACGACTACCACATGTCGAAATGGTGTCAGTAAGTTAATTAAAGGTTGAGCGAATCGGAACTTAGTTACATTATATGACATTAAACTATAACAGCTTTATAACGTGCGTATACATTTATTTTTTTTAAAAATAGGCAATGAGCTATTAATGCCTTGGACAGGTTGGGCGCATCATATCAGTAATAATTGTTCGTGCCATTCTTGAAGATATTTTCATATAGCTAAAGGCAGCTGTAAGTGTTTAACAGTTATATGAAAAACACTAGTGCTGTACTTGTTAAAGTTATACACAATAATTAAGTGATTGAACTAAAAATACTTTTAGTTACCTCGATTGCATACCACCGTATATAATCAACACGTATATTATTAATAATGGTGCTCTCTTTTCAGCTTTTAAATATAATTTTCATTTGGACTAAATTTAAAAAAGTGCTAATTGAGAGGTTATAAAACCCATGTGAATTTCATAAATTGTCGGCCGAAATAAGCACTACATGACATTTATGTGTACGGTTTTGCTTTCTGTTTTCAGTTTCGTTTCCTATTTTTATAATATACTAAAAATAGCCTGCTGAACAATTATTCAGGTCAAGATGGCAGTTGATAGATTTTAACCTGCTGGGTGTACATTTATTATAATTTACGAGCCGACCTGCGGCGTATCATACGCCGCTATTTAGTTGTTTTATTTTCTACTTTTCAGTAATTCATAATTTGTGAATACGACATTACCAATGTTGCCACTGAAAATATTTGCTTTAAAACACTACCCCCCCCCCCCTTTCCCTCAACCCCAACCCTATTACCCCCCCCCCCCGGGAAAGCAGCCTCCTCTTAGGTACCTCCTCTAAGTTTAAAATTGTTTCAAACAAAATTATCTGCCCCTAATAGCCGTCACTAAACCCGGCTCTATGATTGTAAACATTTAGCGTGAACCACAGCTCACCAGACCATGTGGGGGGTGGGGGTGGTAGTGACAGAGAGGAAGAGAGGGGACTGCAAGGCGCTTTTGCAGCTTGTTTTCTAACGTCTCCCAGAAGATAATTATATATATAGATGTTTGAAGTAGCCTATAACAAAAAGTGGTACAGCTTAGTAAGAGTAACAGCAAGTTACAATATAAATATGTTACACAAAGTCTGATTTTTATTTTGTACAAATGTCGATTGCTTTTCAGTTTTACTTCATGTTTCATTGTTTTTCGTCGAGTTGACGGATTTTTTATATAACACCATTTGAGTATTTGTATTAAGTTAATAAGTATTCAATTTATAAAAACAAATTAATTGCGTTAAAATATTATGCAATTAATAGATTATAAAATATAATTAGGTTAAAAATAAAAATTAGTTACTTAATATAAAGAAAATCTATTACCTGTGTGTTGTCAAAATGTCTCAGGAAAAGAAATAACGGGAAAGCCCGCCCATGTTTTAATACGTTAACTGTGTACAACGTTATAACTCTTTTATAAATTAAACATATACACTATATGTTGGTTGGTTTTTACATGTACTTATTTCACTAGCTAAATTTTAAATATATATATATATATATATATATATATATATATATATATATATAGAGAGAGAGAGAGAGAGAGAGAGAGAGATAGAGAGAGAGAGAGAGAGAGAGAGAGAGAGTTTTATCAGAACAGCTAAACATCCCTTCACCTACTAAGGTCAAGCCTAAAAAACACTATATTTTTCTTCTGCCTGTTGCCAAATCAAGGCAGTCAACTATTGAAATAAGTACAACCCGTGGAGTAGCGAGGACGGGCGTCACCCGGTTGGCACTTAATGGTGTAACCTCCCAGTAGCAATCTTTCCCGGGGACAAACTTTAAATTTTCGATTTGCACCCCCCCCCCCTCCTCAAACGTTCGATTTTTCTCTATATATTTTGCTATTTTTTGCCTTGGTGTCACCCCCCTAAAAGGTGTCACGCGGTGCGGGCCGCCCCCCACCCCCCCTGTCCTCCCCCCCACTT
Organism: Physella acuta; assembly: GCF_028476545.2. NCBI lineage: Eukaryota > Metazoa > Mollusca > Gastropoda > Physidae > Physella > Physella acuta. The sequence continues at coordinate 73,239 of NW_026731583.1, forward strand.
CGCTACGCCTCTGAGTACAAATGAAGGTTATTTTCGACAAGTGTTTAAGAGAAGCTACGTGCTTTATGTACAGGAAACAAGATTAGACTTTTGATTAAAAAAAATACTGAAAATACGTTATCTCTCAAAACAAAAGCTGACTCTAAGTGTGCACGGTTGGGCGTGAGAAAAGTGCTGTTTGAAAATATTTCTGGCCAGGTTCAAAATCTCCAAGCATTCCTCTCTCGAGTGGCTTTAAAAAGTCTTTGTGAAGAACATGCATAAGTACTGTAAGTGGCGACGTTGAAGTGAGGGTAGCAAGTTATGTGTTGGCCTACTTACTCGCGAACACACACAAAAACCACAAGCGCACACACACACTCATATATATATATATATATATATATATATATATATATATATATATATATATATATATATATATATATATATATATATATAAATATATAAGTTTCACTGTCTGTGTATGTATCTGTGTATCTATCTATCTATCTGACAAGAACGCTATAGAGAAAACACAAGCAGAGTAAAAACTTTCACAGCAAAAAACGAAAATGAAACGTGACTTCACTTGGAGCATATAGTAGAAAAAAGCGTGTGTCTCTTCTTAAATATTAGTAAAGGTATCTAATTGATGCTAAAGTGACCCACGCTTTTCTTTATAGTAATTTAAATAGTAGTTTAAAATTTACTTTCTACTTTTTAGTGCATTATTACATAAAATCATTTTTTAATGTATTTCTTTTCTTTACATGATTTATTTACAATAGTTTCATGACTAAAAACCATTGTCAAGTTTTTAACTAAAGTTTTAGTAAAATATTATGGGATGGCGTAGTCTAGTGGTAAAGAACTAGAATGCTGACCCGACTAAAAACCAACACGCGCCTATTGAACGTGATGACGCTTTTTTGACGTAGAGCCCGCCTCGCTCCACGCCTAACATGGCCGTGACAACGCGTGTGGATAGAACTGCCTACTAATTCGGTCCAAATTTAATTTAATTCATAAAAAAATAATTAGGCATCCAATTAAGTCAAATTTCAGTTCAGATTGCATTGTCTTCATGTCTTGACCCACTTACCAATTACGAACCGTATCTGTCAGTTGGAAGTGCCCGAATTTTCGCTCCGGCGTTTCGATCTAGACTGACGACAGACAGACAGAGGAAGTGAGATAAATAAAAGCTTTTAACAATAGTCTAAAGCCGGCTATAGCGAAAACACAAGCAGAATAAAAATGTTCATAGTGAAACGAAAAGGAAACCTGCCGGCACATGGAGCATATAGTAGGAAATAGTCTAAAGCCGGCGGAGTGCACACAATAATATAACGTCATTGATTCTCGAGTAAACATTGAACTAAAAAGCCAATTTTTTCTAATCTTAAAAATGGTATTGGCCTACTGACATTACCGCCTAATTCATGTGTCTAATCTTAAAAACGGTTTGCTTGCAATGTCTCTTTCATGAATCTCTTCTGGTAGGGGCTAAGCCCCTATACCACCCCCCCCCCCCCCGACAGAACATCAAATCCCGCCCACCCCCAAACGAAACATTACTTATAAAGAACATATATAATTAATGTGTATAATCTTAAAAGTTTTTTTGCGTGAAGAGTTGATTTCATGCATCTCTTCGGGTAGGGGCGAAGCCCCACCCCCCGGAAGAACGTCCAAGCCGCCTCCCCCCACCCAAAAAAAAGAAAAGAGTATCGATACTCCATAATAAAATACTGACATTACGGCCTAAATTATTTGTCTAATGTTATAAGTGTTTTGCGTGAAGAGTTTCTTTCATGCATCTCTTTAGGTAGGGGCGAAACCCCTTCCCGAAGCCCCTTCCCCCCTCTCACTTTAGAACGTCTAATCCCCCCTCCCCACGATAGAACGTCGAATTCCCCCCCCCCCCCTTGCCCCCACCCAAATAAAAAAAACGTAATAAAATTTATATAGAAAATATATACTTTTAACAGTGTCGGCCTCCCCCGACCCGGCGAGATTTATCGCCCCTGCAAAAATTAAAGTGCCCTACCCCCGGAAAAAAAGCCTGAAACTAACACTGCCTGGAAGAGTGAAATTTATCGGCTGAAAGTAGGAAACAGGTCTATATTATAGAAGTAGGGTCTACCTTTAGTTTGTATGACCAGTGTTTCATTCAGAGTTATTCCTCCCCGGAGGGGGGGGGGGTTACTTGAAATTTTCGGGGGTGAGGGTGGACTAAATTTTTTGGAAGGTGGCGGACACTGGTGAAAATATGTTTTCTACAAAAATTATATTTCGTTGTATTGCGGGTAGACGTATTTTATGGTGTGTGTGTGGGGGGGGGGGAGGGGGGTGCGCGTTGCGGACCCCACCCCTAAATGTGGCCTATGTCGTGTTTGAGATTAGGTACAGGGTTTAAGGATATGACTTTGACTATGTTTAGTATCAATATGCAGTAACTACGCGTAGATCAAGCTTAATTCCTGTTAAAATGCAGATTCTGGTCAGAAATCCGTTTTTAATGATAGTTTTCGTTTGCGGTTAAATTTGAAGTTTGAGGTGGTAATTTTGTTTTTGGTTTTGCTTTAGAGAAATAGACAACACTATCAACCTAGCACCCGTTGTATCCTTCCTCAAGGGGCCATTTATTTCGTATATAATATTGGCATATATCTATATAAATAGGTACTATGATTAGAGCTGTATGTATAAACGAGCTTGCATGAATAGGCTACATCTTCATGCAGTCTCAAATAGAGAACTTCAAATTCAATTAAACAAACAATTATACATACCGTTATACAAGAAACTACACACTACGCTAAACTTCAAATAAAATATAACATATACAAATTACAAATACAATCACAAATACAGCTATACACACACACACACACACACATATATATATATATATATATATATATACATATATATATAATTTCAATCGATTTTAACATATTAAAAATATGATTGTTATTTGGTTTTTATACACTTGTTTTTTCTTACACATTCATAATAACTGTAAAAAAGAAAGTTTGTCGCATAGGTTTGTCACATTACATTAAACATATTAAAATTGGAATTATAAATATAATATTCGTGAGATTAAACGTAAGTTTTGATAGGCAGATAAACTACTAGGAGGGATGGAAATAGAGACCGTTTCAAAAGTAATCGGAAAAATAAGATGGTAACGGATGGGGCACGCCCTAAGAATGAATTTAGACGACGTGTCAGGAATGGCGTTGAACTTGACGCTTCAGGGAAAAATCAAGCAGGAAATGACAAATAAGACATGGAGGCGCATGGTGGAGAAGCAGCTGTCAGAGACAGGACTATTTATATTGACCGACAAAGTGGAGGGAGCTTTAGCTTGCGGACCCGTGGGTCTATGAAAAGATGATAATGCTTTTTATAAATTACTAAAATTGACCAACGTTAACAAGTTTAAGTATTGATTTATTTATTGATTTGCCTAAAACTCGAGATCAGACAATCAGAACTATGTGTATAATATTAAATACGAATCTGTGTAGAGAAAAATGATCTATTACACAACCAGTAAAAATTATTTCCGGCTGTACCAAAATGAAATGACATATTCGAATGCAAAAACACAAGAAGAATTATGACTAGATTTCACAACACGCAGTAAGTTTTGCATGTTAAAACTATACTAGTAGAAAAAAATAAAAATTCTCGAAAACACCTGTAGTGTCTGGGAATCCTGAATATTGTGAAACAGAAATTTTTTTTTTTTTTAAATTATAAATATATGAGCTTTTGATTTCTTAAAAACATTTTCCAATTTAACAAGAATCTGATACGTAAGAATACGCATGATTTTTAAACAAATAGAAAATGCTACTTTCCACTAGTTCTTCTACCACTTGTTTAAAGTTTACACTTTAAAAAGGAGCCGAATGTTAACGAGACAACGTAATATATCAATTAAAAATATGGCAGTAGACTATCGTTAAAAGTTGCTACTGAATAAACTAAAATAAATAAATACCTTCAAGCGCTCTGTTGTGTAAAGGCTTACATAAGTTGGACACTCTGAAGTGGATGAGTGTTCTAGTTTACTGTCGTATACAACGGCGCACAACGTACATCTGCGCATGCGCATCAACTGCTTAAGAGGCTTGAGACCGATATACCGCCCACATTCACGGAAATTTCTATATTACACAATATGGTAGCTAATGAAGTATGAATGTGTTCATTTACTGCTGTGATTTTACTGTTTTATCCAATACACCTGAACGCTCACGGTATGGAAACAAAAGATTGCAAGGACATTGGACTGTCCACAATTCTGTTCAGATGTTTATATCAGAAAAACGGGTGAACTCTACTCTCTACACCATATTGACAACATGATATAAAAAAGTATATCCACCTTACTTTACTGGGTATGAAGTTAATTTGTTTTAAATTGGTAATTCTGCCAAACCGATTTTAAATATACAAATCAAGACATAAATTCGAAAACAATTTACAGGCATTGTAATTTGCATAAATATAAACATACCTCAAATATATATCATGTGAACTCGATCGTTAAAACAATTTGGAAATAAAAAAACAACAGCCTAATATTTAACTGTGTACTTTGGTGTGGTGAGACCGCGATTATTGGTTTTACTGTTATAAGTGTTATATTTCAAAGAAATGTGTGAAAAGACCTAACAAATTATTGTAAACATTAGAAGAAAATACTACGGAGAGTGTTCTTGTACCTGCTGCTCATCTTGTAGTAGACTACAATGTTGACGCTAGAACTAACGGTCTCTGTGACGTAGGAGATGCTGTAAATGATGAGCGAGATCTTGTAGTACACGCCCCCCACCATCAACCCTGACACCTGACTGACAGCTGTCAGTATACCTGACTGAGGAATGAGGCAGACGATGAAGATGACAGAGACGACAGTCAACATCAGGACAACTTTTTTCTCTTTGTTAGACACGAACTTCTCTTTGTTAGACACGGTGTTGTCTTCGCTTGAATGGCTGATGGAGATAGAGTTGATCCATTTTGATCGAGTGTTTAATTTTATACCAATGATTGCATTACAGACTATGATGATGAAAAAAGTAAAATACGGAACAAAAAGATCCGAAACGAAATATGAAATGCCAAAAACGTTGTACGGATTTTGTCTAGCGTTTACGGCAATCACCGATCTATTTAACTGAGGAAAAAATACCCAGTCTAAATATACGATGTAGTAGACGGGGAACAGGTCTAGAAGTAAGATGATAAATATAAACAAGTTGACCAGAAGAGAGACTTTTTTGGTGACAATTTGTTTGACTTTAAGGGGCACCAAAACACACAGACATCTCTCACACGACGCGAAGGCTGTGATGAACCCACACACACGGATGAAATAATTGTGTGGGTAAAAAGCCAAAATGAAAGACACATCCGTTTGTGATATGGGAAGATCAGCTGAAAGAAACCAGGGGTTTTCCATCACATTGAACATCAACACAGTGACCAACGCCCCGATATCACTGACAGCCAGAGCAGTTAAAGTTATATTGACGCTGTCCTCATAGCCCTGCTTGTAAAAGACGATGATGTTGATGATGTTTCCGGAGATCCCCAGTATTCCGATGATTCCACTGACGAACAGGTTAAAGGTCAAGAAGAAGTCTAGAACTATAGGTTTTACAACCAGATTTATGTCCCGTGTGCTTATCGTTGTTTGAACGGGTATACTGCTATCAATTATTGAACTTGTAAATTCAGTTGAATAATCCGACATTATTCAAAAATACTTGTGTATGTTTAGTAAAGAAAAATCTGTACAATTGTTGCATTGGTCACCATATTGTATTGTCTGTACTTTTTGTGAGTAGGCTACTGCCAACAATATCGTTGAATGTTTTCGTTACAAGATTTTATTTGATTTATCCAGTCCCAACAACCCGTGTTAACTTGGTAAAAATGTAACTTGTTATCTAAATAATGAACATAATTGCACCAGCCGTAGGTAGTCAGACAAAGCATGAATAATGGATTTATATTAGCTTAAACACAAACCCTAGAGGGTAGCATTTACTCGTTCTTTGATTACTCTTTACAAGGGTAAATCATCTCAATTATGTTGTTAATAACCCTTATTAACGATGTAATATCAGTGTGTTTTTTGATGTTTGGAAAATATAAAAAAATACGTTTGCGTTTTCGCTTTTAGAAATAGATTATTATAGTAGTAATGATGTATTTAATGGTTTAGAATTACATTACATTTAATAATTGTACTTAAATTTCATGGTGTGAGCATCTTTCAGATATATTATGTATGTTTTTTTATAAATCTATGCTTTAGTCTCACAGCAGTAATGATACATTTGACTCGATTAGATGTGATTCAAACGCAATCTGTTATAGATTATCTGATTATCTTCATAGGTAATAAGTTGCCAAAGACATGATTCAATGTTACGCTTACGACGTTTACTATATATTTAAATTTGTCACTAAACTATATTCTACATTTTGGGGATCTAAAATTATGTTATTAAAAACTAAATGTTGTTAAATTTGCATATTTAAATTGAGATATGTTACGTCACCGCTATTTTACTAGCATGATATTAGTGTCAGTAATCTCCCATTAACATTTCTAATGGAACTCACTGTGTATAGGTACACAATCGCTATCTAAAACTGTCGAACACGTATTTAATGGAATCACTAAACTAAAATACATTTATTTTCTTCGAGAACACTAAGTTAGACTTAAAGATCAAGTTTAACCTCATCGTTTTACTAGCCTCGTTGCTTAGTCTGAAATAACACCAGATTACAAATATACATATTATACACATTATTATGTATACGGTTTATACAGAGAAGCACAGTGGCTTAGCGCAAATGTTATACTCTCTACCATACGAGGGAAATGTAGATTATGATCACTGGTATTCAGTGTTTCAAGCATAGACATTATTTAACAGCTTTTTACTGTTTGTACAGTTTCAATGTTTATTAACATGTACACAATAAATCTATTCGTAACCGTAGCTGCTTAGCTACAGTGTCGTACACTTTACTTCAACTATTTCAATAATCTCCTAGCCCTAACAATATATATGTTTAACTTCTAATTATCTCTAATTTAGCTAACTGCCATATCTACGTCCAACTCGTAGAGTGACCAACTGCTAACTACTAACACTGTATGGGTCAGCTGACTGCCACACGTGATCGGTCACTTCTCATTGGCTCCTATCCATTCTAGGAAATCTAACTCACTCGTCTGGGTGACCCCTGGCTATTGTACATTTTCACCGTCTGTGAATCTATTTCTTACTAGTCTAACTTGTGTCATCCCACCCACGTATTGTAGAGAGATTCAAATAGAGAGAGATGGCTCTACTCTATAGATCAAAGTATCAATTGTTTATGCCAAAGTTTATGGCAGATTTAAAACACATTTCTATTACAATAACACGTTGTAAATGTCTTTTATAATATTACATTTATTGTTTACTTATTAAAAAAATAGCCACCAAAAAAAGTAACTAGCACTGGTTTTTCTCCTGTGTTCCCAGCGAGCTTCCCCTGAAGCAGCTGAAGACTTCCAGCAGAGACTTCTTGTAGTTGGAGCTCATGGAGTAGTAGAACAGGCTGGTCAGGCTTGAATTGGCTGACTCTGTCAAGGACGACACGAGGTAGAAGGCCACAGCGACGTCCTTGCTGCGGTAGTTGGCTGTCATGAAAATGCTGGTGTAGGCGGCCGACTTGGGGAAGAGACAGAACAGGAAGAAGATGGAGGTCGTGAAGAGCATCATCAGAATCTTCTTCTTCTGCTTAGAGTCGGCTCTGATGAAATGCTGACCCGTAGAACGGAACGATCTTTTCCATTTGGATTGTAGTCTTAGTTTGACGGCGATGATGATGTTACATGTAAAAATACAAAGTAAACTCAGATATAAAATACTTAGATCTGTTGAGTAGATGAGGGTTATGAATTCGTCTATGTGAGCGAAATCACGGACCTCGAGTGTTATCAGAGATCTATTTCTAAAAGGGGAGAATTCCCATTCTAAATATAGATTGTTATACAATGGGATAATCCCGGAAAGCATGAAGATGTAGGCGCCGATGTTTACAGTGATGGCGATTCGACGCGTGATGAACTGTTTCACGTGTAAAGGAAACACAACGCACATGCATTTTTCTAACGCCGAGAAGGCGGCGACAACCCCGCAGACTTTGGTGAAGTAGTACTGGGGGAACAGGGACAGTAGGTCCAGTACGTAGTCCAGCTCGTTGGTGACGTCAGCCATGGCCAACCAGGGGTTAATGAGCAGGTTGTACACCAACCCAGTCAGTAACATCCCCATGTCGCCCACCGACAAGGCGGTCAGCGTGATGCTGGTTGCGTCCTTAAAGCCTTGCTTGTTGAAGATGATGATGTTTATGATGTTGGCGCCGACGCCGATGATGGTGCCGACGATTCCTAGAATGCAGCTGGTTTCCAGGAAGATGGCGTATGCTGTGTTTGCCATACCGGGTAGTTTAGATTGTAAAGATTGTAGATTTTAACACTGCTTTTGGTTTTCTAAGAACTTTATTTTCTTAGAAACGGACATGCGACTTCATATACAAAATCATTATCACTTGCATGACCTAAACAAACTTTCTGTCTTGATCTTGTTATAGACTTATAAATCAGTGTAAAAAAAAATTCTAACTTTGATATATACAATTTTTTTTCAAATTGGATATTAGCAAAATACTAATTTCAAACGGTTATCTCGCTAAAGTTGTCGAAATATAGGAATGCTTTTTCCCCTTTTTTACGCAATTCACAATGTAAATTGAGTTTTCAAATAACAATAAGATTTTTTAACACTTTCGTGAGATAAAATATAATTTTCTGAATGTTTTCTTCATTCCATTCTACAGTTATTTTTATGTCGGCCTAGATTTGTACGTCTTTATATTGGTGTAAGGGAGGGAACTATGTTTAATCGGCCGAAGTGATTACGTTTATTATTTAACACTGTACTTGCCAGATTCGATAAATGCACGAATATCTAAAATGTAGGAATTTTTCAACCAAATCCTAATTTAAAGATTGCCATGTGAAATAATTATGTCATTATTTTAAGCACTCACTATTACTTAGCGCTTTACGAACAAAAACCAAATTTTTTGCAATTCAAATATGTTTTTAATTTTTCCCGACATTTTACAAAGAAATTTTTAAAATTGAAATGAACTAGATTACGTTTATTGTGCTGGCCTACAAAAATAATGACATTAATCAACCACATTTTTAAAATTACTTAATTACAAAAGTTGTTTCGTGGAAAATGAAAATAGTTTACAACTCAACCAAGGTATTTGCTTATTATTGCACGATAAAACATAATTAAACAAAATCACGTCATCAAGAAATTTTGACGAGATCCAATCAACAAAATTGTGTTCCCCCATGGCCTGGTACCACGTCTAGAAGCGATAAAATTAATTTACAATTTATTTTAATGTAGTCATTAATTTTGTAGACATTAAATTTGTAATTAAATTGTGCGAACAGGTATTCACCCACTTTATTTATTTCTATAATATAGGATGCACAAACCGATTTAATACCCCCCGTTCGCGAATGTTAATGTGCTGTGTGTTTCGCTGAGGAAAATTTAAATTTAATCAAATGAGTCAGAGAAATAAATTCTCGACCAAACTAAATTAAAATTAGTCTAGAAATTCTACATAGCGAGCATTTTAAAACGTTTTATTTAATGTGTAAAGCGATCAATTACTGTAGCTTTGCTTGCGCGTGTCGAGAACCGCGGTAAACTGTAATCAATTATGTCATTAACAGCACGCTCCAATAATTTAATTTTCGAGTATCCACAATTACTTCCCCTGTGGGGCAAACCAGTTTGTGAAGGGCAATTTGCTCGTTTTATTTTATTGATGGAAACTTGGCAGCTTTTACGATAAAGAGCACAACAGTAAAAAGCATAATACCTGAACGTTTGTTTACTTAACGCACAATATTATACACGTGTGTGTGTAGCTGCGTAAATTTTGGAATCTAAATTTAACCCACTCTCCTTTGTTAGCTTGGGCTAACATTGGGCACAGAGGTAGATCTTGGATACATTTTATCTTTAGCCATACCAGCATATAACTTTAGTAAGTCTACCTACAGCAAACATGCATTTTTTCTTACTTTTTATTGGATTTTCTCATTATTGATTTTATGTGATTTGTGAATATAATAAAAGCCTATTCCCTTAATTTTATTTTATTTTTTATGTGATATTATTACTTAGACGACTTTATCAGGAGGTAGAAAGAGAGAGAGAGAGAGAGAGAGAGAGAGCGAGAGAGAGAGAGAGAGAGAGACAAACAGACAGAGACAGAGAGAGAGAGAGAGAGACGCTCTGTTGGTTGTAGCTATTCTCTAAATATTTATAATAAATATTGAGAATAATTACAAATCCTACGTTTTTTTATCAGTAAAGATCTACCTTCGCATTATGCTGAAACACGATCAATAATCATTTAACAGTTCAATTCAAAGTTTGCTGAAGTGATGTCTATTTTCCCGAACAACAACAATCTATATATATAATTCTCTTCTGGGAGACGTTAGAAAACAAGCTGCAAGCGCGCCTTGCAGTCCCCTCTCTTCCTCTCTATCGCTACCACCCCCCACCCCACACCCCCTACCCCACATCCCCCACCCCCCTCACATGGTCAGGTGAGCTGTGGTTCACACTAAATGTTTACAAAACAATCGTAGAGCCGAGTTTGGTGACGGCTATTAGGGCAGATAATTTAGTTTGAAACGATTTTAAACTTAGAGGAGGTAACTAAGAGAAGGCTGCTTTCACGGGGGGGGGGGGGGGGGGAGGTTAGTGTTTTAAAGCAAATATTTTCAGTGGCAGCATTGGTAGTGTCGAATTCACAAATTATGAATTACTGAAAAGTAGAAAAATAAATAAATAGCGGCGTAAGAGCGGGTTGGCTCGTTCTATATAATCGCTATGTGTTTAATAACGTGTCTAAAGTAATCGGATTTTTGTGAAGTCGACATAATATAGCATTAAGTAGACTTTCCATCGTAATTTCGTCATGGTATCTAGAAAATAAAACTGTGTCATGTCAACACACATCATTTTCGCCATAGTAAGGATGAAATAAACAATGTAACCTCGACATAGCATCATACGCCGTGTGTCAATGCTGGGATTTGATTTCAGCTGGTGTTGCTCGTGTCTGGTAGGAAATAATTTTAGAACCGTACAGGGATGAGGGCTAACCACCATCTCAGGACCAGCCTGGCTGCAGCAAGGTTAGGAGCAAAAGTAAAATTTAACGAGTAATGTAATGTTTGGAATAGTTGCTCCGTCGAGTAGATGAAGTAGAGTTAATCTGTTTCTTTGACATCGGCTGTAAAGGGATAGTGTGGTGAGTGATGGGCCTTGTCAATTTTACATTCCCCAATACATGTCAGTACTCATGTCAGTACCCATGTCATTAACAATCTAAGTACAGATGTCAATACCCATGTCAGTACCCATGTCAGTCAGTACCCATGTCAGTACCCATGTCAGTACCCATGTCAGTACCCATGTCAGTACCCATGTCAGTACCCATGTCAGTACCCATGTCAGTAAAAATGTAAGTACCCATGTCAGTACCCATGTTATTACTCTTTGCATGTCAGTACGCATGGCATATCAGTACCCTTGTCAGTACCCATGTCAGTACCATGTCATGTCAATACCCATGTCAGTAGCCATGTCATGTCAGTACCCATGTCATGTCAATACCCATGTTAGTACCCATGTCATTACACATGTCAGTACCATGTCATGTCAGTACACATGTCAGTACCCATGTCAGTACCCATGTCAGTACCCATGTCAGTACCCATGTCAGTACCCATGTTAGTACTCATGTCAGTACCTATGTCAGTACCCATGTCGTGTCAGTACCATGTCATGTCAGTACCCCTGTCGGTACCCATGTCGGTACCCATGTCATGTCAGAACCCATGTCAGTACCCATGTTAGTACTCATGTCAGTACCCATGTCAGTACCCATGCCATGTCAGTACCCATGTCATGTCAGTACCCATGTCAGTACCCATGTCATGTCAATACCCATGTTAGTACCCATGTCATTACACATGTCAGTACCATGTCATGTCAGTACCCATGTCAGTACCCATGTCAGTACTCATGTCAGTACCTATGTCAGTACCCATGTCATGTCAGTACCATGTCATGTCAGTACCCATGTCAGTACCCATGTCAGTACTCATGTCAGTACCTATGTCAGTACCCATGTCATGTCGGTACCCATGTCATGTCAGAACCCATGTCAGTACCCCTGTCGGTACCCATGTCAGTACCCATGTTAGTACTCATGTCAGTACCCATGTCAGTACCCATGTTAGTACTCATGTCAGTACCCATGTCAGTACCCATGCCATGTCAGTACCCATGTCATGTCAGTACCCATGTCAGTACTCATGTCATGTCAATACCCATGTTAGTACCCATGTCATTACACATGTCAGTACCATGTCATGTCAGTACACATGTCAGTACCCATGTCAGTACTCATGTCAGTACCCATGTCAGTACCCATGCCATGTCAGTACCATGTCATGTCAGTACACATGTCATTACACATGTCAGTACCATGTCATGTCAGTATACATGTCAGTACCCATGTCAGTACCCATGTCAGTACCCATGTCAGTACCCATGTCAGTACCCATGTCAGTACCCATGTTAGTACTCATGTCAGTACCTATGTCAGTACCCATGTCGTGTCAGTACCATGTCATGTCAGTACCCCTGTCGGTACCCATGTCGGTACCCATGTCATGTCAGAACCCATGTCAGTACCCCTGTCGGTACCCATGTCAGTACCCATGTTAGTACTCATGTCAGTACCCATGTCAGTACCCATGTTAGTACTCATGTCAGTACCCATGTCAGTACCCATGCCATGTCAGTACCGATGTCATGTCAATACCCATGTTAGTACCCATGTCATTACACATGTCAGTACCATGTCATGTCAGTACCCATGTCAGTACCCATGTCAGTACTCATGTCAGTACCTATGTCAGTACCCATGTCATGTCAGTACCATGTCATGTCAGTACCCATGTCAGTACTCATGTCAGTACTCATGTCAGTACCTATGTCAGTACCCATGTCATGTCAGTACCATGTCATGTCAGTACCCATGTCAGTACCCATGTCAGTACTCATGTCAGTACCTATGTCAGTACCCATGTCATGTCAGTACCCATGTCATGTCAGTACCCATGTCAGTACCCATGTCAGTACCCATGTCAGTACCCATGTCAGTACCCATGTCATGTCAGTACCCATGTCAGTACCCATGTCAGTACCCATGTCAGTACCCATGCCATGTCAGTACCATGTCATGTCAGTACACATGTCATTACACATGTCAGTACCATGTCATGTCAGTACACATGTCAGTACCCATGTCAGTACCCATGTCAGTACCCATGTCAGTACCCATGTCAGTACCCATGTCGGTACCCATGTCAGTACCCATGTTAGTACTCATGTCAGTACCTATGTCAGTACCCATGTCATGTCAGTACCCATGTCATGTCAGTACCCATGTCGGTACCCATGTCAGTATCATGACAGTACCCCTGACAGTACCTATGTCAGTACCCATGTCGGTACCCATGTCAGTACACATGTCAGTACCCATGTCAGTACCCATGTCAGTACCCATGTCAGTACCCATGTCGGTACCCATGTCAGTACTCATGTCAGTACCCATGTCATGTCAGTACCCATGTCATGTCAGTACCCATGTCAGTACCCATGTCATGTCAGTACCCATGTCGGTACCCATGTCGGTACCCATGTCAGTATCATGACAGTACCCCTGACAGTACCCATCAGAGCTGGCGGATACTTTCCCTTGTTGACTCAAGAATTCCCACAGCGAACTTGAAAGATTCAGGTTAGTAGTCCATCTCCCTACCACTCGGGATTGCCACACCATCTTACCGACCTCTTTCTTAAATGTCAGCATTGGAACTAACATACCTCCTCAACCATGACGTCATGTTATCCGATTCATACGTTATACATCTCAACCATAATAAGGGAGAATCATAGCGTAGATGGATAGAACTAAGTCTAGACTGGTAGAAATTAATACGATAGACGATTTGGTTCGGGAGTATATGGGCTTGTTTATTTGTTTAATAATAGAATATGTGTAACATTAGTGTGACGCAACAATGATAGTGATGACGAAGGACATAAGACTGAAGAGACAGTTGGGGGTTTTGCCATTGTAGGAAACGGACGTTGTTTTATACTTGTGTAGATCTAGTATTAGTGGATGATAATTAAGGTTCAGGTTATATTTCATGATCGGACTTGTTGGTATCGTTAGTGTCGTCGAAAATAAGAGCGTTCCATTATTCAGCATTCATTCCCCCACCCCCACCCCCACCCACACCCACCCACACCCCCCCCCTCAGAGAGATGATTATTAAAGTAGAAGTAGATTTTCCTTCTCCTCATACTGACCGTCAGTTGTAGCGACTTGCTTCCAATCATCTCCACAATGACATTGTTCATGTAGCTTCAGTTCACCTTTATCCACACATCAATGTAGCCTACTCTCTGCTACTCGCTACCAAAAAAAAACAATCGTTCACTCCGCATTTATACCAGCTTACAACCTTGGTATAACAATACACAAAACAACCCGAGGTTAACTGAAATCACACACGTACTATCTCCTAAGTTCTAGACTATTTAAACCTACGAGCTGACCCGCGACGTAGCATACGCCGCCATCTAGTTGTTTTATTTTCAGCTTATCAGCAATTCATAATTTGTGAATTTAACACTACCCCCTCACGCCCCCACCCCAGTGTAAGCAGCCGTTTACAAGTAATTTAATACTAAATGATCTGCCCATAATAGCCGTCACTAACCCGGCTCTACGATTGTAAACATTCGTCTTGAACCAAAGCTCACCAGATTTGTGGGGTTGGGGGTGGTAGCGATTTGCCTGGAGAGCGGGGGAGTAACGGGGTGCGTCTACATCTTGTCCTGCATGGTCCCCATGAAGAGAATGATACACATATAGATTCTAATCTAACCGACAAATGAGCCGTAACAATGATATTGTCGAGCTAACAAAATTGATATAACAAAAGTAGATATTTATCGTGTAGCATGTGTTGGTCCCTGTATATCAGGTTAGAGTTTTAATTAAATGTTTCACTTATCTCACATCAGAAAATGAACATAATTCATATGAAGCATATTTTTTGTTGACACGAAGCTTAAACTAATATATGCTGTGTGATGGTTTGTGATGTGCAATTAAAACAGATTAGAATGTATATATTAATCTAAATCTAAGAAGGTAGGAAGTCTTGGTCTAGCGGTATAGAGCTAGACTACTAACCCGAAAGAATCGAGTTCGAATCCGGGTCAGTGTATCTTCCGTAATATACAAACTAATATACAACAACAAAATATATCGATACAATGTCTTTGTTCTCAAGACTTATTTTAATTTGAATTACGTTTTTATTCAATGTTCGGGGGGTATTTTATTGATAAAATAATATAAATACATTAGAAATCAAAGTAGTAAAACATCATCTGTTTTAAAAAAAACAGCTAAAAGATAAATCTAAAATTTGCCTTTGTTTATAATCACATATTGCATACAGACATTTAATTGCGTTTATAATCTTAATATATTATCAATCTCAATTATCAACACGATTTATGCCGTTTTAGCTATTATTAAACACGAATACATTTTAAAGACGGTTTAATTAATAATACTAGTTAGTCAAAGTATATTCCGTTTATTTCAAACAAAAATAGTTCTACTTATTCATATACTGATTTATTAGTGAAGCAAACAAGGATGAAAACCAACACGTCATCAAAATGACCTACATTAAGCAAAGTGTCATCAAGCCAACCAGGGGGGTAGCAACCCCTCCTGACGCCCGGGGACAAACTTTCAAGTTTCATATATATTTTTTTTATATTTAAAATTCAAAATAGCACCTAAAATGAGCTTAATTTGGCGAACCTAGGGTCGGCACCCGGGGACATATGCCCCTCCCCCCATCCCAACCCTCCCCACCCCACCCCCCGTCGCTTCGCTTCTCAAGCCAACAAAACCAAAACGTTAATACAAGATAAACAAGATAAAAACAACAATGCGAAAAGTTTTCACTTACGCTATATGTTATTTTAATTTCTACCAACAAACGCTTAAAACTCCTCAAGGTATTTTTTGTTTTTAAAATTTAATTCAACCTAGCTACGTGCCTAAAATAGTAAAATTAGCACATATGAGAATCCAACAAAAGGTGTATGTTTTAGAATATAACTTAGGTGATCGTGTTTTCGATTAACTCGAGCATGAGTTATTTCCCATAACATCCACGAGTGAGAGTCCACTAATTCAGTCCCCTTGTTGACTGATGCAAACAAATATATTCAATATAGGTTTTAAATGATGTCTAGAAATTTGAACATTTGCATATATTTAAAAATAACTATTAAAGTAAGGGTAATCTAGAAATGCTATTTTGTTAGTTTGGTGGTATTTTATTTAAACCACGAAGGCGATAGAGATTCTTTGGATTGATTTATTTTACTTTTCTTTATGTGTATTATTTATTCTGATACAGCCCTTTCCTGAGAAATTACGGGTTTTAGCGAGCGTTTGTTTTCCGAGCTAATTTTTGAAGAAAGAAAAAAAAGATTATTGAAGTATGCAGAATATGTTGTGTGTTATTAAACATTTCGTAAAGTAAGCATCATACTTGCTGAAGAACAAATTGTGAATAAAATCAAGCTTTCACCATTTGTCGTTTTTCAAGATGATGGAATCAATAGACGTAAGTTCGTGCTCGTAGTTGCTGGTGTCCACTGAGAGCTCAACTTTCTTGTAGCCCAATTTTCTTGTAGCCCAACTTTCTTGTAGCCCAACTTTCTTGTAGCCCAACTTTCTTGTAGCCCAACTTTCTTGTAGTTCAACTTTCTTGTAGCCCAACTTTCTAGTAACCCAACCTTCTTGGAAGCCCAACTTTCTTGTAGCCCAACTTTCTTGGAAGCCCAACTTTCTTGTAGCCCAACTTTCTTGAAGCCCAACTTTCTAGTAACCCAACCTTCTTGGAATTCCAACTTTTTTGTAGCCCAACTTTCTTGTTATCCAACTTTCTCGGAGCCCAACTTTCGTGTAGCCCAACTTTCTCGTAGCCCAACTTTCTTGTGGCCCAACTTTCTTGTAGCCCAACTTTCTTGTAGCCCAACTTTCTTTTAGTCCAACTTTCTTTTAGCCCATTTCCTTGCACACAATTAAGTATTACGATGTGTCAACTTGTTATGCGCCATAACGGCAGTTGACTCCGTTCTCAGCCTGCTTTTCTTTTTGGATCCAAGAACAAACTACAGGGCAGCAGTTGTACGATTTTAGAGTTGTCTCTCCTTGAAGAGAAGTTATCCACAGCCATCGATTCTCATCTGCCTGGGGATTCGATCTCAAGAGTTTCTGGTTTAGCAACCATGACCACGCAAACTAAAAAAAAACACCATTTAAAATTATGATCTACTTGCAATGTGTCTATCTAGGGACTTAGAGTTCATATTACAGCCATACAAAATATACATTGCAATTACATTAAACAAATGATGCGAACTAATAAATATGAATAACGGAAAAAGGAGAAAAAGAATAACTCCAAGTAAGTAATAAAAGATTAACTATTTTAAATTTAGAAACGGAAAGCATTCTTTAAAATGATTTTCTAATATGACAAAAAATGGTCTAGTTAGTAAATACGGTATGTAATTTGTATAAAAGATTAAACTAAAACACCGTTGAGAATTTCGCTGCGAAAATAATTATTTAATTATTTAATTATTTTAAAATTCTCCCTAATTACGTCTAAATGCATAAATATAATAAACAAATTATATTCAAGTAACGAATTAGTCTTATATCATTTCAAAATTACAGTCATTTATTTTAAAAAGCAAAATCATTAGTGTTAATTATATGACCCATGAAAATTGCAATAGAGTGTTTACTTGGATTCATAACGATAATTACAGTAAAGTAATTATTAGGCTTTAATCAATTTTAATTTATTTAATCGTCCTTAAATTCGTTTACTACGTATCATATAATTTTGAAAAAATCGAAATCTGAAATCACATGACAGTAGGTTTGTTTAAATAAGGCAATGAGAAATAAGTTAATTAAAAACGTGCACAGACGTTTATTGATTCAATTCATAATTATATTTAGATTAAATAAAAAGCAAACATTTGATTCATTAAAACAAAACCCCGTGGATTTGTTAAAAGTGTGTTAAAATGTGTTAAGAATAGATATATTCATTTATCAAACCACCCATCTAATAGAGTAATGAAAAGTTTCTTGCTAGTTATATAACTATTTTTACAAAAATGATAGAAATAACTATGCAAGGAAACTTCGTTCAAAACACAACGAATGCAAGCAGTTTAGGGGATGGAATGAAGGTAGAAACATCATTATCAGTGTCAATTTGGATTCATCCCTTAATATGGGATTTTTTTGTAACTTTCAACAACACAGTTTGTGGAAATATCATTACGGTTTTTGGAATTTTCGGAAACATCATCAACATCATTGTCTTTTACAAGCAGGGCTATGAGGACAGCGTCAATATAACTTTAACTGCTCTGGCTGTCAGTGATATCGGGGCGTTGCTCACTGTGTTGATATTTAACGAGATGTTAAACCCCTGGTTTCTGAAAGCTGACCTACCGATTCTACAAACAGATTTTATATCAATGTTGGCATTTTTCCCACACAATTATTTCATCCGTGTGTGTGGGTTGATCACAGCCTTCGCGTCGTGTGAGAGATGTCTGTGTGTTTTGGTGCCCCTTAAAGTTAAACAAATTGTCACCAAAAGATTTTCCCTTCTTGTCAATATTTGTATCTTCTTTATCATGGTGTTAGATCTTTTCCCTGTGTATTACGTTGTATATTTTGATTGGATGTTTATTCCCCAGTTAAATAAATCTATAATTGCTTCTCATTTTCGGCAAAACCCCTACAACATTTTTAGTATTTCCTATTTCGTTACTGATGTTTTTATTCCGTATTTTACATTTTTCACGATTATATTTTCAAACATTATCATCGCCATAAAACTAAAATCTAGATCAGAATGGCTAAATTCTGTTTCACACCAAAACACGAACAAAGAGAAGTTCGTGTCTAACAAGGAGAAAAAAGTTGTCCTGATGTTGACTGTCGTCTCTGTCATCTTTATCGTCTGCCTCATTCCTCAGTCAGCAATCCTGACTGCTGTTAGTCAGGTTTCTGGGCTGGGTAACGGTGGAATCTACTTTGATCTGGCTTTGTTGTGCTACAGTTTTGCCTACCTGATGGAGGCTGTGTGTTCTAGCGTCAACATCCTGGTCTACTACAAGATGAGCAGTAAATACAGGGAGACAATTCGTGGCATGGGTTTCATTCTATGCAAATTGAAATTTAATTAACTATTTTTTCAATGGATGTTATACCTATGATTAGAATATATCAGTGCTCCAGATTTTTAACATTTTTTAACAGTTAAGAAAAAAAGTGAAACTATTACGTGCTACAGAAAAGAGATGCATGTTAAAAACATAGGAATTCAAAATGTCTTATCCGCTATATACGTCACTATTCATAAAAAAACATGCACCTAAACTGTTAAATAATAATCTCTTTATTGTTTATATAAACAACCCATTTTAAAAACACTTTAGATGATAATATTCCATGAAGTTTATAAAGTCTAAACCTGAAATACAATTTTTAAAAATCCCTTCTTTAGTTATATCAGCTTATAACTTTAGTTAGTCTACCTACAGCAAACAAAATGTATATTTTCTTATTTTTTAGTGGATTTTCTCATTATTGATTGGTATGTGATTTGTGAATATAATAAAAGCCTATTCCCTTAATTTTATTTTATTTTTATGTGGTATTTATTACTTAGACTAATTTATCAGGAGAGAGAAAGGAGAGATAGAAACAGAGAGAGATAGAGAGAGAGAGAAAATAGAGAGAGCGAGCGAGAGAGAGAGAGAGACGCTTTGTTCGTTGTAGCTATTATCTAAATATTTATAATAAATATTGAGAATAATTACAAATCCTACGTTTTTTTATCAGTAAAGAGCTACCTTCGAATTATGCTGAAACACGATCAACAATCCTCTAACAGTTCAATTCAAAGTTTGCTGTAGTGATGTCTATTTTCCCGAACAACAACAATTCTAGATAATCGCTATGTGTTTAATAACTTGTCTAATGTAATCGGATTTTTGTGAAGTCGACATAATAAAGCATTAAGTAGACATTTCACAGTTCATGGTATCTAGAAAATAAAACTGTGTCATCTCAACACACCTCAAACCATAGTAAGGATGAAATAAACAATTTGACCTCGACATAGCATCATACGCCGTGTGTCAATGCTGGGATTTGATTTCAGCTGGTGTTGCTCGTGTCTGTTAGGAAATAATTTTAGAACGAACCGTACAGTAATGAGGGCTAACCACCGTCTCAGGACCGGCCTGGCTATAGCATTGTTTGGAACAAGCGTAAAATGTAAAGAGTAAGGTAATGTTTTGGAATGGGTGCTTCGTTGTGCTGATGAAGTAGAGTTCATCTGTTTCTGAGACATCGGCATTAACGGGCTAATGTGGTCAGTGCTATGCCTAGCCAATTTTACTTTCCACAACAAATGTCAGTACCCAAGTCATTACCCATGTCAGTACCCATGTCCGTACCCATGTCAGTACCCATGTCATTACCCATGTCAGTACCCATGTCGTTACTTATGTCATTACCCATGTCGTTACTTATGTCAGTACCCATGTCGTTACTTATGTCAGTACCCATGTCGTTACTTATGTCAGTACCCATGTCGTTACTTATGTCATTACCCATGTCGTTACTTATGTCAGTACCCATGTCGTTACTTATGTCAGTACCCATGTCATTACCCATGTCAGTACCCATGTCGTTACTTATGTCATTACCCATGTCGTTACTTATGTCAGTACCCATGTCGTTACTTATGTCAGTACCCATGTCGTTACTTATGTCAGTACCCATGTCGTTACTTATGTCATTACCCATGTCGTTACTTATGTCAGTACCCATGTCGTTACTTATGTCAGTACCCATGTCGTTACTTATGTCATTACCCATGTCGTTACTTATGTCAGTACCCATGTCGTTACTTATGTCATTACCCATGTCGTTACTTATGTCATTACCCATGTCGTTACTTATGTCATTACCCATGTCGTTACTTATGTCATTACCCATGTCGTTACTTATGTCATTACCCATGTCGTTACTTATGTCATTACCCATGTCGTTACTTATGTCATTACCCATGTCGTTACTTATGTCATTACCCATGTCGTTACTTATGTCAGTACTCATGTCGTTACTTATGTCATTACCCATGTCGTTACTTATGTCATTACCCATGTCGTTACTTATGTCATTACCCATGTCGTTACTTATGTCATTACCCATGTCGTTACTTATGTCATTACCCATGTCGTTACTTATGTCATTACCCATGTCGTTACTTGTGTCATTACCCATGTCGTTACTTATGTCATTACCCATGTCGTTACTTATGTCATTACCCATGTCGTTACTTATGTCAGTACCCATGTCGTTACTTATGTCAGTACCCATGTCGTTACTTATGTCATTACCCATGTCGTTACTTATGTCATTACCCATGTCGTTACTTATGTCATTACCCATGTCGTTACTTATGTCAGTACCCATGTCATTACCCATGTCAGTACCCATGTCGTTACTTATGTCATTACCCATGTCGTTACTTATGTCAGTACCCATGTCGTTACTTATGTCAGTACCCATGTCGTTACTTATGTCATTACCCATGTCGTTACTTATGTCAGTACCCATGTCGTTACTTATGTCAGTACCCATGTCGTTACTTATGTCAGTACCCATGTCGTTACTTATGTCATTACCCATGTCGTTACTTATGTCAGTACCCATGTCGTTACTTATGTCATTACCCATGTCGTTACTTATGTCATTACCCATGTCGTTACTTATGTCATTACCCATGTCGTTACTTATGTCATTACCCATGTCGTTACTTATGTCATTACCCATGTCGTTACTTATGTCAGTACCCATGTCGTTACTTATGTCAGTACCCATGTCGTTACTTATGTCAGTACCCATGTCGTTACTTATGTCATTACCCATGTCGTTACTTATGTCATTACCCATGTCGTTACTTATGTCAGTACCCATGTCGTTACTTATGTCATTACCCATGTCGTTACTTATGTCAGTACCCATGTCGTTACTTATGTCATTACCCATGTCGTTACTTATGTCATTACCCATGTCGTTACTTATGTCAGTACCCATGTCATGTCAGTACCCATGTCATTACCCATGTCGGTACTTATGTCAGTACCCATGTCATGTCAGGACCAATGTCATGTCGTTATCCATTTCAGTACCCATGTCAGTACTTATGTCAGTATCATGACAGTACCCCTGACAGTACCCATCAGAGCTGGCGGATACTTTCCCTTGTTGACTCAAGAATTCCCACAACGAACTTGAAAGATTCAGGTTAGTAGTCCATCTCCCTAACACTCGGGATTGCCACACCATCTTACCGACCTCTTTCTTAAATGTCAGCATTGGAACTAACATACCTCCTGCAACCATGACGTCATGTTATCCGATTCATACCTTATACATCTCAACCATAATAAGAGAGAATCATACCGCAGATGGATAGAAATAAGTCTAGACCAGGGGTCGGCAACCTTTTGAGACGGAGAAGCCAAAAGTTAAAATGTTGACAATATCCCGGTTTTTAAAGAGCCACTGTTATTTTTATTTCAATATTTTATCATTTGATTAGGATTAGGTAAAGAAATTCGATTTGTTATTTAAAATAAATAGGTTTAAATATGAAATAATATTTATTCATATAAAACATACACTTGTTTCGCCAGAATCATGAAATTAGCAATCAAAAATTAAAAATATAGGACTACGCCAATCCACTTTAGAAGCTGTTAATTTTTTTTTTTTTTTTTACGGATAACACCGGCTCAAGACGTGTCTCCCATTAGCCAGGCAGGCTTTATCACGGCAACCTCCGACTAACTGGTTTGGATATCGATTACCGTGTTTCTGTCACCTCTGAATTTGGTTCTCACTAGGCTTATCTTCCACCCCACAGAGCCCATGGTAAACTTATACCCCACCGTCCTATACACCGGCTCAACAGTAGGAAGCTAACAAAAACTACGTCACTCACGTCAAATTAATGATTACTGACGGATAGGGAAATGCATTCTAAATTAACATTCCCCAATTAACGATATTCGAAAAAGTCGGCACTTGGGCAGTGACAAGCACGGAATTGTTGTCACAGGGCGGAGTGTTTTTATCCTGTTTAAACGTGTGTATCCTTACAGTATAATATCTGTTATGAGTTTTGAAAATAAAATAATATAACTATTAATATTTGTGCAAGGAGCCGGAGAGCCGCATCGTGACAACAAAAGAACCGTATGCGACTCGCGAGCCGTGGGTTGCCGACCCCTGGTCTAGACTGGTAGAAATTAATACGATAGACGATTTGGTTCGAGAGTATGTGAACTTGTTTATTTGTTTAATAGAAAATGTATAGTGAGTCTGATGCGACAACGATGGCGATGACGAAGGACACAATACTGAAGATACAGTTGGTTTTTTTTTTGCTATAGTAGGAAAGGGACGTGGTTTTATATTTCTTGTGTAGATCTAGTATTAGTGGTTGATAATTAAAGTTCAGGTTATATTTCATGATCGGACTTGTTGGTATCGCTAGTGTCATCGGAAATAAGAGCGTTCCCATATTTAGCATTCATTCCCCCACCCCCACCCCCACCCCCACCCCCCACCCCCTCAGCGAGATGGTTATTAAAGTAGATTTACCTTCTCCTCCTACTGACCGTCAGTTGTAGCGACTTGCTTCCAATCATCTGAACAAAGACATAGTTCATGTAGCTTCAGTTCACCTTTATCCACACATCAATGTAGCCTACTCTCTGCTACTCGCTACCAAAAAAAAAACAATCGTTCACTCCGCATTTTACCAGCTTACAACCTTGGTATAACAATACACAAAACATCCCGAGGTTAACTGAACTTACGCACGCACTATCCCCTAAGTTCTAGACTATTTAAACCTACGAGCTGACCCGCGACGTAGCATACGCCGCCATCTAGTTGTTTTATTTTCAGCTTATCAGCAATTCATAATTTGTGAATTTAACATTACCCCCTCACCCCCCCCCCCCCCCCCCAGTGTAAGCAGCCGTTTACAAATAATTTAATACTAAATGATCTGCCCATAATAGCCGTCACTAACCCGGCTCTACGATTGTAAACATTCGTCTTGAACCAAAGCTCACCAGATTTGTGGGAGTGGGGGTGGTAGCGATTTGCCTGGAGAGCGGGGAGTAACGGCGTGCGTCTACATCTTGTCCTGCATGGTCCCCATGAAGAGAATGATACACATATAGATTCTAATCTAACCGACAAATGAGCCGTGACAATGATATTGTCGAGCTAACAAAAATTGATATAACAAAAATAGATATTTATCGTGTACCATGTGTGGTCCCTGTGTATCAGGTTAGAGTTTTAATAAAATGTTTCACTTATCTCACAGCAGAAGGTGAACATAATTCATATGTAGCATATTTTGTGTGGACACGAAGCTTAAACTAATATATGCTGTGTGATGATTTGTGATGTGCAATTTAAACAGATTAGAATGTATATATTAATCTAAATCTAAGAAGGTAGGAAGTCTTGGTCTAGCGGTATAGAGCTAGACTACTAACCCGAAAGTATCGAGTTCGAATCCGGGTCAGTGGATCTTCCGTAATATACAAACTAATATACAACAACAAAATATATCGATACAATGTCTTTGTTCTCAAGACTTATTTACATTTTAATTTGAATTACGTTTTTATTCAATGTTGGGGGGGGGGGGGTTATTGATAAAATAATATAAATACATTAGAAATCAAAGTAGCAAAATAGCATCTGTTTTAAAAAAACAGCCAAAAGATAAAATCTAAAATTTGCCTTTGTTTATAATCACATATTGCATACATACATTTAATTGCGTTTGTAATCTTAATATATTGTCAATCTCAATTATCAACACGATTTATGCTGTTTTAGCTATTATTAAACACGAATACATTTTAAAGACGGTTTAATTAATAATACTTGTTAGTCAGAGTAAATTCCGTTTATTTCAAACACAAAAAATTCTACTTATTCATATATTGATATTTTAGTGAAGCAAACAAGGGTGAAAACCGACACGTCATCAAAATGACCTACATTAAGCAAAGTGTCATCAAGCCAACCAGAGGCGCAGCAACCCCTCCTGGCGCCCGGAAACACACTTTCAACTTTCATATATTTTTTTTTTATATTTAAAATTCAAAATAGCACCTAAAAGGAGCTTAATTTGGCGAACCTAGGGTCGGCACCCGGGAACATATGCCCCTCCCCCCATCCCAACCCTCCCCACCCCACCCCCCGTCGCTTCGCCTCTGAAGCCAACAAAACCAAAACGTTAATACAAGATAAACAAGATAAAAACAACAATGCGAAAAGTTTTCACTTACGCTATATGTTATTTTAATTTCTATCAACAAACTCATAAAATTCCTCAGGATATTTTTTGTTTTTAAAATTTAATTCAACCTAGCTTCGTGCTTAAAATAGTAAAATTAGCACATATTAGAATCCAACAAAAGGTGTATGTTTAAGCATATAACTTATGTTATCGTGTTTTTCATCAACTCGAGCATGAATTATTTCCCATAACGTCCACGAGTGAGAGTCCACTATTTCAGTCCAATTGTTGACCTAAGCAAACAAATATATTCAATATAGGTTTTAAATGATGTCTAGAAATTTGAACAATTGCATAGAATTAAAATAACTATTAAAGTAAGGGTAATCTAGAAATGCTATTTTGTTAGTTTGTTGGTATTTTATTTAAACCACGAAGGCGATAGCGATTCTTTGGATTGATTTATTTTACTTTTCTTTATGTGTATTATTTATTCTGATACAGCCCTTTCCTGAGAAATTACGGGTTTTAGCGAGCGTTTGTTTTCCGAGCTGATTTTTGAAGAAAGAAAAAAAAGATTATTGAAGTATGCAGAATATGTTGTGTGTTATTAAAAATTTCGTAAATTAAGCATCATACTTGCTAAAGAACAAATTGTGAATGAAATCAAGCTTTCACCATTTGTCGTTTTTCAAGATGATGGAATCAACAGACGTAAGTTCGTGCTCGCATTTGCTGGTGTTCACTGAGAGCTCAACTTTCTTGTTGCCTAACTTTGTTGTAGCCCAACTTTCCTGTAGCCCAACTTTCTTGTTGCCCAACTTTCTTGTAGCCCAACTTTCCTGTAGCACAACTTTTTTTTTGCCCAACTTTCTTGCAGCTGAAATTTCTTGTACCCCAACTTTCTTCTGGCAAATATTTTGTAGCCCAGCTTTCTTGTAGCCCAACTTTCTTTTAGCCCAACTTTCTTGGAAGCCCAACTTTAGTGTAGCCCTGTTTCTTGTAGTCCAAATTTCTTGGGAGTCCAACTTTCTATTATTTCAACTTTCTTGTTATCCAACTTTCTTGTTGCCAAACTTTCTTGTAGCCCAACGTTTTTGTAGCCCAACTTTCTTGTAGCCCAACTTTTATTCTAGCCCAACTTTCTTGTAGCCCAACTTTCTTGGGAGTCCACCTTTCTTGAAGCCCAACTTTCTTGTAACCCAACTTTCTTGTAGCACAAATTTCTTGTAGCCCAACTTTCTTGTAGCCCAACTTTCTTGTAGCCCAACTTTCTTGTAACCCAACTTTCTTGTAGCCCAACTTTCTTGTTGCCCAAATTTTTGTTGCCCAACTTTCTTGTAACCCAACTTTCTTGTAACCCAACTTTCTTGTAGCCCAACTTTCTTGTAACCCAACTTTCTTGTAGCCCAATTTTCTTGTTGCCCAACTTTTTTGTTGCCCAACTTTCTTGTAGCCCAACTTTCTTGTAACCCAACTTTCTTGTAGCCCAACTTTCTTGTAACCCAACTTTCTTGTAGCCCAAATTTCTTGTAGCCCAACTTTCTTGTAGCCCAACTTTCTTTTAGCCCAACTTTCTTGTAACCTAACTTTCTTGTAGCCCAACTTTCTTGTAACCCAACTTTCTTGTAGCCCAACTTTCTTTTAGCCCATCTTTCTTTTAGCCCATTTCCTTGCACACAATTAAGTATTACGAAGTGTCAACTTGTTATGCGCCATAACGGCAGTAGACTCCGTTCTCAGCCTGCTTTTCTTTTTGGATCCAAGAACAAACTAAGGGGCAGCTGTACGATTTTAGAGTTGTCTCTCCTTGAAGGGAAGTTATCCACAGTCATCAATTCTCATCTGCCTGGGGATTCGATCTTAAGAGTTTCTGGTTTAGCGACCATGACCACGCAAACGAAAAAAACCCTATTTAAAATTATGATCTACTTGCAATGTGTCTATCTAGGGGCTTAGAGTTCATATAATAACCATACAAAATATACATTGCAATTACATAAAAAAATGATGCGAATATGAATAACGGAAAAAGGAGAAACAGAATAACTCCAGGTATGTAATAAAAGATTAACTATTTTAAATTTAGAAACGGAAAGCATTGTTTAAAATGATTTTCTAATATGACAAAAAATGGTCTAGTTAGTAAATACGGTATGTAATTTGTATAAAAAATAAACTAAAACACCGTTGTGAATTTCCCTGCGAAAACAATTATTTAATTATTTAATTATTTTAAAATTCTCCCTAATTACGTCTAAATACATAAATATAATAAACTAATTATATTCAAGTAACGAATTAGTCTTATATCATTTTAAAATTACAGTCATTTATTTAAAAAAGCAAAATCATTAGTGTTAATTATATGACCCATGAAAATTGCAATAGAGTGTTTACTTGGATTCATAACTATAATTACAGTAAAGTAATTATTAGGCTTTAATCAATTTTAATTTATTTAATCGTCCTTAAATTCGTTTACAACGTATCATATAATTTTGAAAAATCGAAATCTGAAATCACATGACAGTAGGTTTGTTTAAATAAGGCAATGAGAAATAAGTTAATTAAAAACGCGCACAGACGTTTATTGATTCAATTCATAATTATATTTAGATTAAATAAAAAGCAAACATTTGATTCATTAAAACAAAACCCCGTGGATTTGTTAAAAGTGTGTTAAAATGTGTTAAGAATAGATATATTCATTTATCAAACCACCCATCTAATAGAGTAATGAAAAGTTTCTTGCTGGGTTTAAAGCTATTTTAACAACAATGATTGAAATAACTTTGCAAGGGAACTTCATTCAAAACACAACGAATGCAAGCAGTTTAGTGGATGCAATGAAGGTAGAAACATCATTATCAGTGTCAATTTGGATTCATCCCTTAATCTGGGATTTTTTTGTAACTTTCAACAATACTGTTTGTGGAAATATCATTGCAGTTTTTGGAATTTTTGGAAACATCATCAACATCATTGTCTTTTACAAGCAGGGCTATGAGGACAGCGTCAATATAACTTTAACTGCTCTGGCTGTCAGTGATATCGGGGCGTTGCTCACTGTGTTGATGTTTAACGAGATGTTAAACCCCTGGTTTTTGAAAGCTGACCTACCGATTCTACAAACAGATTTCATATCAATGTTGGCATTTTTCCCACACAATTATTTCATCCGTGTGTGTGGGTTGATCACAGCCTTCGCGTCGTGTGAGAGATGTCTGTGTGTTTTGGTGCCCCTTAAGGTCAAACAAATTGTCACCAAAAGATTTTCAGTTATTGTCAATATTTGTATCTTCTTTATCATGGTGTTAGATCTTTTCCCTGTGTATTACGTTGTATATTTTGATTGGATGTTTATTCCCCAGTTAAATAAATCTATAATTGCTTCTCATTTTCGGCAAAACCCCTACAACATTTTTAGTATTTCCTATTTCGTTACTGATGTTTTTATTCCGTATTTTACATTTTTCACGATTATATTATCAAACATTATCATCGCCATAAAACTAAAATCTAGATCCGAATGGCTAAATTCTGTTTCACACCAAAACACGAACAAAGAGAAGTTCGTGTCTAACAAAGAGAAAAAAGTTGTCCTGATGTTGACTGTCGTCTCTGTCATCTTCATCGTCTGCCTCATTCCTCAGTCAGCAATCCTGACAGCTGTCAGTCAAGTCCCTGGGCTGGGCAACGGTGGGATCTACTTTGATCTGGCTATGTTGTGTTACAGTTTTGCCTATCTGATGGAGGCTGTGTGTTCTAGCGTCAACATTGTTGTCTACTACAAGATGAGCAGTAAATACAGGGAGACGATTCGTAGCATGGCCTTCATTCAATGCAAAATGAAATTTAACTAACTATTTTGTCAATGGATGTTATACCTATGATAAGAATATATCTGATATCCGGATTTTTAACATTTTTTTAACAGTAAAGAAAAAAAAGTGAAATTATTACGTGCTACAGAGAAGAGATGCATGTTTAAAACATATGAATTCAAAATGTCTTATCTGTTATATACATCACTATTCATAAAAAACATGCACCTAAAGTGTTGAATAATAATCTCTTTATTGTTTATGTAAACAACCCATTTTAAAAACACTTTAGATGATCATATTCCATGATGTTTATAAAGTCTAAATTTTAAATAAAATTTTTAAAAATCCCTTCTTAATAAATAATGTTTACAATTAAAAATAAATTCATTATTTATGATTACGCGTTGACAGACTCGATGTGTGTTGATATTGCTAAAGTTTACTAAAAAAAATAACAGACTCGTATTACCAGTTATTATTTTGTAGACATTTCTAACACAGAGAACACCACTATGAGGAGACACAATCAATGGCTGAGGCTGATCATCTACTGTTATCACAGTTCTGCCTTTAATATTATAGCACCACTGATGTAATGGACAGATATACATGAATTCTGTCAACAAAGAATAATACCATATCTTTAGTGATTGGTAGGCGTGGTTAGATAGTAGAGCGCTCGATTGCTAATTCAAAGGTCTCGAGTTCGTATCTCGGTGTAGACTACAGTCTGGAGGACGCCCTTGAGTCCACTCAGCTCTTATGGGTACTCTGAACTCGATAGGGAAAATGAAAGGAAAAGCGGCTGTGCTTATTGCAAGCCACACCATTCAGTCATGTAATTAGTTTAAAAACAAAAGAACTCTACTTCATCTTACATGTGTGTGGTTAGTTCTGAAAGGGAGAGCCCTACTTTAAAAAATATAGTTAGTTCTTCAGTTGACACATTTTAAATAAAAGAAATTAAACGTTCGATGCGTGGTAACGTTTTTTTTAAATTATAAATCCTCTTTATACAGGAAAAAAATTGAATAGTGTTTAAGGGTGTTAATTTCTTTATATGTACTTTATTATTTAAAACAAATAGTCTTTAATGATTTACAAATGAGTAAAATATGCAATGTAACCTATAGCCAACAGATTATTTCTAGGTTGAGATACAATTAACTTCACGACGACCATTAAATTGCCTTTTCAATATTGTGTACTAACATTGGGTTTCACGTGAATCGTTAACATTATTCTTTTGCCACAGGCTTAAAATGAATTGATCTCTCGCAGAAAGCGTTGCAAATCATTCATGTTTTTATGTTGTAATTACGAATGTTTATTATTTTTTTGTGTTATAATAAGAAAAAGTTATTCCACAGGTATGGTGCCAAACATATTTCAAAACATTTTATTTGGATTTAATTGTATGAAGGCCACATAAACCATGATTCACAAGCCTTACCAGTAGTTTAACTCTGTATTGTATTCTAGCTATAGTAAAGAAAACTATTTAGACCTAACGATCCATAAGGCAAATGAAGTAGAGTTAATATGTTTCTTGACCTTGGCATATAATAGGAAGGTTCGATCAGCACTTTGCCCAGACGCCTTTACATTCCCAAAAATGAATTAGGTACCCATCGTAGCTAGGTGGACTGAGGAATATTCAACTGACTTGAACCCGGATTCGAACTCGACACTTTCGAATCTGCATCCCAGACCGCTTAGACAATCCCGTCCTATCTAGCTATAGTAATAGTGTTTTAATATATTTTGTCGTGTGTTTTATTGTAAACAGTGAACATATTCCCTGGAAACTTGAGCACTATTTCAAAATCAGTAAAGGTTGTTTCTAATTTCCGAATAATGTTCCAAACAATTGGTATGTTTTTTTTCCTGAAACATAAGAACAGTGTGTTATCCACACACAAATTTGCAACATTATACATCCATTTATAATGTAATCCTACTTTAGATATACACACGCAGTTGTCACTAATTGAAATTAATACATATTTAGTGAATTTATTTTATTTTTAAATACATTAAAATTTATGTATGGGAAATACATTATATAAACAAGCCCGTGTTATACTAGGTTTTATTTTGTATTGCAACTTGAGGGAATAAATGTAAATAAAATAATTAAGATATAGTTACATGCTCAAGTATTACAATCCATTTGTGTTTTAATTGGCTTTGTGTAAAATACATTGATGATGGATTCGTTTTAGAGCAACAACTTGCCAATACACTTATATTCTATTTATGAAGAAAACCAATCACAGCATAGCATTCTTGCAACACAGCTAGAAGGAATTGTTCGCTTGTCCACCTGATTTAATAACTGATCTCAGACATTCAGTTTCATATTTGCTGAAATGGGTAGAATCGTGAATTGAAAGAATAATATCACATGAAAATCATATTTAAACAAATTTAAATACAGTCCTAAAAGAAAGCAATGACATATTTTAATACGGTAAAGTAACGTAATTATTCGAGTAAATACTGTACTGTGCTAAAAATATAAATCAATAGACTGTTACAAACCTTGAGAATTCGTATTTCTAGTAATTGGTTAAATGTACCATCATTACGTCAAAATTGCTTAATATTGAGCGATTAATAATAGCTGTAGGCAAAATATTTAGAGTTTATCGAACGTATGTTTTTATTACTGTCTTCAAATATAATGTATGTTTTCTGAAACAGTTAATTTGTGTTTCTAATTACTAGACACGATGATCGCAAACAGAAGTCACGTGATACAGAGCACAATTATAATTTAAACAAAAGATTAATAATTTATCAAAGTTAATAATGGTATTACACAATAAATTTGTTTAAGAAAGTTTCTTAGATTAGAATTAAAACAAGAACTTAATTATTAAGCGACTGAACAATAATTTTGCTTTGATTATTAAAATTAAACACATTTTCAAAATATAAATATCTCCAAATATTTAAAGTGACTATTTAAATGCAGTTATATTAAGATAACGTTTATTCTGAGGAAAAGGAAAAAAAATTAATACAATCGTAGATGCATCATAGTCCTTTCTTTAAATGAGTTCGTAAACATTTTATTCGGAGTGTATCATTCTAAATAGTAACAGTAAAAGAACGCGACCTTAAACTTACAGACTTTACGATCAAAATGTTTGAATTAACTACACTTGAGAATTTCTTTCAAAATAAAACATTTACTTACGAATTTGGAAATGAAGTATTTTTAGAAACATCTGTGTTGATATGGATTCATCCTTTACTATGGGATTTATTCATAACGTTTAACACTTCAGTCTGTGGGAACATTATGGGTGTTTTAGGAATTTTTGGAAACATCATCAACATCATCGTCTTTTACAAGCAGGGCTATGAGGACAGCGTCAATATAACTTTAACTGCTCTGGCTGTCAGTGATATCGGGGCGTTGGTCACTGTGTTACTGGCCAGTGTCTTCATCAACCCTTGGTTTTTGAGATCGGATGTTCCCATTCTACAAACAGATTTATTTTCTATGGTGGCATTTTTCCCACACAATTATTTCATCCGTGTGTGTGGGTTGGTCACAGCCTTCGCGTCGTGTGAGAGATGTCTGTGTGTTTTGGTGCCCCTTAAAGTCAAACAAATTGTAACCAAAAGATTTTCAGTTATTGTCAACGTGTTTATATTTATAATAATGCTATTGGATCTGTTTCCCGTATATTACGTTGTTTATCTAGATTGGAGATTTGTTCCTGAGTTAAATAAAACAATGATTGCATCCCTTTATCGGCAAAATCCGTACGATATTTTTGGCATTTCGTATTTCGTGACTGATGTCTTTGTCCCATTTTTTACGTTTTTCACGATTATATTATCCAACACCATCATCGCCATAAAACTAAAATCAAGATCCGAATGGCTAAATTCCGTTTCACATCAAAACATGAACAAAGAGAAGTTCGTGTCTAACAAAGAGAAAAAAGTTGTCCTGATGTTGACTGTCGTCTCTGTCATCTTCATCGTCTGCCTCATTCCTCAGTCAGCAATCCTATCAGCTGTCAGTCAGGTTCCTGGGTTGGGTAACGGCGGCATCTACTTTAACTTGGCGTTGTTGTGTTACAGCATCTCCTACCTGATGGAGGCCGTGTGTTCTAGCGTCAACATCATCGTCTACTACAAGATGAGCAGTAAATACAGGGAGACTGTACGAGGCATGGGTTTATGCAAAAGCCGACACAACTCAAGTTAAATTTAATGGTTTAGTGTATTTTGCTGTCTTCAACGTTTGTCTAAAAAAATTTGCTATTATAACAATCCATAAAGCACCGTAACAGTTTAATGCAGAAAACAATATGAATATAGGCATAATTACTATACAGCATGAGCGTACAATTTACAGAAAAGTAGAAAGTACATAATATATAATCCTTAAGGTAATGAAAGAAAAGTATTCCACAAATAAATACAGTATTCACAATTCACTGTAACAAACAGACAGTCCCGCCCGCTCTACCTTATTACCCCAACTGCGAATTGTCACACGAAGTATAACAACAACACATGATAAACGTTACCCTCAACCTGAACACTTGAGCACACTCAAATGCAGGTGTTCAATCGGTCGAAAGATAACCGTGTCTTGCTGTCAGTGATATCGGGGCATTGGTCATTGTGTTGCTGTGTTATTGTGTTTTTATTTCCATACCATCAACGTTAACATCAGCATCGTAATCAGCCACAGGATAAGCTTCAAATTAGCGGTTCTTGACGTAATGGAGGTAACGAACCCCACCAGTTTTTTTCTGGAGGTACTGAACCCCACCAGTTCTACATATGTAAAAACCGAACCCACCAGTCTCATATGCGCATCAACTGAACCCTTCAAAAGGTTTATCGCCCACACTTACGCAATCTGATCACGAATCATATTATTTGGGTGTGTGTTAACCACCGCCGAACTTCTACGACTGACTCACCGAACCCCTGAGGTTCGATCTTACCCAGGTTACGAACAACTTATCTAAAAACGAAGTGTAGTTTAATAAACAGTTCAAGATTTCGATTGGGTCAAATCAACTGAAAGATTACACAACTGAGAGCCTAACAATATCAAATGAATAAGAACGTGTTGTCTCGATCCCCCAAATAATGTAACTTATATGTTATTTACTAGCTAATATACATATAATATTAGAATTGAACTTGTAAAGCTAGCTCACCCAGCTGACTTACGTTAAGGAAAGCAAAAGCTGTTGGGAGTAGAACTGACAACAACATCATGTTTTATGACACAGGTATTGAAACACGTGGACTCTACTTCATCTGCTCTATTGACTACTAGGTTAAAAAGTAAAATTTAACTAGCATTGTTACTTTCCTACTAACTAGTTTATTTAACTAGGCACATGCATGTTTTTATGTTTAGCTCATGCTTACTTTATTCCTATTGATTTTTGCTTGCAAATTGCAATTGGTCCTCAAAATGTGCAAACTATTTTGCTTTTACATCAGTTGTCACCGCTTCCTACCAATACATTTTTTACTTAATTAAATCATCCAGGAAATAATTTGTCGTTGATTTAGGATGTTGACATTGAGTTGTTCACCTTGTTATAGAAAAAATACCAAAAAAGTCAACAAAACGTTTTCTACAAACACGTTTTTATTTATCACGCTAACACTTATAACTAAAAACGTGACGAAGGGTCTCTGATCTGGATTTATAAAAAAACGGCCATAATGGAATAAGTATTTTTTAAAAACTATAAAGTTATAAGCTTTATAAAGCACCGTAAATAAATGAATAAATAAACTTGATTTCTCAAATACAAAGATTTAACACTTGTAACATCTCCTACACATGTTGGTGGCTAGAAAAATAATGCTTGTTGCACTTGGCTCTGTAGACTCATTGCGCCAGGGGTGCCAAGATCAAGTAGAAGGAACAGAATATTCACATGTCATTTTCACCACAAGATCAAGTAGAACACAATCATCGAACAGAATACGTTCAATTCACATGTCATTTTTTCAACACAAGAAATGACACCGTGTTCCCACCCCACAACATTCCTCCTCGTCCCTAGCGTTCACACACTTGTCCTATCTAGCACTTTTAAGGGGATGCCACTTTCTCTCTTCTTAGAGCCTACATTATCGTTTTAGACGATCACGTCACAATGATAATATAATTATTAGTTAATTATGTACATACCGCTGATTACGTATAAACATTTTTTTAAAAACTCCCTTTAAAATAATCACTGTGGGTAAAGTTGGAACAATAAAAAGAAATAACACTAAATATATTTTCATTAAAACAAAGCATATTTTAGTTTTACCCATATATTTTAAAATACATGTTAATATTGTAAAACTTATTTTGTGAAGATAATATTTTTTATATAATTCTAGCGTACCCGTCTGGGTTAGAAAATCTGACGAAATATATAAGAAGGGGTTCATCAATGAGTTACCAATTATATATTCTAAGAAGCGTGACCTTCTTTTCTAAAACAACTTATTTAAATGTAAATAATGCCTGCACTTAGATCATAAATATCGGGACACAGGTTTACCTACACTACCGCATTAAAACATTGAGTGTACGGTTAATCACTCACCGAAATATGCGGGTGATTGCCCATGTGTCAGGGACGTAGAGGGGCGCTCTCGGGAGTCCACCGATTACACTACTTCAGAGGCGCCGCGTACGACCCCCAGATCCTTAAAAATAACATAGGCGCCATTGTGCTCACAGTATAACCCAGAGAGCCACATAGCATCCTGAAACAATGATGCAGATTGCGTCATTCGCTACTGTGACACAAATCAACAGGGTCTTTTCTTTAACACGTAGAAAATTGTTTTTGACATGTTAAACATCAGTTTGACTGATGCAATTTTTTAGCATTACTAATAGTGTATTATTAGATGCTCGATCTCATTTTCTGATTGGATCGTCTAAAAAGAGATGCTAAAGGCATTATTCCCAAAGTTACGAAACTGTTACGATTTTTTTACGGACAAAAGGAAACAACCCAGTAAAATATCAAATATTGTGGTTTTTTATGTGATTATTTAAAAATGTATTACAGGGCACTCAGCGGCCCATTTGAGCCTTTGGGGGCCGAAATTGAAAGTTATGTTCGCAGCCAAATCGCATCCTACCGTGGCACCGGTGGACACGCCTGATTTAATTTAATGAGCGACTGTAACGCTCATCTTATTCATTGTCTATCACACTATTTATAACGAACGTAGTCGCATAGCGCTCAGGGGAAAGACCAGGGCGTCAAATTGCATCCTGCCGGGTGCCGCGCTTACGAAATTAATCCATCCCCCCACCCCAGAAACAACCGCCTCGCGAATATTCATCAACTTCCTAAAGTTTTATGGCACTCTGATAAACCGTGTCGAACCGCATCTGACTTTCATTTTTTTTAATTTATCGTATGTAGAGAAAATTCAAGCGCTCCCTCCCCGGGGCGCTAACCTTGCAAAATTAAAAAAATATTTTTAACAGAAACGAAACCTTACATGGAGTGTTTTAATCAACTCCCAAAAGTTTGATGGGTATAGGATAAACGTTGGGAAACTGCAATCTACTTTTATTTCTGTATACCGTAATTTGAGAAAAACGAATTGCGCACTGCCGTGGCGCCACCCCTGCGAATTTGAAATTCTTTTTCGCAGAAACCTCTTCAGGAATATTCTCAATATTTCCCAAAGTTTGACGACGAGGTAAGGAGAGGTGTAGTAATGCATAAAAGACACACACACACACACCCACATAAATGGGGGCCGGACGTTTTCCCGAAAGTCACTTGTCCGAATGCCGTTTGCCTAAGGCCGATTTCCCGAATGGACACTTGCCCGAATGCGACAAATGCCCGAATGCCACTTGCCCGAAGACCGTTTTCCCGAAAAATGCAAATATTAAATAAAAAAATTACATTTCCAAATACACATTCTTAATCAATTCAAGTTTGAAATTTTGATAAACAACACAATTCTAAGCGTTAAAAACAAATTTGTTTCTATTTTTAAAATTTAGCTTTTTTTTTTTAGACTTAGATATTGCTGTAAAAAAATAATTCTTTATAATTCAATAAATCAATGGTGATGTTGGCGGTGATGTCTTAACATTCTTGTGATGAAAGTTTTGAACACCTAGTTTAGCCGACGTATTGCGGTGGTTATACAGCTCTAATGACAAGGTGTAGGCGGTGCGGCGTCACGCTACATTGAACAGAGGCGCGATTGTTTGTTTATCTTGTTATGCTTAACTTGTGTGGTGATCATTTTACAAAGGATAGAGGCGAAGTCTAGGCGGCGAATTTAAAAACTAAAGAAAGCCTATTATTTTTTAGCTCCATTTAATGCACTTTGTTTAGACAAAGCGATAACCTTTAACAAAGCAATAACTTAATAAAGAAACTAAGATTCATTTAAAAATCTAAGATGAAAGAAAATGTTTTTTTTTGGTCTTGTTTCTTAGAAAAGAAAATATATTTGTACATTTTTTATATAGCAAATTCAAATGAATTAAGATTGTCTGCCTGTTGATATATTATAGTAATTCTTTTCCCTGTATTTTTGTTAAGATGTGTATTTTTTTAATCACAATTTTTAATTTAAATTGATTACGAATGACTGTTTGGTAATATATAATGTTAACATTTTTCGGGCAAACGGCATTCGGGCAAGTGGCATTCGGGCATTTGTTGCATTCGGGCAAGTGTCCATTCGGGCATTTGTCGCATTTGGGCAAGTGTCCATTCGGGCATTTGTCGCATTCGGGCAAGTGTCCATTCGTGCATTTGTCGCATTCGGGCAAGTGTCCATAAGGGCATTTGTCGCATTCGGACAAGTATCCATTCGGGCATTTGTCGCATTCGGGCAAGTGTCCATTCGGGAAATCGGCCTTCGGGCAAACGGCATTCGGGCAAGTATCTTTCGGGAATTTGTCGAAGATCCCACATACATTGCTTTATATATAGATAAATATGAAATATGATGTTATATGGTTAAAAATGTGTAAGTGTATGCATATATACACAGTATTTAAATTTAACGTAAAATAGGCATCCCGATATTACTAATAAGACACAGTGTGTATACGATGAATTCACAATTCAAAACATTTTTTTTCTTTAAATTAATACAAGCACTGACATGACACGAAAAACTATGTGCTATGGTAAAAATATGTCTATTATAAAAACAATTATACCCTCCATCAGCTCGAGAGGACAAATGTCCCTATACTTCTCCGATCTTTGACTGATGTCTAACAAATCTCTAGGTCATGACTGGTGCAAACTAACCAGTACACTGTATAAGGTATTATTTATTTCAGAAACTATTTTGTTTTAGAGATATGGTCAAGAAAATCTATTGTACAACCATACTTGTAAGTTGATAAAAATCATTCTATAGTTGATACATACAATGTATTCTAATTCAAAATATTTAAACTAACAAGGAATTATAAGGAAACTTTTCCACACTAAGTTGATACTTAACAATCACGCGTTTACTTCAGCTAATTAAAGCATACGTGCATTGATCTTAAAATAGACAAGTCATTCCTATAGTTAGGATCATTAAAAACAATTACCCTACACAACTGTACAAAGCCTTAAATTTAAATTTCATTTCAACTTACTATCTAATCCTACGTTACCGTATACCTTTCATACAATTAAGTATACGAGGTATATCAGTTTGTATAGGGAATATATAATTTTCAAATAATTAAAATAATTATCAGTTATCCTTAAGAAAGAAAAATCGTTTGTTTTGTGATGACTCAATTTTGATAAATAAACATTGTTAAAAAAATTACAAAATTATTAGTAGTAAGTTCTACTCACTCATGAAAGAAATTTAAATGTTAATAATTTTCTTTTTACATTTAACAGGCTCTGCTATATAATAAATAAATATAAGATTGTGAACCACTTCAATATCACTGATTTTAATTCCCCTTTCTTTACTTCATCTTGTCAACTGCAAGAACAACTTCACTTTATGCTAAAAATTTTGCAAATAAACCAAATGGTGTTAAAATGCTTGGGGAAATCAGCACAATGCAAAATTGTAAGAACATATCATACACAGGAGAAGTTATGGCTGAACGAACAACTGAACGCGAGCAAGTGTCCATTTTCATACCGTCAATACTACTAGACTTTTTCTTGACTTTTAACCTGTTGATCTGTGGAAATATCATTGCTCTATTGGGAATCTCCGGAAACATCATCAACATCATCGTCTTTTACAAGCAGGGCTATGAGGACAGCGTCAATATAACTTTAACTGCTCTGGCTGTCAGTGATATCGGGGCGTTGGTCACTGTGTTGATGTTTAATGTGATGGAAAACCCCTGGTTTCTGAAGACTGATCTGCCCATATCACAAATTGATGTCTCTTTTTTTGTAGCTTTCTACCCACACAACTACTTCATCCGTGTGTGTGGGTTGATCACAGCTTTCGCGTCGTGTGAGAGATGTCTGTGTGTTTTGGTGCCCCTTAAAGTCAAACAAATTGTAACAACGCGAATCTCATTAATTATTAACGTGATTATCTTTAGTGTGATGGTTTTAGACTTGTTACCCGTGTATTACGTTGTTTACTTAGAGTGGATGTTTGTTCCCAATTTAAATAGGTCTATTATAGGAGCGTTGTTCCGGGAAAATCCGTATAATATTTTTGGTATTTCTTATTTTGTGACTGATCTCTTTATACCATATTTTACGTTTTTTATTATTATAGTCTGTAATGTAGTCATTGGTATAAAGCTTAACACAAGATCAAAGTGGATCAACTCTGTTCAGATAACTCCTAAATTAGACACAGCTGTTTCTAACAAAGAGAAAAAAGTTGTCCTGATGTTGATTGTCGTCTCCGTCATCTTCATCGTCTGCCTCATTCCTCAGTCGTCGACACTGACGGCTGTCGGTCAAGTGTCCAGTTTGATCATCGGTGGCATGAACTTTGACCTGGCTATGGTGTGTTACAGCATATCGTACCTGATGGAGACAGTCAGTTCTAGCGTCAACATCATCGTGTACTACAAGATGAGCAGCAGGTATAGGAAGACATTACACACAGTGTTATTTAAACGAATTTAATATGCCCTTTAAAATGGACTCAGGGACGATCTACTGACTTAAACTTGGATTCAAACTCAAGACTTTCGATTGATGGTCTAACGCTCCACTTCAAAACCACGTCGTCAGTAGTTTGTTTACCCCGTCTTTAACATATAGCTTCCGCCTTTTTTTTTAAGATTGCATGCCCAATTACATTAAAGTGACATGAGATGATTTGCAGACTGGTAACCCGAAAGTATCGAGTGCGAATCCAGGTTCAACATATTGAATCGTGATGCCAGAATTGACTACAACATCAAGACATTTCCAGTTTAGGTCCAATTGACACAGTGATTTCAATCTATGTTGCTTTTAACCTGCTACGTGGGATCGTATATCTTAGTTTATTTTTTATATGAACATAAACCTAACCCAAGGGATTTTCATTGGACGGCGTGGCCTAGTTGTAGACAGCTGACACCAACGTTTTCAATTCGAATTCTGGTTTTAGTCAGTGGAACGTCCCTGAGTCCACCCAGCTCTGATGGATACCTGCCTCACGATGTGGTTGGGCGTAGTGCTGGCCACATTATCCCTCCATATATCGATATCATAAACTCTACTTCATCTGCCCAATAGAGCTTTCATGGCAGACCACTATCACAGCTTGTGCACAGAAGACGCGGGCTGCCATGAAAGCTCTATTTTTTTAACACGTTTTTATTAACTCAGCTTCGCGTGGATGTGTTTGTTGTTAAAATTGACATCGAAAATTAGCCCACTTCTGATTGCTCTATAGATCTGAAATTTGGCATGCAGGTTACTTTCGCCTAACAATTTCAGATGCAATCATAAAAACTAGCAATTAGAGACCGTAATTAGCTTAATTTAATTACGCCCAAAGGACCATAAAATTGAGGACATGATTTCTAAAGATACCGACAAGACTGGAGGCTTGTTGACACAGTTACTTCGGCCCCAATCGATGTGAGCGCGCTGGCCGTGATCGTATAGTGGTTAGTACTTCGCGTTGTGGCCGCGACAACCCAGGTTCGAATCCTGGTCGCTCAAGATTTTTTTAGTCCGTGTATTTATAAACACTTAGTCAATTCATACTTAATCAAGTCATTAGATAAAGTAGAAAATAAACTATATAAAAAACTTTTTTAAAAACCACGTTTTTCATGTGTAGCAACGGACTAAAAAGGAGAAAATAAAATACTTAAAAAAAAACTTTTTAAAAAACCACGTTTTTCTTGTGGACTAAAAAGTAGAAAATAACTATTTACATACATTTGATGACAAAAAACGTGGGTCGGGCAGATGGGTCGGGAAATTTGATGGTGAACGTACCCACGTTTTTTGTCATCAAATGTATGTAAATAGTTATTTTCTACTTTTTAGTCCACAAGAAAAACGTGGTTTTTTAAAAAGTTTTTTTTAAGTATTTTATTGTAGAGCTGATTGGCAGAAGTGGTTACACGTCTGACTTGATGCATGGAAGGCGAGGCGATTTGGTGCCGTGTGGAATGGTAGGTTCGGATCCCGTTGGGTTCTGACTGTTCTGTCTTTACTTGGACTATATTCTGTACCTTTTGTCTACCTTTGGCGTTGTAATATCACTTTCTGTTTATATTGCTATTTTAGGTTAATGAGATATACTGTGAAATGTAAACAACCATAAAAATTACGCAGAGATAGAGGGCTTCAAATTTCCTTTTAATTATTCCAAGCTTATTACTGTACGAGCCCTTTTTATTATATAAACAATGAAGTGAAAAGCTACTACACTTGGGCGAAGCGGGCGAAACGGACGCTTTTTACGGCCGTTTGACATATCTATTATAACAATTACAGAACAAGTCGTCCATATTACCTCATTGAGAAGTTGGCAGAAGCGATTTGACATAGTCAATAATGTGTGATAATGCAATTGCTATACATTAACCCATTAAATGTCGATATATGTTTAGTATTATGTACACATAGCTATTTGACATGTGACGGTAGAGCACACGACTACAACCCCGAAAGTCTCGAGCTCTGATACCGGGCACGAGTACGTAGAACGACGGAACTATGCCATAGTCTGTAGATTTAATAAAATCTGATGAGCTCCACTTCAACTGCTCCTTGTGTCTTGGAGTCTTACTCTGAAAATATCTTGATGCTCCCGCTTATGGGATTTTATTCACAAATCATGGTACACATGTGGATTAATACATTTGAAACTTTATTGGATGAATTGGAATTACCCACGTTTTCCTAGATTTAAGGTGAAATTAAACTTTACGAGAGCCATTGTATTTCTAACACAATCGGTTTATTTATTTTTTAAAACTTTAAGGATTCGCCAAACCATTTTGTGTGTATTGCCAGAAGTTTTAGATAAGCACCAGTTACAATGTGAAAGTGAGATTAGCAAAACTTTTCTGAAAAATAAAACTAAAGAACTTCTTCTTTTACTTTTATTTTTTTTTTCGTTAATAACAAAGTAAAATATAAAAAAATACATAGAGTCTGCATCATTTTTGCATTCTTTAATTTTGGTTGCATATTGGCAGCATGTCTCCATAATCTGTTTATTAAGTCGAAAGGAATTAAATAAAAAATCAAAACGCACACGTTGGAAAATATACCATGCAAGGTAAGAAACAAGATAAATGATAATTTCAAATTAAGCTATGCTAGTTCTAGAAAACCCATAGGCAAAGTCCACAATATAAAACAAAATCATAAGAACCAATTTAAAACAATGATGGAGCATACTAAACACCATAATATTAATATTACTATTTCAAACAAAAACTACATGGAAAGTAAATATATACAATTAAAACTAAGTTTTTTCTCAATCACAAAAACAACATATAACAACACTACTTCACTTGAACAAACACTGTGCAACCAATTAACACAAGAATCACATCCAACCCACAATGTCAAGTTATCTTCGGTCAACCCCGTATCTGGATACTCCTCACCTACATATATAACATCTATCTGTCAATACTTTAACATTCCTTGGCAAACCTACAGCACTCAAACTGTAACCTTCCAACGTACCTCTGTTTGCAGCTTTTCATAATATTCTATTCCAACTTTGTGCCAAAGGCAGAAGGGGGCAGATGGAGTAGAGCTCATCTGCTTCACAGACCTCGGCCTTTGTTGTCCTAAAGTGAGTTAGTTACCTATGAGAACTGGATGCACACAAGGACTGACTTGTACCCTGATTCGAACTCGAGACTTTCAAGTTAGCAGTCTAGCAATCTACCGCTAGGACACGCCGTCCCGTTTCGCAATTTTTAATGGGGGCTTAACTGCTAAAGGGGACGGAGTGGTCTAGCGGTAGAGTGCTGGACTGCTAACCCGTAAGTCTCGAGTTAGAAACCGTGTTCAAGTCAGTAGACCTTCCCTGAGTCCACCCAACTCTGATAGGTACCTAACTCACGTTGGGAAAGTAAAGGCGGCTGGGGATAGTGCTGACCACACTATCTCTTCATATGCCGAGGTCACAGAAACAAGTAAACTCTACTTCACTTGCCCTATTGACTGTCATGTTTGAAAAGGGAAACTTTAACTGCTAAACTACCGTTAATGTCAACCAACTACAATCTCACCAACACTATTAACAT
This sequence comes from Physella acuta, assembly GCF_028476545.2. Classification (NCBI taxonomy): domain Eukaryota; kingdom Metazoa; phylum Mollusca; class Gastropoda; family Physidae; genus Physella; species Physella acuta. The sequence continues at coordinate 117,544 of NW_026731583.1, forward strand.
GGGCTGGATTTAAATCACCAACTATCATCTCAACTTCATCAACCGAAGTATCCAGAAATTTCAAAACTATCTTTTATCACTTCATGGATACTACTACTATCAATACCAACTTCAACCACACTTTCTACAGTGCTAGAAAAAAGAACCAATTCAGGGATTCTAAAACTTTCAACAGTGCTAGCAATCTACATACCTATAGTCTACATGTCCCTAACTTAACTAACCTTGGAATTATCACAGTGAAATTTAAATAATGAGTACCTAAACGTTGCATCTAAAAATGACCAATAATCATAATATGACATTGAAAAGAACATGAAAAGCATTAATAAAAAGTTGAAATTGATAAACTACCAGTATCTAACAAGATCAACACTGATCAACTCAAGTCCAAGTTTAAAACAAACTGAAGTAATGTGACTTCAGGGTAGGCCAGGGTTAAGAATAAAATGCATTTACATTTTTGTATGTACTAAATTGTAAGTAAAAAAAAAAACAATGTCGCCAGTTTTATAGGTCTTAACAGTACATAGTGTAGCCTAACAGTTCTAGAAATAGCCAATACATATAAGGGTGTGATGTGTTTTTGTTGTTTGTGTTGGTTTCTCTGTAATGAAAATTGTCTCTCCTTTTGAAATTTACCCAATGGGTGGCCATGCCGTCCCAACACCTTAAAAATACAAAGATACAGTAATCGTTTAAAGACAACACAATCTTGTTCTGGCCATACTCCTCCTACGACTACAAGTCAAAGCTTCTCCAAAACGAACATATCTTGCACCTACTTGTTAGATGAACATGACAGTTCTGACACTGCCTGTTTGAAAGCTGTTTAACGTGGTCAGAGAGCTGAAAACACAGCATGGGAAGTCTCTCCCCATAACAAGTCACCTCAGATCTTTATCAACCATCAATATTGATGTCTTATCTGCATAACAGTGGCTTTTAATTTTGAGAACAATATTATATATTCGTGCTGACTAATTGGCTAACACAGCATAGCCTGTCATCAATGGCATACCACTGTCATCAACTATCAGAAAAGACATTATAGGTCTAGCCTGATTGTTCAGTCAATTAGTCGAATCAATTAAAATATGTTCAGGGAAGTCCCGAAACGCCTCCCTCATATTTGTGTTAGAGAAACAAAAACTCTAGTACACCCTGAACATACCGTTGCTATGATCCGATTGTTCAGGCATTAAGGTGAATCAAAAAAATTCAGGGAATTCCCGAAACGCCTCCCTCATATTCGTTGTTTGTAGAAACACAAACTGTAGTCCAGCTTGGCCATCCATACCATATTCTGCCTGCAAACCTTTGTCCTGCACTTTAAGATCTCTACGCCTTGCAGAATTGGTCATCATTCAGTGTTGAACATGTTAGAGATGACTTTGCCTGCAATTAAGTACAACACTTTTAAAATATAAAAAATGTAGATGTTCAGCTTCAATATGTAAGGGGCTATATGCACCACCATCATATATCCTACTTAAGTCGTTGTCTATGAGTATTATACAGCTATGAAATAATTTTAGAACGTACTGACAATATAATTGGTGTAAATAAAGTAGCTCTACTGTAGAAATTTCGACCTTTCAATAATGTTAATAGTGTACATCATTACGCTCTTAAATGTGAGATCGTGAAATATGCTCTATCCTTTTTATGATTTAATGAAGTAATGATAAATTAGTGTACTAACTGTAGTTGGTGATAATACACATCTTGTTTTAATTCCCATCTTTTTGTTCCAAATATCCTGGTCAATGACAGGTTTTCTATAAAACTTTTTCCTGTAAAGTGACGTTCGTTCGAACACTGAGCTGTTGCAGCTCTTCTTCTCTCCCTTGTTCTACTTCGCTGCATTTTCTATTGCACATTTTAATTTCTTGCATATCTCATGTTTAATTCTGGGCCTATTAAAAAAAAAAAAAATCAAAGTCAGAAAAAGTATTCATAAAATATGTTGACCACTATCAACATATTTTAAACTATGTTATAATTTGAACATTATGTGTAAAATAAGCAAAACATACCAATGGGATGGTTACGTTTGTTTATAAATTGTTTCACAACTACTTGTGTCTTGCTCTTAGATAACTACCATCAATTTTGTGCAGTGAATTTATATTTTTCGATATGCCGATAAAAAAAAAATCGTTACATATTTACAACAAATCCTACCCTTGATTTATGGAATAGTTAAGAGTAAAGCGGGAAATGAAGTTAACAGATACCATTCCATTTTACATGAAAGAAACTACAGATACACACAAGCTCTTGAAATAAACTGTTCAATATAGGCCTACTAAAAACTACAATGCTAAGTAAGCACCAACGAGTATAATGTTGTAAAACTATAAAATAATGTTGATGGAAATCTAATCACTAACGATCTATAATATAAAATAATGTTAATAAAGAACTAAATCTAGGTAGTTAAAAAATGAAATGTTTTATACCCATGGCTGCGCATGCGCAGATTTTTAGCTTGAGATCAACTTCACAGTGTAATTTCAAAAAGTCACTGATAAAATAAACAGGTGCTCTTCACATAACTTACTGAGTTACCTTATACGTTGCCACTGTGTTGCATTACTTAAATAGTTGTACTCAGGACACAACATTAGACGCCATGAAGTTTACTTAACATCATTATTTTAAGCTTGCAGAGAACAGTCTCTGCCCAACGTGTAAGCTCCTTGTACTCAGTCGCTGACGGAAGTACACACACAGACTACACACTCAAGGGATATAACCATTTTAATGTGTAATACAAGGGACGTTACCAGTAACAAAAAAAAACGTATTGCTAAATAGATTGAAATTAACGTATTTAAATACATGAACAATTTCAATGATCTTATAAAGATATATAAATAAATATTTATTTAACAAATGTAAATAGTATGTTTTTATGTTTAGAATATACTGAGAGTTAGTTATAAAGGGCTCGGATAAGAAAAGGTTTTAATATGTGTAATAATGTGTGTACTGAGTATTATTTTATCGTGTTACAATTGACCTATTTGTGATAGCAGAAAGTCCTGCCAACTTAGGCGTATGCAAGATATAAGTTAGTAAAAGAATGTTTGCATGAAAAATAACTCGGTGTATGCGGACAGCGTGGCCTAGAGGTACGAATGTCTCGAGTTCGAATCCGGGGTAACGAAAACGTTATGAGTCCACCTTGATTGTCAACTAACTCACGTTATGGAAAGTAGAGGCGGTTGGGCAAAGTGAATCACCAAATCTAACAGGAAACTTTTTTTTTATTCATTATGTATATAATGTGTAATTAATTAAATCACGATACCTACGATGATTTAACGAATACAGGCTATTGAAACTGTAGCTTTTTGCTGTTGTTTTTTTTCCTCGCATCAACTGGTGAAGTGCATTGAATATATATTAATGCTCTTTTCGCATTGGCGATTTAATGACTTTAACATAATAACTTGCTTTCATTAGAGACTTGTTAGCCCAGAAGTAGCGAAAAATGTAGTCGCACATCGCTCAATTGGTATCTAGCGCTTTCTGTGTTGTTGCTGCTTGTCATCTATACAATAGTTAACTACAACTTAACCAACTGAAGGATCTACAAGAGATCTGAAATGAACATATAACGGATATCTTACTATTTATCTCTACAATCATCATCATTCTAGATGGAAGTAAAATGCCACAAGTTACTATCGCTAATGACATTCTAATTAACCTCGAAAAGATAACTATATCATGCAAATCTCTGATTAACTTCACATAAATCGCTATATCTGATAAACCAATGACCAACCTTAGACACATTTCTGAGTCGTCAATACACAAAAGTCTTGTGTTATCGTTCCATCAACTATAATAATATGACAGATAATAAGTTTTCAGAATATCAAGTCAAAAGAATATTAATACAACCGTTTGTGTTATCATTATTTAATTATTATATTCTCAAAAGAAAAATCTGATTTTAAACGTTTTTAAATACGCAAATAACAACTACATACTTTTAATGTCTAGAAACCAACTAATTAGTAAATATTGTCTTATTAAAAGTAATTTTGTATCAACAACTAATTAGCGGAACACTGGGTAATGTATAGTATACGCAAGTTTACGTTTGATTCTAATTTTAAATTTAAAAAAAAGAATTTCGTTTTAACAAGACTGCTAATTTTACCTTCATATAACTCGCATTATCAACAATGTATCAGTCTTGATAATTATTTAATCATTATTTAAATTATTTATAATTATACATCGAGGTGCTGTATATCTTTTTACTAAATTGAGGGATGATTAAAATCGATGTACTATAATAACTGGTATATGAGTAATTAAAAGAAATTATCAAGATCCGTTAATAAAGTAAAATTTTCTGTTTTAAAATATGAAATGTTTAATAAAATATTATCATTGTAAATAAAGTGAGAAATTAGATTAGTCAATTAGAGATACTCATTAAATTTCTAAAAATATAAGAAATAACCGAATGTGTATTAAGTATAATACATTCGTCTATATTTTCAAGTAACATTTTAACCGTGAAACTAACATAATGCAAGCATTTAATTTAAGCTGTGTTTACTGTAAGATTAAAAAAATTGAAATATCTCTCCAGTTATTTATATTTTAACTAGCTGACAAAAGTTTAATAAATCTAGTAGGTTTTATAACCTAGAAGAAAAATAATTTGTTTTACGATGTCTGAAGAATTTAGCATGTTAGGAGAATTGCAGAACACGTCCTACAAAGATGAAGCTAGGGATGAAACAGTAGTTAAACACGACCAAGTTATAATCGTTGTACCTTCTTTAGTTTTGGACTTTTTCTTGACATTTAACCTGTTGATCTGTGGAAACATCATTGCTCTTTTTGGAATTGTCGGAAACATCATCAACATCATAGTCTTTAAAAAGCAGGGCTATGAGGACAGCGTCAATATAACTTTAACTGCTCTGGCGGTCAGTGATATCGGGGCGTTGGTCACTGTGTTGATGTTTAACGTCATGTCCAATCCTTGGTTTCTACATGCAGACATTCCGTTTTCGCAAATCGATTTGCCTTTCATGCTAGCATTTTACCCTCACAATTATTTCATCCGTGTGTGTGGGTTCATCACAGCCTTCGCGTCGTGTGAGAGATGTCTGTGTGTTTTGGTGCCCCTAAAAGTAAAACAAATTGTAACAACGCGAATCTCGTTTGTTATCAATGTTCTAATTTTTCTAGTAATGAGTTTGGATTTATTACCCGTATATTACGTTGTTTACTTAGATTGGATGTTTGTTCCCAATTTAAATAGGTCTATTATAGGAGCGTTGTTCCGGGAAAACCCGTATAATATTTTTGGCGTTTCTTATTTTGTAACTGATCTCTTTATTCCTTATTTCACGTTTTTTATTATTATAGTCTGTAATGTAGTCATTGGTATAAAGCTTAACACCAGATCAAAGTGGATCAACTCTGTTCAGATAACTCCTAAACTAGACACAGCTGTTTCTAACAAAGAGAAAAAAGTTGTCCTGATGTTGATTGTCGTCTCCGTCATCTTCATCGTCTGCCTCATTCCTCAGTCATCGACACTGACGGCTGTCGGTCAAGTGTCCAGTTTGATGGTTGGTGGCATGAACTTTGACCTGGCTATGGTGTGTTACAGCATCTCGTATCTGATGGAGACTGTCAGTTCTAGCGTCAACATCATCGTCTACTACAAGATGAGCAGCAGGTATAGGAAGACATTACAAATAATGTTAGTCCAGAGAAATAAATAATAATCAGACAATCAATAATCTTGCACCAACAAAAGTAATAAATGTGTCTATTTATATATTAGCCTTTTTGGCCAATGTAGTTTTTTATTCATTATATATGGATTCTATAATTTTGTTTACATACACCATTTCTAACCATGGGCAGCAGATACAGGAAAACATTACAAATACTGTTCGTCTTGAGAAATAAATGATTAAGTCAATAATCTTACACTAACAGAAGTAACAAAAAGTATGTTTATACATTAGCTGTTTTGCAAATGTAGTTTTATATGCATTTAAAATCGATTCTATAATTTAGTAGGTATACATAAATCATTTCTAAACATGAGCAGTAGGTACAGGAAGACTAATGTTTGTCGAACGAAACAAATGAGTTCTTATACAATCTTTCAGTAACAGCCTAGCAATGTTTAAACTTACACACTTTGTTTGAATTTTCCCTATTTTACTTTTAAACCACTTCTTTCACCCACACATATTAAGATTTCCATATGATTCATTGTTTGATGAAATAGTATCAAAGCGAAATCGAACGCTCTGTTGTTGGTAAGTTAACATATCTCTAGGAAGCCTTACATGTAGCGTTGTTTTAAATCTAGTTGTAATCCAGCTCTGTAAACACTCTCTCTTTATCTCAGTTGAATTGAAGATGCTTTACGTTTCTCTATGGTGAAAAAAAATAAAAATAAAATAAATTCCTTTCGCGTTTGTAAGGGTAATAAAATGATTGTATAATAGAGACCGTAAATAAAACAATAGATACTCCTGAACAAATAATAATATTTAAAATCAATAATAAAACTGTCCGGCCTTTCTTCAAGACTTATTTCTCCAGGGCGGGGGGCACTTATAATTTTCAGGGAGGGATAGGGCGGACTAAAATTTCCAGGGGGTGGGGGGGGGGGGGGGGGGGGCGAGAGACACTGGTAAAAATATATTTTTTCAATATACATTAGTTTTTGTTCGAGGGGGGTGGGGGTAGCGCAGCCGTAACAAGAATAATTTACTATAATTTTATGTTTTAACCACACAAATACAGTACAGGGAACTTGAAATATATTTTTGTTCACCTAAGGCTACGATTCTGTACAAATACAGTACAGGGAACTTGAAATATATTTTTGTTCACCTAAGGCTACGATTCTATTTATTTTCATCAAGCCATAATGTTTACTTGAGATTTCTCTCAAGTAAGATAAACTTTAATGGCTGTATGAAAATCATTTCATAAATTTATTTTATGTTCATTTGTACTTAAAATGTTGTCGGTTAAAAAAGTTTTAAAAAAGAATTATTTTCAAAAATAGTTACGTGGTTTCTATAAAAACACAAATAAGTTTTAAAAACTGCTTTTGCCCTTTTAAAAATTGTGTATATGGTACTGAAATACTAGAGACATCAAATACATCCACTCTTTTACAAAGCCCTACAAAACCCAAACAATTACGTTTTTACTTTCTCGTATATACGTAGTATAGAGAAAGTATTGTAATCGTGCAAAAAAAAAAAAATCGAGATTTTTACAAATCTCGACGTTTTACACCTCACTGATACGGAAAAACATAATTTTGCAATCTTGTCCGTATGTCTGTGTGTGTGTGTGTCTGTCCGTGTGTGTGTCTGTCCGTGTGTAAACACGATAACTCGAGTACCGTTACAGCTAGGTTGATGAAATTTCATATATAAGTATTTTATCAAAATCGTAGATCCGTATCAACTTTTGAGCGATTTCCGATAACCGGAAGTGGTACTTTTCCTACTTTGAATTTTTTAAAAGCCTATAACTTGAGTACTGTTTCAGATAGATAAATGAAATTTCACATGTAAGTAAAAGATCTAATTCTCTACCTTCTGTTAAATTTTGAGTAATTTCCGTTGACTGGAAGTAGTAATTTACGCTACTTCCGATTTCTCAAAAAACTAATGTAAATTTTAAAAGTACTAATAATATTGCGCACTATTATGCGCTTTTTTTTATTTGCGTTCACTTGGTGTGCAATTAATTTGTCTACGAGATTTTATTCTATTTTTAAAACTTTAAGTATTTAAAATGGATTAAAAATCATGTCTATAGCCCGAGTTCCCATCCCCTGTTATTTTATATAAAAATATTCGAGAAAGTTTAGGGGAGATCACTACCGTTTTATTATAATCCAATTTTGTTTACAACACTTCTCATGGTTTTAAAATTGTTTAATTGAATCAGTCGAGTCCAAGGTAAGTTTCCTACAGTGTCTCCTTGAATTTTCTTTAATTCGCGACGGGTTAGCAAATATTTTGTTTTAAATATCAATGTTAAATTTTCTTTGGTTTAGTTTGACTTTGTCATGTGTTCTACTTGTTTCGTAAAAAAAAATATTCATCCATGGCCAGCGCAGATGATCACATTCAAAATTTCCCTTATAGGTATGTGAAATTATATATTTTTAAAATATATTCTACTTCTGACCATTAAATTACTTATCGTATAGTATTTACTAACTTCCATTTTCACATCAAACTTGGTGTAACTAGAAAATTTTGTTTTTTAATATATGTTTGTATTATAATATCTGTAGTAAATTATATCAACATACTATTACTTACAAGAGCTTCATCAATAATAATTACAGTATTTTCTTAACATAATATATGTATACAAAAAAGTAGTGTACCAAAAACTTTTTAGATGTTAGTAAAGTAGTAACGTGAAGTAGAGTTCACTTGATTCTGTGAACTCAGCATATAAAGGGATACTGTTGTCAGCACTATGCCCAGCCGCCTTCACTTTCCCTAGCATGAGTTAGGTACCCACCAGAGATGGGTGGACTCAGGGACGGTGTACTACATTACTCTCGAGACTAATATATTAAATGAGAAAAAAAAACACCAACAAAATAGTAGATTGTGTTCTAATGTTGAGCATTACTGTGAACTTTATTTAATTTCGATTGCTTCTTTTGCTAAACTATAAGTAAGTAATATAAACGTAAATGTGTTCATCATCTATAGAATTATTTGACTTTATAATTACTAACTATTGTGAAACAATCCCTTCAATTTTTTTCTTGAATTATCATTTAACAGAGCAGTAAAGATGATTGCCTCAATTAAAATGATTGATTTAGGGTTTCTTTCATGTTTTCTGTGTACCGCTGTCAAGAATGTAATTATTATGAGACTACATCTCTAAATGTAGGTTTTGTTACAAGCGATAAAATATTGATGTTATAAAATTACACTTTTTTTAAATTTTAAAATGGACGAAAATTATCTAAACACAAAGCATACTTTTAAAATAGTAACAGAAAGTCCCGATCAATCAAGATTACCTCGGTACTGATCATACGAAAAGTAAATAGGCCAAAATAATTACCACTTTAGAATCATCGAAAATATATTTGTTGGTTGTTTAATAACATAATTTACGTATATTTTCTACAACTATAGGGGAACTAGACAACCAAGTATCAATTGATTCTACTATGTATTTACTAATATTTCGCAGCATTATAAAAATTCACCATGTAGGTCATAATCTTATCATAATATCTTGTGTTAGTATCACACAGCAGAGATACCATAACATAACATCTACAGCTATGTCTGTAAATGTGACTTTACAAACTCAGTTCGGTGCTTCACTCTACGTCAGTCCAGTCGCTCTGGAGTTCTTCCTGACCTTTAACCTATTGATATGTGGAAACATCATTGGGGTTTTGGGAATCTCCGGAAACATCATCAACATCATCGTCTTTTACAAGCAGGGCTATGAGGACAGCGTCAATATAACTTTAACTGCTCTGGCTGTCAGTGATATCGGGGCGTTGGTCACCGTGTTAATGGTCAATGCAATGATGAATCCTTGGTTTCTGAAGGCTGACGTTTCAGTTGTGCAATTAGACGTAGCTTCAATGATAGGTTTTTACCCACACAATTATTTCATCCGTGTATGTGGGTTGATCACAGCCATCGCGTCGTGTGAGAGATGTCTGTGTGTTTTGGTGCCCCTTAAAGTCAAACAAATTGTAACCAAAAGATTTTCTGTATTAGTCAACGTTTTTATATTTCTTGTTATGCTATTGGATATGTTTCCTGTTTATTACGTTGTTTATCTAGATTGGAGTTTTGTTCCTAAGTTAAATAAATCACTAATTGCTTCGAATTATCGTCAAAATCCGTACAATGTATTCGGAATTTCTTATTTTGTTACCGATGTTTTTGTTCCATATTTTACGTTTTTTGTTATAATTTTATCTAATGTTATTATTGGGTTAAAGTTAAACGCACGAGCTGAGTGGATAAATTCTGTGTCTCGCAAGGAAATCAAGAAAGATAACATCGTGTCGAATAAAGAGAAACGTGTTGTCCTCATGTTGATCGTCGTCTCTGTTATCTTCATTGTCTGCCTCATTCCCCAGTCAGCAATACTGACAGCACTTATCCAGGTGCCAGATCTAAGTGCTGGGGGTCGGTACTTCGACCTGGCTATGGTGTGTTACAGCATCTCCTACCTGATGGAGGCCGTGTGTTCTAGCGTCAACATCCTGGTCTACTACAAGATGAGCAGTAAATACAGGAACACTATTAGTGAACATTTTTTACAATGTTATAGCTAACTTTAATAAAATCTGCAAGAAACATTAATTTTATTACTTTCAATAGCAGCAGTGTAGATTATATTTTGTAAACGATGTTGCTAATTTTGTATTGGTTTATTAATTCTTTTTATATGTGCATTTGTATGCCTACCGATAGTCTTTTATAAATATAAATAAAAATAAATAATGTTTGAGCGATTTTACTAACAAGGTGTTAACTATAAAACTGGAGCTTTAGTACTCTAATACAATGCTAGTGTAAAAAAAACATATTTTACATGTAAGAATTGTAAGTAAGTAAAATAATGTGTAGTCTCTATGACCGTGGGTCGTCTATTTTATAGATCATGCACATAAGACGAATAATTGATATAACCATTGAAGAAAGTATGCAAGTAATGTATTTGAATTGTAATGTTAATGTATTTGTATTTTACTTTGCAACTGAGAATGCACATTGATTTCTTTATTTTACTTTTCTTAGCACATTGTATGTAAGGATGTAAAAGCAAGACGAAATTGGATAACATTTCAAATCATCAAGGCAAGTCAGACATTGCTAACAAACTAATAGTCACTGCGTTATCTATGATATAATCAAGATACTAATTTATGTAATACGTTTTTTACGGTATTTTCGCAGTTGGCTATATTATAGACCAAAGACCTGAACTTCGGAGTTAAGCTTTCACACAGAATTTTTTTTTACTTTCTCGTATATTCGAGGTATAGAGAAAGTCTTGTAATCTTGCAAAAAAAAAACAAAACCGGGAGTGATCTCCCCTTACCTTTCTCGAATATTCTTATATAAAACAACAGGGGATGGGAACCAATAACCGGAATAGGTTCTTTTTCTACTTTGAATTTTTCAAAAGCCTATAACTTGAGTACTATTTCAGAAAGATAATTGAAATTTCACATGTAAGTAAAAGATCTAATCCTCTACCATCTTTCAAATTTTGTGTGATTTCCGTTTGAACGGAAGTAGTTATTTACGCTATTTACGATTGCTCAAAAAACAGATCAATACATATAATACTGTGTTGTAATGTTTCGAATGATATGTGTAGTTTATCTGTGTAGTTGTTAATCAAGTAATGTTTCGTCTTGTTAGTTATTGTTGCTTCCATTGTATTATATATATCATTGTTACGTCCCTTGTATTTTCATAGTGTACCGTACTGATTTGTACGTGTGTAATCAGTTTATTAAGACAGAGCTGGAGACTACACTTGTTGTCTGCGATGTATGGTGCAAATAATACAATTGTGACGTTAACTCGAAGAAGTCCCCTGTTTATTATGAATGATATAAACCAAGTAATTTAACAAATTCACGTGAAAGACTACGTAGCGAAAATTTCGTATTAGGACCGTGCTCAATAATTTTTTTGCTAAAGGACACCCAGCTTCTAAAGAACGCATCCATGCCATTATATTCTATCACGAATCAATAAAATCGGAGGGCTCATTCCAAAAATTTTGTGTTATAATAATTCATCTAAGCTCTGTAGATTTTAACAAATATTTCAAAATAATTAGTTTAATAATTGTCACCAATAAAAGTAATTTTACGTACGTGTATTATCTTTGGAACAGGTCATTGTAAGAATCACAAATGTGATGGGTACCTTTGCGTATCTGTAGATTATTGTCAAGGCATTGAAACTGGAATTGAATTTGCCATTATATAGATTTGTATTTGACTAGACTAAGGACACCCCAGGACAGAGTAATGCATTTAATAAGAGTGTTTTAAGGTTCCCATTGACCGTAGGCAGTAAAGTCTGAGAGTGTTTGTTGTTGTTTTATCTATTTAATAGAATGTGTGGTGTGAGTATGATGCGACTAGTACAACATGACGTAGGAGACAGAACTTCGAGGAGTTTTCGAGAATATACGTAGTGACTAAAGAAAGATTTGTAATAGTGTAACAAGTGATTGGTAGAATTTAATTGAATATCTGCTTAACAGTTAAAAGTTGTGTTCAGAAATAGTAATCCTTAATGTTTTATTGCCATGCATGGCGTGGCCTGTTTTAAACGTTCGTGCTTGGCTTGGTATAAGTGGAGAGAAGGCGAGGCAGATATAAACAACACTGGATGGTGAACAAAAATAAATAAGCTTGGTTATTTTTTGAATAATTACGTGAAACAGCAGAATAAGGAAAAAAACATGGCATAACATTATTAAAAAAAAAAAAACAACAAAAAAAAAATTGTATGGTGTCTATAAGATCCCAAATCCTTCACTCATGATTATAAGATGAATGATTGATAGATTGATATTTTTTAAAAATTAAATAGTGAGTAAAAAAATGTTGGGTTTTAAAAAAAATATTTGAAGATAGGTATTCATGTCTTATTTTAGATTTTCTTTCTGTATTAACAAAAAATCCTACATCTGTGTTGTTCAGTTGGTATCCAAAGTTATTTTATACTTGTAATTGCCGTCCTTTTTTAAAAAAAGAATTCCAGACAGTGGTATACTTGCTAACTTTAACTGGAAGAACAATAATTAACTGGACGAGAATCCACTTACATTCATGTTGCCGTGGTTATTGATCGTACCATCATTTAAAAAGAAAAGTTAAGTCAACGTTGTTTTTTTTTATAATCACACTGTCATTTTATCTCCGTAAAACATAAGCGAAAAAGTTAATTAAACCTTTCATCGATTTCAAAGACATAAAGGAACGTTATTTTTAAAAAAAAGTATATTATTTGATACTAAACTGTAAGAAGAGAAACTTGGGAAAAATGAATACCGCAATAATTAAAAATCAACTTAAGTAATAATTTTGAGGGAAAGGCAAAAAAAAAACAATATCAAAGAGGACATATTATATTCAACCTACTTCAAAAGTTCATAGATAGAACATCGGTACTGGGAATGTAGGGATATTATAATTGAAGTTATCCGTCAGTTGAATACAGACATTGTGCTGTGAAATTAGTCAGCTACGTTTTTTAATTAAAATAATTGGTGCCCGTAAGTTATTTTAACACGTCCTCAATAGTGAAACAATGTGTGCTATACTAGGTGTTGCTAGAATCGAATTTGTAATTACACACTTTCTATGAAATATATATACTATTTGTTAAATATATTTTTCTTTAGCTACAACTGATAATATTTAGAATGAAATTATTTTATTGAAATACTTAATATTTCAAAACCATATCTTTAGTAAATATACAACTACGATTTATATTTATTTAATGCTAATATACATTACATGCACTATAAAAACATATTAAGAGGTTGAGAACGTTCAAAAACATTTACTGTATAACGTTAGTTTTCCTATAAGTAAATATCTTTGTATTTAAGAGCCTTATATATCACCATGGCTGAGGCTAGCTTCAACATACAGGGTGTTCAAAACTTGACCACATTGACAACAGAGGTGACAACAACAGCAGTAGTAAGTGCGTCAGTAGGTCTGTATGTCAGCCTTGTAGTTCGTGACTTTTTCTTGACTTTCAACATGTTGGTCTGTGGAAACATCATTGGAGTTTTGGGCATCTGCGGAAACATCATCAACATCATCGTCTTTAACAAGCAGGGCTATGAGGACAGCGTCAATATAACTTTAACTGCTCTGGCTGTCAGTGATATCGGGGCGTTGATAACTCTAATAATATTTAACGTTATGATAAATCCTGTGTTCGAAAAAGCGAATTTACCAATGATTCCGGTTGATGTCGCTTCAATGGCGGGGTTTTACCCTCACAATTATTTCATCCGTGTGTGTGGGTTGATCACAGCCTTCGCGTCGTGTGAGAGATGTCTGTGTGTTTTGGTGCCCCTTAAAGTCAAACAAATTGTCACCAAAAAAGTTTCTGTTTTAGTCAACGTGCTTATATTTATCATCATGCTATTGGATCTGTTTCCTGTGTATTACGTAGTTTATCTAGATTGGATGTTTGTTCCAGGGCTGAATAAAACAGTCGTTGCAGCTTCGTTTCGTAAAAACCTCCATGCTGTTTTTGGTATTTCTTATATAGTGACGGATCTTTTTGCTCCATATTTTACATTTTTCGTGATAATTTTTAGTAACATCACCATTGGCCTAAAACTTAATTTAAGATCTAAATGGATACAATCAGTATCTCAAAAACCTTCTAACAAAGAGAAGTTCGTGTCTAACAAAGAGAAAAAAGTTGTCCTGATGTTGACTGTTGTCTCTGTCATTTTCATCGTCTGCCTCATTCCTCAGTCAGCAATCCTAACTGCTGTCAGTCAGTTATCAGAACTGGCTGTCCGTGGTGTTTATTTTGACGTGGCGTTAGTCTGTTACAGCATCTCCTATCTGATGGAGGCCGTGTGTTCTAGCGTCAACATTCTGGTCTACTACAAGATGAGCAGCAGATATAGAAATACAATACATGGCATGTGTATAATAAACGATTCTCATTAACGATTTCCATTAGAACAGGGGTCTCCAAACTACGGCCCACGGGCCTAATTCTCATCTAGCCCGCGGCAATCTTTTTGTCCACGGAATAAATGTTTGTTAGAGGTGGCTGAGGAACTTTGCTCAAAAATTTCAAAACAATTTGAAAATATAGATTTGAGAGCAAATACCGTTGCCCGTCGTTTTGTATACATTGGTGAATACATTGTGACTCAAATAGCGAAAAATGCAAGCAAGTTTCGCCATTTTTTAATTGCAATGAATGAGTCTCGGACAGCTGTTCCACCTCTCACACTTGAAATTTATATATACTACTATACAAACCTTATTTCGGGAGGGGGGTTGCCACCCCAAAGAGATGCCTTGAAGAAACTCTGGCCCCAGAACTGATATTTGATAGTTAATGCGGCTCTTGGGCTGAAAAGTTTGGAGACCACTGCTTAGAATATTATTTTTTCATTGTTTTAATCTTCGATTTCATCTATATTTCATACGTAAACTATATATATCGTTGTTGTTCTGTTGGGGTTTGTTTTTTTTGGACATTAAAAGAGTGTTATGATGTATGTAATAATTTAAACATGTGATTAAAAAAAAAATAAGACTTTGTTCTTTAATATTTACTTCTGATACAGGGTACTCCGAGACACGTGATTAATTCGTTCCGAAACATTGCTCGTATGAAAAATTCCTCGTATCTCTAAGCAATTTGCACCTTAGAAATTAATTGAAAGAAGTTAATCCGTTCCAACCCCCAAAATACAAACCAAGGATTATTGCACATGTAATTTTAATAAAGTACGTGTATTTATTTATAAATGATAAATATTGTTTTATAGAATTCTAAAGAATAATACAAAAAATAGACTGATTTTATTTACTGTACTTACCTTAAACATACGGGAAGGTGTTTCACTTCGTTCATTTCCTTTTTATTAACGGTAAGCTATTTTGGTCAGCTTAATTAACTTACTCGTTTTTCTCTTAACTCTAGAATTTATTCATAAAGTTAACGGAACTTAAACTTCACTGATTATAATTTAATGTAAATTTTAAAATGTAATGTTTTGCTACTTCTGCTTAATTTTCGTCAATGCTCTTCTATCTACTGGAATTTTTCTATTTGTCACCAAACTGTATTCACTTTTCCTACTTTTCCACGCAGGCCAGTAACATTTTTTCACTTTCCGACACGACCTCAGGTTTTTTGTCCAAAAAATAATCCCATGTATGGAAAATGATATAGTAGCTGTCCTAACATCGTATACAAAATTTCATCTCCATAGGTCAAGTATTATGCAAATTATGATATGTGTACACAAATGTACAACATGCCAAAATAGAGTAAAATGTCTGTAACACCATATTTTTAAAATGCAATCCTGAAATGCTATTTATTAATTATTAGCAAGATGCATTTTATTTGAAGAATAAAACAATTCATAAGCAATGTATAATATTATTAAATAAAAGTTGCAAATATTCAAATATTTGCATCAAATTGAGAACAAGTTATTGAACTCCAATTTGAATGTTGGAAATATAAAGAAATTTAATTAAAGCGGGAGAAGTAAAGTAAAGATTCCCTTTCAAACCTGACGGTCTATGGGGCAAGTGAAGTAGAGTTCACTTAAAGCGGGAGTGATGTCCCCTAAAATTTCTCGAATATACTTATATAACACTATGGGATATAAGCATGACATTTAATCTATTTTTTAATTACGTAAACATTTCAAAATAGAATAGAATCTCGAAGAAAAAAGAATTGCGCGACAAATGAACGGCAAACAATCTGTATATAATAGTGAGGAATATGAGTAAAATTTGTAAATTCATATTCGTTTTTTTTTTTGAGAAATCCGAAATAGCGTAAATTAATACTTGCGTTCAATGGACTCAAAATTTAACAGATAGCAGAAAATTAAATACTTTACTTATATGTAAAATTTCTTTCATATATCTTAAACAGTACTCAAGTTATACTCTTTTGAAAAACCAAAAAGTAGAATAAGTTCAACTTGCTGTTACCGGAAATCGCTTATTTTATATATATAATTTGTATATGAAATTTCATCAACATAGCTGTAACAGTACTCAAGTTATCGTTTTCACTTCTGTTAGATGCAGGATAACTCAGTTTTAAAACAAATTTTTAATGACTAAATTATACACGTTTTTGTTCAAATAGTGCTTGTAGAACAGTTCTTGTTAGTGTGCCTGCTTTTGACTGCCAATGATATTTATCAAACAATCATTTTTTCTAAATAATCATAACAAGTTATTTTTCTACAAACATTTATTTCTAAAAATAAAAAAAAATACGATTCCTCTTATAATTTCTTTTACTGAATTCTGACATAAATTAATGAGTGATTTAATAACTTTATTTTTTTTAAATCTGTTCATTATATAATATCTGTTTAAGAAAAAAAATAAAAATCTGATTAATTTTAACATCTTAGCAGCTATTTTATCACCAGACAAACTACTTATTTTCATGAATAATTTACCGAATCTAATGAATATAGCGTTTATAGATTCATCATGTATTACTCTTGACACCACACTAAGACACTGCAGCTACAAATCTAACATGGGTTTTAGATTGTATTCTACTATTTTATTGGTGTTTCACCTTTGATTTTTTTGATATTGTCTGTTTCTTTCTGAATATTATAACCTTTAGAAATAAAGAAAAACACAAATACCATGTTGTTCAACTATTAAATTAAAACGTTCTAAATATTAATTAAAGTTATGCAGTTTTTTTTAAGTTTTAAATTCACGAGTTATAAAAAAAAATATTATCTAGAAAACACAATTACATTTATTGATTTGGTTTTTGTGTAGTTTTTATTTTACTTTTTGGAAATTATAATTCCTACGAAAACATCTCTAAACTGTAGTTTGGTAAAATCAACTATGTGCAGAATGGAAATTACAGTTAAAAAGTTCAAGCAACCTGAAATTTTGTTAGATTAAAGCATTATTTTAAAACGTTAAAGACTGCCTCATTTTAATCTGGATAGTCACTTTTCTTATCCCATAGACGGTAAATACATGGCTATCAAATTTAATAACCGCAACTAAATTTGTTGCTTGTTTAATTACTAGTGTAGTGTTAACTCTCTATAATTAAAGATTTTCAAGGAATTAAGACTCTACAAAGAGTTTACTCCCTTTAAATAATACAATGAGCTGTTGTCGTATTGTTTTCTCACGATGTCTTCAGAGAGCATAATACAGCAAGGATATGATAACGGATCAGCTACAACTGTCTCAGGGAATGTGACATCAACAAACACAGCTGGTGCTTCAGTGTATATCAGTCCAATAGTTCTCGATTTCTTCTTGACCTTTAACCTATTGATATGCGGGAACATCGTGGGGTTATTGGGAATCTCAGGAAACATCATCAACATCATCGTCTTTTACAAGCAGGGCTATGAGGACAGCGTCAATATAACTTTAACTGCTCTGGCTGTCAGTGATATCGGGGCGTTGGTGTTTGTGTTGATGGTCATTGTCATGATTAATCCGTGGTTTCTAAACGTCGATGTTTCTATTGTTCATATAGACGTTGCAACGATGCTGGCCTTTTACCCACACAATTATTTCATCCGTGTGTGTGGGTTCATCACGGCCTTCGCGTCGTGTGAGAGATGTCTGTGTGTTTTGGTGCCCCTTAAAGTCAAACAAATTGTCACCAAAAGATTTTCTCTTCTAGTCAACGTGTTTATTTTTATTGTTATGCTATTGGATTTATTCCCTGTGTATTACGTTGTTTATCTAGATTGGACATTTATTCCTAATCAAAATAAGTCACTTATTGCGTCTAACTATCGACAAAATCCGTTTGCTATATTAAGATATACATATTTCGTTACAGAAATTTTTGTTCCATATTTTACGTTTTTTGTTATTATTTTATCCAATGTTATTATTGGGTTAAAGTTGAACGCACGGTCCCAATGGTTGAATTCTGTGTCTCACACGAATAACAAAAAAGACAACGCCGTGTCGAATAGAGAGAAACGTGTTGTTCTAATGTTGATCGTCGTCTCTGTTATTTTCATCGTCTGCCTCATTCCTCAGTCAGCAATACTGACAGCACTCATCCAGGTACAGGATCTGGGTAGTGGGGGTCGGTATTTTGACGTGTCTATGTTGTGTTACAGTATCTCTTACCTGATGGAGGCCGTGTGCTCTAGCGTCAACATCCTGGTCTACTACAAGATGAGCAGTAAATACAGGAAGACACTGTGTAGGTTTTTTAAATGCTATTACTAAAATGATAAAAATTTGAAGGAGATATTTTTTTTTCAACTCTTGATTTATCTTTTGTATTTGCCTATTGTATTTCATATATAAAGTTATAATTTTCAAATTGATTTAATGATTGGTTGTAAAAAAAAAAATAAGATCCCTTTTCAAACCTGACGGTCTATGGGGCAAGTGAAATAGAGTTCACTTGTTTCTGTGACCTCGGCATATTACTTATGTAACAAGTTTACCGTTTGTAATAACACAAGTTTTTTTTAGTTTAACTAAGAGTTTTTTTAGTGAAGAAATGTATAACTATTCTAGTATCGTGATATTGTCTATAAAAATTGTACTCTTCTAGAATTTAAAAAACAACATTCTATTAACTACAATCTAACTGAGTATGAAAAAAATGTAATTTAATGATACACAACAGTTTTTATATTAGTGTTAAATATTGCTTGCTTGTTCAGTAATATGATTAAAAATTTGTTTTAAAAAATAGTTACCAATTTGGTATTTTTATTTTGGACGAGATTGTGAAAATATACATATTTATCTTCTTTTCTATTTCTAAAAATTTGTGGCTCAATTATATAACAATATTTAAAAACCTAGTAACTTGATCTGTCATAGGGGAAGTGAGACATTGCTGACTGACAGCCACTTCTTCGTTTTATTTATTGAAATCAGTTTTTCCTATTCATTACAAAATTAGCTGTATGATACACCACAGGCCTGACCATGGAGATCACATTTAGATCAGTTTAAACATTTTTATAACATTTGCCTGACAAATGTCCATCTCTGAGGTTAGAAAAACTAATTCTATTTATCTTCCTTAGAATCTTATCAGGGCGAATGGCCGTGTGTAATAAAATCGACTATTAAAGAAAAATATGATTTAAAAACCAGAAACACGGGCAATTACATAATTACGATTTGCACCCCCCCCTCCCTCAAACTTTCGATTTGCACATCCCCCCCCCCGTCGAGATTTCCATTTGCAAACTTTCGATTTGCACCCCCTCAACCTTTCAATTTATTTTTCCAACCCATTTTGGCGACCCCTTAGGTCGGCGCCCGGTGACATATGCCCCCCCCCCCCTCGCTACGCTACTGTAACTGAGTTGCTTGTTCCACTAAATTATCTTGAGAATTCTATAAACTTTTAAGACATTTAAAGAAAAATATATTATTCTTCTTCTGAGAAATCGGCAACGCATGACAGGTACGCTTGTCTGACATTTGGTACAAATAAAACTAACAGATTAATTCAGATAAATGGTAGGTAATAGGTATCTACAATTTTTCTGAAGTGTTCTGTTAGGTAACAGAATCACGCCATTGACCGTCTGATTAAGCTATCCCTGCATGTACACAAGTTTAGTAAACTGTTGTTATTATTCCATGTAAAATATTTCTTATACTGTATTGCTTGATTATTTCAAACGTCAAGAAAATTATGTAATTGTACAATTAAAACTTTCTTTATTAAAACATTCATCGCACAAGTCCTGTGTAACAATAATAATGCATACAAGTTCTGTAGCTCATTTTCGTTACAGAAATATTTAAAATATTCAATCGAATCACGGTCATGAATGGAAAGGGGCGAGAAGGTACAGGCGGCATGGGATGGGGCACTTCAAAGAACGGGCAGGGCAGACTGAGGCATTGTTATATAAAATACAGTAAAATTGCCGAGGACATAAAAATGTGACACAATTGTATCTTAAAATCCTTTGTGTTGGCCGAAGGATCACCATTCATTTCCTTGGGGCTACAAAATAAATGAATTATTTATTGACTCTGATATAAACTGCGAGAGTACGAGAGCGTTTGGTTAAATAAAGGGATTATAATTCCAAGGAACTGTTGCATTTTATATTTTATTTCTTATTATAAATATAAACTGCCACAACAAAAGTGTTATCCAAACTTAAATAGTTACACACTTGCAATTTCTATCCTTCTTTTATACAGGCCCCAACAAATGTATGTGTGTTAGCTTTAAGCTGGAAAAAAATATTTGAACCCGTTCACTATAACGTTACCGCCATAAATTGATTCTTAAATAATTAAAATAAATCCTGGATCGACGGTTTCTTCATAATCCCACCCTTGTTTTTACCCTGAAAAATAAGCACGAATGTTTTATGATATTTAAAAGATTCTTCTATTCTTGAGATATCACTCTTTTTTTTTAATATTGTATGATGAGTTACTAAAAGTTATAACGTGAACAACAAAGAAAATAAACACAGGCGTAAAAAATCCATGTGTCTAATGTATTGTGCGGAAAGAATAAAAACAATGTCTACATTATTTGAACTTAATTTAAAAGATAAAGGATAATCGGAGATGAGAAAAGGGGTGATATTTTAATTGAATTAATCGAAGTGTGAGTAAAGCAGACATTATACATTATAACGCTACGTGTTAATCAAAATAATTGGTCTCTGTTCAAATATTTTGTTCGTGTTAATTAAAAAAGTCAACAACAAGGTTGAAATACTACCTAGTTTATTAGGTGTTGTAAGAATTAAAAATAATTACTAATATTGAATTAAAAACTTTCCTTTATTTCAATTTTATTTCAATTTTAATGATGTACATTCCTTCTGATATTAAAATTTGTTGTTCGCAAATGTGAATCTAAGTAATTAGGAACTATATCTTCAGTATAACAATATAATTAATATACCACAACGTTATATATTTACTGCGGTATCAATGTATATTTTTGTGCGTTCTCAGAACATGTTAGAAATTTAGAACTTTTAATTAGATTTAAAGTTTTGTGTATGTTATTTTCTTATTAAAATCGTAAGCACTAGTGTATTTAAGAGAGCTTTTAATAGCTATGGTTGAGCATAGTTTCAACATGCAGGGCATTCAAAACGTGACTACAATGTCAGAAGAGGTAACCACAGCAGCACAAGTAAGTGCGTCAGTCAATATCAGTCCTATAGTTCTGGACTTTTTCTTGACTTTCAACATGTTGGTCTGTGGAAACATCATTGCTCTATTGGGAATCTCGGGAAATATTATCAACATCATCGTCTTCAACAAGCAGGGCTATGAGGACAGCGTCAATATAACTTTAACTGCTTTGGCTGTCAGTGATATCGGGGCGTTGATAACTTTAATAATATTTAACGTTATGATCAATCCTGCATTTGAAAAGGCGAATTTGCCGCTTATTCCAATAGATGTATCTTCGATGATTGGTTTTTACCCACACAATTATTTCATCCGTGTGTGTGGGTTGATTACAGCCTTCGCGTCGTGTGAGAGATGTCTGTGTGTTTTGGTGCCCCTTAAAGTCAAACAAATTGTCACCAAAAGATTTTCTTTTCTCGTCAACGTGTTTATATTTATCATCATGCTATTGGATATGTTACCTGTGTATTACGTTGTTTATCTCGATTGGATGTTTGTTCCATGGTTGAATAAAACAGTAATCGCGGCCTCCTTTCGAGAAGACCTGTATAATGTTTTCGGTATTTCCTATTTTGTTACAGATCTTTTTGTTCCGTATTTTACATTTTTCGTGATCATTTTTTGCAACGTAACAATCTGCATCAAACTTAATTCGAGATCAAAATGGATTGAATCAGTTTCTCAGAAAAAAGAAACCAAGAACACATATTTATCCAACAAAGAGAAAAAAGTTGTCCTGATGTTGACTGTCGTCTCAGTTATATTCATCGTCTGTCTCATTCCTCAATCAGCAATTCTGACAGCTGTCAGTCAGGTCCCTGGGCTTGCCGTCCGTGGTGTTTATTTCGACGTGGCGTTATTGTGTTACAGCATCTCCTACCTGATGGAGGCCGTGTGTTCTAGCGTCAACATCCTGGTCTACTACAAGATGAGCAGCAGGTATAGAAAATCACTACAGAGCATTTGGTTTAAAAGTGATGCCTCATAGTGCAGTCCATTTTTATGGTGTTATAACGCATCTTCTGGGATTAAATGCATGCAAACAGACATCCGCCCACGAGTCCAGCCGAAGGGTGTGACTGAGACCTTTACTTATCAGGGGCCCTAAATGAATACGATGAAGGGAAGCAGAGGAAATGCATTTAAGGTTGTTTTAAGTTTTCAGAAAATAATCAATTTTCAACATTAAATTATTTAATGTTTTCTTTGTTCTGGAAATTTAAATAGCATTTAATGTTTGATGCAATATCAGTTACAATAAAATTAGAATAATAAAGAACAATAAAATTCGCAAAAAAAAAAGAAGTGATATTTTTTTAAACATACAAATGCTTTTTTAAATTGTATTTATCCTTTATGTTCACTTTTTAAATAAATTAACAATATTCAATTCACAATTCAAAGTTCGGTCAATCCAGGTCTGGATTAACGGATGATTTTCCCTTTGCCCGTGTCGCCATAGGCTAATACCTACTTAGCCCTTATTTTACATTAAGCCCTTGTTATACTGTTGTGAGATATGAATCTTGTATTGTCAGGTATTTTGGTTACTGAGTCACCTGTCCCATTTTATCAAACTCCTTTGGGCTATATGTGTATGCTGTCATCTAGTTATAGACCATTGATATTTCAGAAAAAAATTATTTGAAGTCGTCTATATTTTACTAATTAATGAAAAGTATAGCCAAAATTCAATTTACTCTATTGAAAACAGTTTTATGGTTCATTTTATTGCTGATCCATGAACGTCAGTTCACTATTTGATCAAGCGTCCATTTGGGCATTTGTTTTATTTGGAGAGATGTGTATTATGGTCTTCTAGCGAATGGCATTCGGGCAAGTCTCTTTCGAGGTTTTGGCAAAGTATGTAATTATGATGAAACTTATGTATTTTAAATTGAGAAGCACAATTGATAACATCAACATGCTAGGTATCGCCTTCTTTTTCAAATTATCTTTTCTGTTTTTCTATTCTTGAGATGTGTACTTAAGGACACATTTTTATTCTACATTTTTATCAGAAAATAAAGAGGTTTTAGTACTTACTATGTAAACTTGTAAGTATACAATTAAAACTACGACATCATGCTCGAAAAACTAAAATATAAAATAAAAAGAGTTGTCAGCCTTTTTGTGGGGCTGTCAATTTTTTTTCGATAGAACTAGCTTCTCTATCAGTAACATTTATTTGGCAACATTAACTATAGAAGGTATAAGTAGCATGTAGTAATAGAATATTACACTGGTAAAATATATACTGCCCGTGAAAACTACTGTCGCTGCTGCCTACTACATTTTTGATGTCCTCAATTACAGGTCTGTGGTAGCATGTCGTCTAAATGAGACGTTGCCGACTGATTTCTCGGATTATTATTTTTAGTAAAGTTCCCTTTTTCGAAACTAAAATCTTTATGGCAAGTGGAGTAAAGTTTACCTGTATCTGTGACTTTGGCATTGAATGAATACTGTTGTCAGCACTATGCCCAGCCGCCTTTACTTTTCCTAACATGAGTTAGGTACCCATCAGAGTTGGATAGACTCAGGGACGATCTACCAACTTGAACCCGGATTCAAACTCAAGACCGTGGGGTTAGTATTCAAGCGTTCAACTTCTAGGCCACGCCGTCCTCTTATTTGTTTTAGCTTTGCCGTTTTTCCTATATACCGAGCTCATATGTTTATTTTATTCTCGCGACTGAAGCTCTATAAACACATTTTGGAATTGATAAAAGTCTAGTCCAATTGTCGATGTAGGTTATACTTAACGCTTTGATAGCTTTTTATAACTTAAACGAAATTCTGACCACGAATACAGTTCCCTTCTCAAATGTATCGCGACTTGTCTCTCTGTTCCAAAGAAATAACACTAGACTTTATTAAGCTTAATTAAGCAGACAGCTAAAATGATTTTTTTACTTGCTCTTATAGGTGGCGAATTGGGTGTGTTGTATTCCTGCAAAAAATCTAAAAGAGATTTTGACTCATCTGGATATTTTACACATGAGTAGGAAAATGTTTAGCAATGTGTCTGTTTGTCTGTATGTAAACACGATTATTTGAGTACCTATTAAATTAGGTTGACGAAACTTCATATATAATTATTTTATTCAGTTTGTAATTATGTTAACTAATGACCGATTAACAATTACGAATTTGTAATTACTTTCGGTTTCTCGAAATCCAATACTTTGAGTACGATTTAAGTTACGTGGATGACAAATTCCACACGAAAAAAATGTCTTGTATTCACGTTTGTCTATAAACTTTTAAACGTTTTTCGACAACCGCAAGGATTACATTTCTTTGGTTTCATCTGAAAATGATAACTTCAGAAAAGTTACAATTAGGAAGATGAACTAAATTTCATATCAAAGTAAAGATCTAATATGTAATTACTAATAATTTTTGAGTGAACTCCAATATAAGTAAGTGGTAATTCACACTTTTTCTAGCTTCTAAAATACCGATAACGTGAGCACCGATTCGGTTAGGTGGACGAATGTTGACATTGTGTATTAGCTACTGATCATAGAATAATTGTATAAACTTTCGGACGGCTTTTGGTAACTGAGAGGTTTTTTTTATTGCATTTATTTCTCTAAAACGAAAAAAAATATCAACATAAAACATAACATTTAAATTCGTGTAAAAGCCTTTCTTCAAGAAAATAAAAGACAAAAAGTTTTCTGCTTCGGCTGGATCCGCCTTCTGTAAGCTTGCCGTCAACAACGACACGGACATCAATTTCAGAATCATTTTTACCAGTATTGACTAGAACAACAACACGAATTTAGAATTTAGTTTAAAACTGTGGGGTTTAAAATAGACCCTGAATAGACACTTAATTTAAATGCAAAAATTATTTTATTACTGAATTAAGAAAAATATAAGTGCTATATGTTGAGTTATGTTTTAGTAGAAGCAAACTCTGTTTATTATAATATAGTATACACAGCTATGTTAATGTACACATTTAACTTGTAAAATTGAAATTTCGGTACCACAATTATTAAAGGCTAAATTTATTTAAGCGGGTTATATTTTTTTAATATTAATGGATATTCATAGTATCAGCGTCTATGTGTTAACTAGCCATCGGTACCCGTTACACGTGAATTATAGGCCTATATATTTTTAATATTCTTTCAAAAAATTTTATCCTAAATTAGCCAATTCTATAGCTAAACAAACAAATATTTCTATAAAATAATTAAGGCCTGAATTGTTTAATACAGACATTTATTATTGGAATAGATTCTAGAGTAGATACAGTCTAAATCTAGATCTAGAATCTAGATCTAGCGTCTGCGTCTAGGTTTTGCGTAGATCTAGATCTAGAATCTAGATCTAGTCTAGATCTAAATTCTAGATCTAGAATCAAAATAGATAAATTAAATGTTATAAGTTTAGGCCGAGAACATTGTATTGTATAGATCTAGATTTCATAGAGTACGTAGACCCAGTTCTAAATCAAAGTTGAATGAAATGGTTCCTTTCTTTATATTCTAAAATCGGAAGATGACGTCATTAGTTCCGTGCTCTTTCTCTAGTATAAACATTAAGTGACGTCATTATTAAATGCGTTCTTGTCCCAACATTTTTTCCGGTTGCATAATTAAAATTGTTTTTCTACATTTGAATATGCCTTTATTTTTTATTTTTCTTCTTTAAGTAAAATTGTGTTTATACATTTAAAACATCTACCATATTATTTTCAACCTAAGTCCGTATCAAGTTCTTCATAAATTGCTGCAGATTATGATGTGATATCCGGCGAAAATATTTTGCGGACAGAGAGAGAGAAGTGCGCACAGGGACTTTTATATATTAGGATTGTAAAAAAATGTTCTAATTGATATGTTTTAATCAGAGGCGTAGCCAGGATCGTCTCAAGGGGGGGGGGGGGTTCCAATTTTTACCCGGGGACAAACTTTCGATTTGCACCCCCCCCCCCCTCAATTTTTTTATTAGCACCTCCCCATCCAAACTTTCGATTTGCACCCCCCCCCCCTCCAAACTTTCGATTTGCACCCCCCCCCCCCCTCAAACTTTCGATTTGCACTCTTCCCTCATACTTTATATATATATCCAAGGGGTCTATGGGGGGGGGGTTATGACCCGCCCCTAACCCTTCCCCCCTGCCTACGCCACTGATTTTAATACATCTGAGATAACAACTCCGATATTTTTAAAAATTTAGCACTCGAAAGGCTAAGGCAAATAATATATTTTCACCATGATACCTACTATTCTAGATTGCTCCCCTTTGTCCATTGTTTACACCAAGGGTCTCCAAACTTTTCAGCCCGAGGGCCGCATTAACTATCAAATATCAGTTCGTGTGCCGGAGTTTCTTCAAGGCATCTCTTCGGTGTTATGGAGCCTCCCTCCCCCCCCCCCCCGAATAACGTCTACCACCTTCCCTCCCCCCTAACAAAATGTAATTCATTAATACTAATAGTTTCGCTGTCTGTGTATCTGACAAGAACGCTCTAGAGAAAACACGAGAAAAATGGCCCGTTGAGGAAGGGTACAACGGGCGCTAGGCTGATAGTGCTGTCTCTTTTCTCTAAACTAAAACCAACCCACCCTTGTCAGATAGATAGATACACAGACAGCGAAACTATTAGTATTAATGACAAGAACGCTCTAGAGAAAACACGAGAAAAATGGCCCGTTGAGGAAGGGTACAACGGGCGCTAGGATGATAGTGCTGTCTCTTTTCTCTAAACTAAAACCAACCCACCCTTGTCAGATAGATAGATACACAGACAGCGAAACTATTAGTATTAATGACAAGAACGCTCTATCTGTCAAGAACGCTCTAAAGAAAACACAAGCAAATTAAAAACCTGCATAGTAATTCGAAAAACGAAGTATGACGTCGCCACATTTAGCACAGAGTAGAAAATAATCTCAAGCTGGAGAGTGCACACAGTAATATGACGTCATTGATTCTCGAGTAAACATTGAATAAAAAGGCAATTTTGTCTAATCTAAGTGGTTTGCGTGAAGAGTTTCTTTCATACAATTCTTCGGGTAGGGGCGAAGCCCCACCCAAGCGTAAGAACGTCTGAGCCCCCCCCCCCTCCCTAACTCAAAAGAAATTTCTTCATCGATACTCTATAATAAAATTACCGCCTAATTAATGTGTCTAATCTAAAAAGTGGTTTTCTTGCAATTTCTTTAATGCAATTCTTCGCGTAGTGGCTAAGCGCGCCACCAGTGTTTCTTTCAGACTTTTTCCTCTCTTCCGGTAGGGGCGAAGCCCCGCCCAGATTCTTCCTTTAGTTTGTATGTTACACAAATGCGACCAGTGTTTCTTTCAGACTTTTTCCTACCCGGAGAGGGGTGGGGGGTACTTGAAATTTTCGGGGGCGGGGTAGAATTTTCGGGGAGGGGGCGGACACTGGAAAAAGTATATAATTATATTTCGTTGAATGGGACGGTAGACATGTTTTTTTGGGGGGTGGGGGTGGGGTGTGGGGGGTGGTGTGTGTTGGGGGATGGGGATGTGGGTGGTGGTGTGTGGGGGGGGGTGGGTTGGTTTTAGTTTAGAGAAAAGAGACAGCACTATCAGCCTAGCGCCCGTTGTATCCTTCCTCAACGGGCCATTTTTCTCGTATTAAAATATATACACATTTCAAGTTCCTCGCCCCGAGAAAAAAAATCTGAAAGAAATACTTTCGTGGGTTGACAACACTTGAAGTCCAAATTTGCTCTCAAATTATTCTTCACGTATTTCATTCTTGAAATTTTTTGTTAACACAGGTATGTTGTCCCAAAATGTGAATGTTACTTTGATGCAAAAGTTTTAATATTAGAAAAGTCTTCCTTGTGCAAAAACTTATGAAAAAATACCCGCCCTTCTGTGACTGTGTATCTAATGACCTCCATCAGCAGTTCATCTTTGCAACTGGCCACATTTGCTTTAAATGGGTTTTTGAAACAGTCTCACTTCTTCTGCCTTTGAATCCAAGTCAGAAAACCGCTACTGAAACTGTAGCTTGAGCTCTTTGATGTGTCGCATGCAAATGACGTGGGGAACTCTGGTTGCTTCATTCGTAAAGAACTTGCACTAAGAGTGTGCCAAGTTGTTGGCTTGTACGTGTTACAAATACATGACACAAGTTTGGACCTGAAGGCCTTTAGGTGGATGTATAGATCAGAAACTAGACTTCCCTCTCTCGCTGTTTTAGCTTCAAAAAATTTAAATGACTATTTATGTATAAAGGAGAGGCCAATTTCTATACTCACTCTTCATCAGACATTAATGGCTTTGGCTTGCCTTTTTTTCCAGTAAGTCAACTATTTCCTTTCTTAACATAAATACTCTGCTCAGAACTTCCTCACAACCTAGCCATCTTCTGTGTAATATGGTAAATCTTGCGATTCTGTGTTTGTATCGTTCAACATGTCTCTGAAATATCTATTCTCGAGCCATATTATTCAGTACACTGCTAATATCCATATATTTAGCACACAAAGGGTACGCAATGACCTAGCGGTAGAGAGTTAGACTGCTAACCCATAAGTCTCAAGTTCAGTCAACCCAGCCCTGATATGTACCTAACCAAAATAAAGGCGGCTGGGCACGTGACGAGGTCACATAAACAGGTGAACTCTACTTCACTTGCCTTATATACTGTCAGGGTTGGAGGTGGGAGCTTTACTTTTACTTTTAATATAATTAAAAGAGAATATAATTTTTTCAAATGAAACGATTTTTTTAATAAGATAGGAGTTTGTTTCTTAATGTATAAAACCAATGTAATTTGAAAGATATAAAAACACGCGATAGAATATTATCTGAATGGATTGTTCATGTTGCTAACAAAATATGGTGAAATAAGCTCACGAACGTAATAAATTATAATCACACCAACCACAAGTTAAATATAGAATTAATCAGTTGTACAGTCAACTCTATTTACTCCATCCATTCTTTCTAGCAACGCGTCATCTTTAATGTGCAATTATAAGTATCATAGGTAAAAATCAATCTCGTTATGTTTACTACATACACTAACTACTATACTTATTTCTAAAATAATTTCCCCATTAAGCGCACAAAGAAAAAAAAATTAATATACTATAATGAAAGTAGAAAATGTAGATCTTGGATGTAAACACAATTTTTTATTTTATTTTATGACTAAGCAGGATAGTATTTTAATTATAATTATAACTTCTGTATGGTAGCTAATTGTTTATTTAAAAATTAAACCTCGTTATGACATTACCTCTAAACAAATTTAACGTCTGTGTCTTTGTCAACATTTTAAATAAATAGACAGTGTCTATAATTTGAAAAAAATACATATACAATTAACGCGGGAAACTTTTAATTAAACATAGGTCTTAGTGCTATTTCTTTCACAAGTTTCTTTATAAACGTTTGTGTTTTGAAAGTTTATTTGTATTATACGTTTGACCACATATTTTACATTAAACATCTAACTGATACATATTTCGTAATACTGTTTCTTTCCAAGTCTAAAAACTAAATATGAAATTCTAGCAGATCATCGATGGAGAATCTTTATTTCATGATGAGGTTATAAAATTTTAAGCCAAACTGTACTATATATAAATTGTGTTGTGCTGTTGATAATTAGATAATGCCTACTGAAAACTTCATAGAGCAGCTAAACCAAACGCTAACTATATCGATGTATTCAGTTAATGATACAACTACAGCACTAGTAGGTGTATCAGTCTACGTCAGCCCTATAGTACTGGACTTTTTCCTGACCTTTAACCTTTTGATCTGTGGGAACATCATCGGAATTTTGGGAATCTCCGGAAACATCATCAACATCATCGTCTTTTGCAAGCAGGGCTATGAGGACAGCGTCAATATAACTTTAACTGCTCTGGCTGTCAGTGATATCGGGGCGTTGGTCACTGTGTTGATGGTCAATGTCATGGTCAACCCGTGGTTTACGAAGGCGAGTTTACCAATCGTGGCAATAGACTTCGCTTCGCTGTTGGGGTTTTACCCACACAATTATTTCATCCGTGTGTGTGGGTTGATCACAGCCTTCGCGTCGTGTGAGAGATGTCTGTGTGTTTTGGTGCCCCTTAAAGTCAAACAAATTGTCACCAAAAGATTTTCAGTTACTGTCAACGTGCTTATATTTATCATCATGCTATTGGATCTGTTTCCTATTTATTACGTTGTTTATCTAGATTGGATGTTTGTTCCAGGGTTGAATAAGACGATTATTGCTGCATCAGTTCGAGAAAATCCGTACAATATTTTTGGTATTTCCTATTTTGTGACGGATCTTTTCCTTCCGTATTTTACTTTTTTTGTGATAATTTTTAATAACATCACCATCGGCCTAAAACTTAATTCAAGATCAAAATGGATACAATCGGTCTCTCAGAAACCTTCAAACAAAGAGAAGTTCGTGTCTAACAAAGAGAAAAAAGTTGTCCTGATGTTGACTGTCGTCTCTGTCATCTTCATCGTCTGCCTCATTCCTCAGTCAGCAATCCTGACAGCTGTCAGTCAGGTGTCAGGGTTGATGCACGGAGGAAATTACTTTGACGTGTCGTTGTTGTGCTACAGTATCTCATACCTGATGGAGGCCGTGTGTTCTAGCGTCAACATCCTGGTCTACTACAAGATGAGCAGTAAATACAGGAAGGTGCTTCAGAGTATTTGTATTACTCACTAAATTTACCAACAAGCGTTAGTTCTCATGTGTTAGTCGCTTTATGTCACTTTGTGGATATTTAGAATTGGATTATCGATTTAAATTTTCGTTTACTGTCTTGGATGGAAACATTACATGCCTATATGTTACTTGTTAAAATAATGTTTCAAGTTTATTTTGCTTTAACAAAACACAAGTGCTGTTTAAACATATGATATTGTGTACCATTTATATTACAATATAACCAAAACACAAAATTATTTCATTATGAAATATGCAAACATGATATTTTTTACAACAGTATCGAAAAATGTAACTTGTGTCTATTGCCCAAAAAAAAAAACAATACATGACAAATAATTATACTGTTTTAACATAAAGTCATTTGTAAACTTAACAAATTCTCAAGCCAAGTAGTTTAAAAAAACCCAATAACAATCCATCTGATTTTTAAATTGTGAATAATGGATACAATGCTATTGAAAATTTGTTACTGAAGACAATACCGATGACAATAATCTTACGTGAAGAGGTAGAAGGTGAAGGACGAAAAACAAGTCACTGGGTATAATATTTTTTCAACTGAATTTTATTATCAATACTTTTCTGTGTTGCAATACTTTTTATCACAACCAAAGAAGCTTAAAAGCCAAAATGACTCGGTACTTGAGATTGTATTGGTATTGTGTCATAAAATCGATAGTATAATATAAAATATTAAAAGCATAATCTGTTACGAAGAACAAATTGAAGAATGTGTTGTATTATTGTTCGTTTATGAAGCGGTGAGTTCTGTTTTAGTAGGGAAACATGTTGAAAAAGCACTTTTGTAGGTTTTAATACTGAAACCAAGGAAACCACATGCTTGTGACGTAGGTATTCAATTAGTGCAGAGCTAATTACAGACATGTTTCAAATGTGGTGAATGGGGTGGTAAATCCACAGACTTTGATAAAGTAGTGTGTAAAAAAAAAATAAAGAATCCACTTTAGGCCTAGCGCTCCATTGGGCAGATGAAATAAAGTTCATACGTTTTTTTACCTCGGCATATGAAGTAAAAATGTGATCAGTACTTTACCCAGCCGCCTTTATTTTCCCTAACATGAGTTAGGTACCCAACAGAGCTTGGTGGACTCGAGAAGTTCTACTGACCTAAACCCTGATTCGAACTGGAGACTTTCAGGTTAGCAGCCTAGTGCTCTACCGCTTAGAAGCTTAGAACACAAGTAGGTTGAACCAACCACACCCAGATATGTCTATAGGGGAGGAGTCGATGTTCTCGCAGTTTAACCAGGGCTGATCAGAAGTCGATGTTCTCACATGATGTCCTAACCAGGGGTTGACCAGAAGTCGATGTCCTCACAGTTTAACCAGGGGTTGACCAGAAGTCGATGTTCTCACAGTTTAACCAGGGGTTGACCAGAAGTCGATGTCCTGACAGTTTAACCAGGTGTTGACCAGAAGTCGATGTCCTCACAGTTTAACCAGGGGTTGACCAGAAGTCGATGTCCTCACAGTTTAACCAGGGGTTGACCAGAAGTCGATGTCCTCACCGTTTAACCAGGGGTTGACCAGAAGTCGATGTCCTCACAGTTTAACCAGGGGTTGACCAGAAGTCGATGTCCTCACAGTTTAACCAGGGGTTGACCAGAAGTCGATGTCCTCACAGTTTAACCCGGGGTTGACCAGAAGTCGATGTCCTCACAGTTTAACCAGGGGTTGACCAGAAGTCGATGTCCTCACCGTTTAACCAGGGGTTGACCAGAAGTCTATGTCCTCACCGTTTAACCAGGGGTTGACCAGAAGTCGATGTCCTCACAGTTTAACCAGAGGTTGACCAGAAGTCGATGTCCTCACAGTTTAACCAGGGGTTGACCAGAAGTCGATGACCTCACAGTTTAACCAGGGGTTGACCAGAAGTAGATGTCCTCACAGTTTAACCAGGGGTTGACCAGAAGTCGATGTCCTCACAGTTTAACCAGGGGTTGACCAGAAGTCGATGACCTCACAGTTTAACCAGGGGTTGACCAGAAGTCGATGTCCTCACAGTTTAACCAGGGGTTGACCAGAAGTAGATGTCCTCACAGTTTAACCAGGGGTTGACCAGGACGTTGAAGACTTGGAGACTGACCAGCGCCCGAGGTCACTGACCGCTAGAGCTACCAAGGTTATGTTGACCGTGTCCTTGAACCCCTGCCTGACAAACACCACGACGTTGAGCACGTTACCAGCGATACCCAGGATAGAGATGACCTAACCAAAGGTGACCTTGATGAAGAACTAGTGCGAGTATAAGATGAGTGGAGGTCATGGTCAAATATTCTAATTTTAATTAGGATAGTTTTAGCATTTGTTAGCTTGTTATTTAAGACATCTAAGTAAACAATTTTTGTCTATATCAATACGTTCCTCGTATGTGGTTAAACGTAACTGTTATATAACGACAAAACATGCAATTCTCTGTAATGTTCTCCTAAACTTTAACAATAAACACATACTCATATACAACAGAAGAAATTCGTCTAATTAAATGCATGTATTTTGTAAACACTTGTAGCGATTTTTCCGATAGGATTTGCTTTGTGTTTTACTTGGTTATTCGAGGTAGAATTTTTTAAGTGGAGATAACTATGCAAATGTATTTATTAAATCATAGATAATGAATTGCTGCCCTTTGTTTTGGTAAAACAATATTAGTTGAGATTAAGTATTGCAAGTAGGCCTAGTTAACATAGGTTGTTTTTTTTCCAGACATCTCTTTGGGTCACGCACGTCTATCGCCCCCCCCCCCCCTCCCTCCCCCGAAATAAAAAACGGGGCAAAATAGAAAAACTATAGTATAAAGATGAATTATCAGCAGTTGGTGTTGGGTTAGCCAATAGTTGGTGTCGGGTTAGTCTGAGTTAGTGCGGGGTTAGCATGCAATTAATATATGTGTAGCCACTAGCTAGTGTAGGATTAACCAAACGATGGAGCAGTTTTTACCAACAGATAACACACTTTTAAAAATGTCTTGACTTTGTTTTGTACTAGGTTAATTACAGAGGCGACTCGAGGCTGGAGCCCGGGGGAAGGGGTGCTGCGGACCGCACCGGGGGTCACCATTTAAGGGGGGGGGGTGAAACCAAGACAAAAATTATTTTAAAATATATAGAAGAAAAAATGTTTTTTGTCAGTTTAGGTAATGATCAATAAAAGTATAAAAGTCATTTAAGTACAAGTTAACGATTCTGAAAATATGGAATGGAGGGTGGGGGGGGGGGGGTGGACAGCATGAGTTGCCGCTCCGGATGACACCCGACGTAGCGACGCCACTGGTCGATTATGACATTCAGTTGCAATTTCCCTAACGTTATGAAGTTAATTTTGAAAGTTGGTGCTGTAAATAGTGCCATGACCATTTAACAGCTAGTTCTTTCAGTCTATGCTCTTGTTTTGTTAAATGGTTGCTATGAGAAACATCCTTTCATTTTGTTGATATGTTTTTACCTAGACTTGTTCATTAATTTGTTTATTGCGGAGCGTATCTATGTAAAAAACGTGTGTCTTTTTAGTCAACTTCCGGTTGAATATAAACACATTATTTGTGAACCCTTTTTAAAATGTCTAGCAACGCTTAAGTGAACTTCGTAATCAGTGGTAATATGAAGGTATTATTTGTGAGGCCGTTTGAAAATATCAAACAATGTGTACCTGAACTTAGTACTCATGCGGTAATACACGATCAGGTTTATGCTCGAACTGACCGATTCAAACAGGTAGGCGATAGAATAACAGACCAACGCCACGTCAAAATTACGGCCCCGTACACCCAACTCATCCACCAGCCCCACGGCCGTCAAGATGGCCGACTGCGGCATGAGGCAGACGGTGAAGATGACGGACACGACCACCAGCATCAGGACCAGCTTCTTCTCCTTGCCTGGGATCGTCTTGTCTTTGACTACAGAGACGGAACTCCGCCACATCGCTCGGGACTTTAGTTTAACGACAACAACACACGTGCAGACGATGATGATGCCGAAGGTAATGTAAGGAATGAATAAGTCTGTAACGATGTAAGAGTAATCAAATACTACGTTTGGATCTTCGTGAAAAGCAGCCATGAGTAAGGTTCTGTTTAATTCGGGGACGTAGATCCAATCTAGGTAAACGACGTAGTAAGCAGGGACTAAGTCTAGAAGCATTATCAGGAAAATTAGAAGATTGACGTAGACGGAGACTTTTTTCGTGATGACGCGTTTAACTTTGAGAGGAATCAGAACACACAGGCATCTCTCAAAGGACGCGAATGCCGTGATGAATCCTCCAACCCGCACGAAGTAGTTGTGGGGGTAGAATGACGCAAGGGAAACCAAATCTACCTGGACGAACGGCAGATCTAGCTGGCTCAACCAGGGACTCATCAGCACGTTGTAGATCTGTAGCGTGACCAGTGACCCGATGTCGCTGACAGCCAGCGCTGTTAGCGTGATGTTCACACTGTCGTCGTAGCCTTGTTTAGCGAACACGCTGATGGTGATGAAGTTCGCTAAAATGCCCAGCAGCCCGATCACCTCGGCACAAATTAGAAGATTAAAAGTCATTAAAAACTCCACGACCTTTGGGTTAATTAGTGAGTAGCCTTCTTCCTCATTAATTAAAACCACTGTAGTTTGAGTAGTTTCCATATCAGTGTATGACACTGGCAGATATTTGATGTCACACTGAGGATGTCTTGTTGCATTTATCAAAGGCATAATAGCTAAATAATGGAAACATAATTTCTTTAACAGAGGGTGGCTATATATATTTTTTTTTAGCTTTGTAAAATGATAACTAAAATATGTTAGTGTAAATTACGATTAAAATGTAAAACATTATTCGAAGAGTTAAGACCAGGAAAATATAAATATTTAAAGTAAGTAAATAAATAAATATATCACTGCTATTGATCATTGGGATTGTGTTTTGATAGTGAACATTTCTACACCGTATAATATAAATGATACTTTAATGTAGTAACTATATTTGTATTAAAACTAAACTAAGAATAATAAGATGAAATAAAACTGAGCAGTTTCTAAAACAAACAGAGTAACTATCTGTGGTTTTCTTCTAAAAACAAGTCCCTCTGTTACAATTTGTTCATTTTGTGAGATCATAATTAGTTTTTTTTTAACAAACAACAACCGTAAATATTTACACAAAGCCGTTGTATAAGCCTACCTATTTTTAACAGCATCTGTAAATGTTACCACAAAGCCACTGGTCTGGTTTAAAAAAAAATTGCTATCGACTTATTGACAGACAAAAGAAAGTTTTTTGTCTGACGTGTTAGTGCAGAATTTTAATGATACTTGTATCTATTATTAATGTTATCTAATTATTTCTAATTGACTAATTGACTAGTTATCCACTATAATTAAAGTTAACCAACTTTTATTTTCTTATTCTGTCCAAGTTTTCTTCTCCGAATCAGCATAACAAAAATCTACTAATTACAAATTATTGGTAATTAGTTTTTATGTCAGATATAGTGTAGTAAATAATATAAAAAAAATTCTAAAGTAATTTGTGAGAACAAAGAATTTGACTACAAACAAAAACTAATTAAAATAATTATGCAGCTATAATTTTCAAAACAAAAATCTATTTAAAATATTTTATGACACAAAATAGAAAATATTTTTAACTTCGAATAATTAAAGGGCATACAAGCCTTATCTGTGTATGTGTGTACTTGTGTGGTTAGTGTGTGTGCGAGTGTAAGTGTGCGGGCATAATTGTGTCATACAAAACATCTAGTGTGTTTATCAGTGCAGTAAACGATGCAGTACATATATGATTTTCACTTGAGATCCTCCTGTAGAGATTTAGTTTACAAGTGATGCTCGCCTCACTGAGCTGTCTGTTGCCCAACTAGATAAATGTGGTGTTTGGCATATGCGCTATACGGATTTGGAAATAAACCGGGAGTGATCTCCCCTAAACTTTCTCGAATATTCCAATATAAAACTACGAGGGATGGCAACTCAGGACATAGACAATATTAATTTGTAATCCATTTTTAATTACTTAAACTTTTTATAATAGAATGGAATCTCGTAAAAAAAAAAAGAATTGCACACCAAGTGAACGCTTAATAAAATGTGCATAATAGGGCGGGATATTATTAGTACTTTATAAATTTACGTGCGTTTTTTGAGAAATCGGAAATAGCGTAAATTAGTAGTTCCGGTCAACGGAAATTACTCAAAATTTGAAAGAAGGTAGAGAATTAGATCTTTTACTTACTTGTGAAATTTCCTTTATCTATCTGAAATAGTACTCAAGTTATAGGCGTTTACAAATTCGAAGTAGAAAAAGTACCACTTCCGGTTATCGGAAATCGCTCAAAAGTTGATCAGGGTCTACGATTTTGATAAAATACTTGTATATGAAATTTCATCAAAACAGAAACACAGACAAACGGACAAGATTGCAAAATTATGTTTTTCCGTAACAGTGAGGTGTAAAACGTCGAGATTTGTAGAAATCTCGATTTTTTGCACGAGTACAATACTATCTATATACTTCGTATATACGAGAAAGTAAAAAAATGTTAAGTGTATTATGTTGGGTAAATGCGCTATACGAGTTTAGGAAAATATGTCAAATGTATTATGTTGGGTATATGCGCTATATGGATTTAGAAAAATATGTTAAGTGTATTATGTTGTGAACATGTAGCAGGACGGCGTGGCCTAGCGGTAGAGCGTTAGACTACTAACATGAGAGTCTCGAGTTCGAAACCGGGCTCAAATCAGTGCTGTCCACGCAATCTCCTCATATGTACCATGATTTCATTTCTAACACATAATTTTACGGCATGTTGTACTTCTGGTTTTATCGGGATCTGTTTTTTGTAGTTATTTTCAAATGGAAACAGACTAAATTTTTTCAACACATCTATACATAATCTATATTTACCAAAGCTATTCATTTAATTTATTATATTAATGTTTAAAACTCACTTTTAAAACTAAATATGTTAAACATTAAATCTAATCACGTAACCATATTACCAATAAAACAAATAAAAACCTTCGTAGTAACAAGCTTTTGTGTACTATAAAGTAGAACGTAAATGATTTTCTTTAAATATATAATAATACACAACTATTTAAAATAACCATAAAGAAAGCGTGTGTATCTTCCTAATATTAGTAAAGGTATTCAATATATAATATAGCGACCCACGCTTTTCTTTATAATTATTTAAATAGTAGCGTATTAATATATATTTAAGGGAATCCATTTATTTTCTACTTTTTAGTGCATTATTACATAATATCTTGTTGATAAAAGTTTTTTTTTATATATTTTTTTTATTTTTTTTTTTTACTTTTTGGTGATTCCTAATTTATGAAGTCGACATGACTAAAACTATTTGCTTTAAAACACCTTCATTAGCTCGCAACATCTAAAAGACGATTATCTGCCCTGTGAAAGCATATTTCAGAGACGACAGCAATTTCTTAATTTTCTTGTCTCACCTTAGTTTAAAAAACGTTATTATCTGTCAGTATTAGTCTTTACCGATTCGACCGGCTCTACGATTGTAAACATTCGGCGTGAACACATCTCACCAGACAGTTCGGGCGATAGCGTCTAAATCTCGCGTCTAGCGAACTAAATAAAAGCTTGTAGTAACATTTGCGGTCCCATAGGGACAAGACATCCTACTAGTTTCAGAAAAGTGTAATAATTTTAAAAAATAATTAATTAGTCATCCAATTACGTTTGATTTAATGTCATATTGCATTCTCATCGAGTCTTGGCCCACGTGCCGAATTCCAGAGAAATTGATCGGTTAGAAGTGCTTGAAATTTTGCCCTCTTGTTTCGATCCAGACAGAGGAAGCAAGTTACATAAAAGCTTGTAATAAACCCGACCAGTTTCCCCTTAGATCCGCAAGCCTCTGTTTATTTTCATTACAACTTAACGGAATAGGAGAGTACTAAAATCTAACCTAGAGAGGAGAAGTAAAAATCGCCTGTTGAACTTTAAAGTCCATGAGGCATGTGAAATAGCGTGTCACTTTTTCTGTGTAGGGATAGTGTGGTCAGCACTATGCCCAGCCGCCGTTACTTTCCATACCGTGAGTCAGGTACCCATCTAATGTGTTTGAACTCAGTGACTTCCAGCAAACTACAGCACTGGACCCGAGCTTGAGACTTTCGGGTTAGCAGTCGAACGCTCTACCATTTGACCCCTCGGTCAAATCATCCATAAGGATCACCATTTCAATGTTCTATTTCAAGTAGTTAATACTTTTAATTTTTAGTTTATCTAGTTAGCCGCTAAAATTAATATTGTATGTAGTAAT
This sequence comes from Physella acuta, assembly GCF_028476545.2. NCBI lineage: Eukaryota > Metazoa > Mollusca > Gastropoda > Physidae > Physella > Physella acuta. The sequence goes on from NW_026731583.1 coordinate 157,541, forward strand.
GAGTGTTCATTTCCAGTTTATGTAGTTTGTTGTTCAACTTGCCATCTCATTTAGTAAAAAGCTCAAGTCAATTTTTCACCGCCTTATTTTATTTATAGATCTGAGCTACGTTATATGTGTACCTACAATTGACATTGTATAGTACATGGAGCAGTTCAGTCGACTTGTTGATTGTATGATTGTTACATTTAGATCGAGTACTAAAGATTGTGTGATTGTTACATATAAATCCAATAACTGTGGAATTGTGTGATTGTTACATCTAGATCCCATATCTGTAGATAGTTTATTGATAAAACTTGATTCACGAGGAACTGTATAATTACTGTGGTCTGATGATGAGGTCTGATGGTGTGGTCTGATGGTGTGGTCTGAGGGTGTGGTCTGATGGTGTGGTCTGATGGTGTTGTAATCTGATGGTGTGGTCTGATGGTGGGTCTGATGGTGTGGTCTGATGGTGTGGTCTGATGGTGTGGTCTGATGGTGTGGTCTGATGGTGTGGTCTGATGGTGTGGTCTGATGGTGTGGTCTGATGGTGTGGTCTGATGGTGTGGTCTGATGGTGTGGTCTGATGGTGTGGTCTGATGGTGTGGTCTGATGGTGTGGTCTGATTGTGTTATTAGATGGTGTGGTCTGATGGTGTTATTTGATGGTGTGGTCTGATGGTGTGGTCTGATGGTGTGGTCTGATGGTTTGGTCTGATGGTGTGGAATGATGGTGTGGTCTGGTGGTGTGGTCTGATGGTGTGGTCTGATGGTGTGGTCTGATGATGTTGTAATCTGATGGTGTGGTCTGATGGTGGGTCTGATGGTGTGGTCTGATGGTGTGGTCTGATGGTGTGGTCTGATGGTGTGGTCTGATGGTGTGGTCTGATGGTGTGGTCTGATGGTGTGGTCTGATGGTGTGGTCTGATGGTGTGGTCTGATGATGTTTTTTCCGACTCATGGAGCCCTAAAACGTGGAGATTTGCAAAAATCTCGATTTTGTTTTTGCACGTTTACAAGACTTTCTCTATATTCGTATATACGAGAAAGTAACATTCATAAAAAGAAACGTTTTATTTCAATATAGGTTACTATAATGTTCAGCGCTTGTAATTGAAAGTCTAATTGAATCGACTAAATGTGTAACGTGAACTGTCTAATAACAAAGTCAAATAAAAAGCAGGTTCAATGTCGGTTTAAAAATGTGCTTTTGGTCAGTATGATTACCTTTTAATGGCCAAAGTATGAATTATATCTTGGTTATAGATGTAGGGTCTAGCATTAGGCTGTGTTATCTACAAAATAAGTTCGAATGTTATGTGGCGTGAAAATAGGTGCAAGGTTTAAGTCAAAGATTTACGACTATTAATTTTTTACGAGACACACTGAAATTGCAAGTTTGGACAGGCGTAATTACTTTATTACATAATTATATATCTTTCATGACAGTTATTAGGAATTCATTACAAACGACTATGGATATTACAACTGTGTGAAGAGAAACATTGTGTGGGTGTTTTGTGTAGTTGAGCAGTTTGATTTAACAGTTTGCTAAATGGCAAAAAGCAATTAAAACCAAATATAAACAAAAGCCAACTAAGCAAATGCTTTATAATTAGTATTGGGATATAGAATGGCGCATTACCACATATCAACTACAACCCTTTCCCCGAGGTTAACCACCCTAATGTGTCTAGAACGTTTTCTAACAAGTATAGCAAGACAACCCGTCCTATTTATAACACTCACCCATCCCCACCACCAACAACAGAAGTGGTAAGTACGTGACATTAACATCTCATTACAATTATAAGCAATCGTGTAAATTTACATGTGTAATAATGTAAATGTTAAAATTACAAGTGAATAAAAAGCATCTGACATTAAATAAACAAGTGGTTAACATGCAACATATTTTAACACGAGAAAAATGGCCCGTTGATAGTGCTGTCTATTTTCTCGGTACTTTAATTTATACAAAATATAGTCATAGGCATATCAATAAACCATGCACCTAATCTCATTCATGACAAAAGTCGCTTTTAGAGTTTCTTTCAGGCAACTCTACTGGGGATGAGGGGGCTTGCCCCCCCCCCCCCCCCCACACACATTCCAACAAAACATGTCTACCGTCCCATTCAAAGAAATATAATTATATACTTTTTCCAGTGTCCGCCCCCTCCCAGAAAATTCTACCCCCGCCCCCGAAAATTTCAAGTACCCCACCCCTCTCCGCGGAGGAAAAAGTCTGAAAGAAACACTGGTCGCATTTGTAGATCATACAAACTAAAGGAAGAATCTGGGCGGGGCTTCGCCCCTACCGGAAGAGATGATTGAAAAAAAAACTGCACGCTAAACACTTTTTAGATTAGAAAAAGATCCCCCCTCCGGGGAGGAAAAAGTCTGAATGAAACACTGGTGTCGCGCTTAGCCACTACCCGAAGAATTGCATTAAAGAAATTGCAAGAAAACCACTTTTTAGATTAGACACATTAATTAGGCGGTAATTTTATTATAGAGTATCGATGAAGAAATTTCTTTGAGCCCGGTTTCGAACACGAGACTCTTGGGTTATTAGTCTAACGCTCTACCGCTAGGCCACGCCCTCCTGCTACATATTCCCAACATAATACACTTAACATATTTTTCTAAACCCGTATAGCGTACATACGCAACATAATACACTTAACATATTTTTACTTTCTCGTATATACGAAGTATAAAGAAAGTATTGTACTCGTGCAAAAAAAAAATCGAGATTTCTACAAATCTCGACGTTTTACACCTCACTGATACGGAAAAACATAATTTTGCAATCTTGTCCGTATGTCTGTGTGTCTGTCTGTGTGTGTGTCTGTCTGTCTGTGTGGTGTAAACACGATAACTTGAGTACCGTTACAGCTAGGTTGATGAAATTTCATATATAAGTATTTTATCAAAATCGTATATCCTGATCAACTTTTGAGCGATTTCCGATAATCGGAAGAGGTACTTTTTCTACTTTGAATTTTTAGAAAGCCTATAACGAGTACTATTTCAGATAGATAAATGAAATTTCACATGTCAGTAAAAGATCTAATTCTCTACCTTCTGTCAAATATTGAGTAATTTCTGTTGACCGAAAGTACTAATTTACGCTATTTCCGATTTCTAAAAAACGCATGTAAATTTATAATATAATATCCCGCCCTTTTAAGCACATTTTATTAGGCGTTCACTTGGTGTGCAATTGTCCATGTCCTGAGTTTTATTTTAGAATATTCGAGAAAGTTTAGGGGAGATCACTCCCGGTTTATTTTTAGTTTAAGTTAACATGTATGTTGCAAACACATATACTATATGTGTACATATTTATTGTGTACATTTGTTGTTTGGTGACCCTCGAATAATTTCCGTCAACTTCGCACATTGATTGAAACGTAATAAAAACATGACAACATAAATTGTGTATTCATTAAACTGACTTAGGACTAGATAGCTGTGACCCCCGGCCTGTCGTGACCCTAAACTCTGGACTTCAGGTCATGTGTGACACAGTGACAGACGGTGGAGGATGGACCATTTTCCAAAGACGTGTTTCTGGGACTGTAGATTTTTATCGGAGTTGGGCGGAATACAAAAATGGGTTTGGTGATTTCAGTTCAGGTAATTTTTACCAGGGTAATGAGAACATTTATCTCTTAACGTCTAAAAACAAAACAGAACTGAGAGTGGATATGACCTTCAATGGACAGAATTATTTCGCCAAGTGTTCCAGCTTCAACATTTCAAGCGAGACAGACGGCTACACGGGAAATGCTGGGGACGGTTTATCTGAACACAGCGGTTTTATGTATTCTACATTTGATCGGGACAATGACATAGACCAGGGGTCTCCAAACTTTTCTGTCCGAGGGCCGTATTAACTATCAAATTTCAGTTCGGGGGCCAGTTTCTTCCAGGCATGTCTTTGATTTTTCTGAGCAAAGTTCCTCAGCCATCACCAACAAACGATTTTTCCTTGGACAAAAAGATCACCACGCGCCTGATGAGATGACTTCGCGGGCCGCATCCGGCCCGCGGGCCGTAGTTTGGAGACCCCTGACATAGACGAACGTAACTTTGCTCATCTGTGCCACGGGGCCTGATGGTATAGCATTTGCCAGCGATCTAACCTCAATGGCTTATGGGGTACAAGAGACTCAGTTGCCATCATCTGGTATTTGAAAATTCATCATTTTTGAAATGAAGTTTAGAAATGCTTAATGTACACTAATAAGGCGGCGTGGCCTAGTGGTAGAGCTGTAGACTGCTAATCTAAAAATCTCGATATCAAATCAGTGTTTTGTTTATTTATTTATTCATTTCTTTAAATTCAGCAATACGTCCTGAGTCAACCGAGCTCAGATGTGTACTTAACTCACGTTGGTGAAAGTAAACGCGGCTGACCACACCATCAATTTATATGACGAGGCCATACTGTTTTTCAAGAAAACGTTGAGTGTTATTTAATTATATATTACAGCTTGATACTAAAGGGAAACTGATACGGCGAAGGGGGGGGGGGATTAATAGGGGGAATGAAGAAACATACGGGGGAAGGGATGATTGATCTAGGGTAATGGTATGCTGAAGTGAAGGTTGATTGGAACAACTCGTTAGTGTTGTAGTATGTGATTGACCGAGGACATATATAATTGTTAGTGCTCTGCTCTGAAGATAGTAACACATCATAGTGTTGAATCAAAACGTTTCTAAACAGAGAATTATGTGTATGTAACATAAGGACGTTTAATGTTAATTTTATGTACGTAGTTTTCTTTGTTATTGTCATTTAATACAAATTCAATTATACAGTTGCTCTACAGACTTTAAAAGAAATGTTTTAAAATGGTAGGATTTTTTATAAAGAAAAAGAAAGAAAATAAATATTAAATGCTATATAAATACTGTGTAGGGACTGATAGATCAATACTAAACTGGAACTTCTTTATAGGAAGCAGCATATTGATTATTTTAATAAACATTTAATTTAAAATGCACTAAAAGATGTGAGTGGTAAGTATTTTTGATAGAATAAATGCAGATGTAGACAGAAAATAAACATTTAAACCCAATTCACATAGTTGTTTTCCTTCTGTTTATCTGGTTGTAAATGTACAAATATGACCAGGTTAATAGATATTTAAGATAGTTTTTATTTCTATACTAAAAAATCATGTTGTTGAAATATTTTGTGTGTAGTATGTTTTTACCACATTTTATGCCAACTATCTATATTAGAATTGCATTTTTTATATTTGACTACCAACTAGATTGTGGATATTTTTGCTTTTTATTAAATTTGGAATATGTATCCATTACTTGTTTACTGGTAAATTTACATTTTATGTAGTACAACAGCGAATATAAAAAAGTAAAGTAAAGCTCAACTTTCAGAACAAATAGATGATGGTTTGGGGAAGTGGGATTGATATTTGGTGATGTTTTTATGGATCTGGGATTTATAGGATTATGTTTTGAGGGGCTCTACGACAAATTGCGGAAACTCACTTGTCCAAATGCCGTTTGCCCGAATGGACACTTGCCCAATTCGACAAATGCCCGAATAATTCAAATTTTTTTATAATTGAATGTCGTGTGCCTCTTTGTTAATATTATAGTATGCAATTTAAAACAAGTTTTTTTTTTCAACGAAACCATCGTCCGTATTGTAACTGATAGTTACATCTTTATTCACATTTAAGAAGCTCAGCTTTAGAAAACAAGGTCAAGTGTCTAAAAATACCCTACATAATATCACAACATGAGACCACAACATGAGATTACAATATGAGACCACAATATGAGACAACAACATGAGACCACAACATGAGACCACAACATGAGACCACAGCATGAGACCATAACATGAGACCACAACATGAGACCACAACATGAGACCACAACATGAGACCACAACATGAGACCACAACATGAGACCACAACATGAGACCACAACATGAGACCACAACATGAGATTACAATATGAGACCACAATATGAGACCACAACATGAGACCACAACATGAGACCACAACATGAGACCACAACATGAGACCATAACATGAGATTACAATATGAGACCACAATATGAGACCACAACATGAGACCACAACATGAGACCACAACATGAGACCACAACATGAGACCACAACATGAGACCACAACATGAGACCATACTATAAGACCACAACATGAGACCACAACATGAGACCACAACATGAGACCACAACATGAGACCATAACATGAGATTACAATATGAGACCACAATATGAGACCACAACATGAGACCACAACATGAGACCACAACATGAGACCACAACATGAGACCACAACATGAGACCACAACATGAGACCATACTATAAGACCACAACATGAGACCACAACATGAGACCACAACATGAGACCACAACATGAGACCACAACATGAGACCACAACATAAGACCACAACATGAGACCACAACATGAGACCACACTATGAGACCACAACATGAGACCACAACATGAGACCACAACATGAGACCACAACATGAGACCACAACATGAGACCATAACATGAGATTACAATATGAGACCACAATATGAGACCACAACATGAGACCACAACATGAGACCACAACATGAGACCACAACATGAGACCACAACATGAGACCACAACATGAGACCATACTATAAGACCACAACATGAGACCACAACATGAGACCACAACATGAGACCACAACATGAGACCACAACATGAGACCACAACATAAGACCACAACATGAGACCACAACATGAGACCACACTATGAGACCACAACATGAGACCACAACATGAGACCACAACATGAGACCACAACATGAGACCACAACATGAGACCACACTATGAGACCACAACATGAGACCACAACATGAGACCACAACATGAGACCACAACATGAGACCACACTATGAGACCACAACATGAGACCACAACATGAGACCACAACATGAGACCACAACATCAGACCACAACATGAGACCACAACATGAGGCCACAACATGAGACCACAACATGAGACCACAGCATGAGACCACAACATGAGACCACACTATGAGACCACAACATGAGACCACAACATGAGACCACAACATGAGACCACACTATGAGACCACAACATGAGACCACAACATGAGACCACAACATGGGACCACAACATGAGACCACACTATGAGACCACAACATGAGACCACAATATGAGACCACAACATGAGACCACAATATGAGACCACAACATCAGACCACAACATCAGACCACAACATCAGACCACAATATAAGATTACAAAATAAAACAACCTCAAGAGACTCAACCAAGAGAGCACAGAACTTTTGTAATAGCTCCTTGACGCAGCTGATTAAATTACACTGTGGTTAAATAACAATACCAGACCGGTTATTGATCTCTGTTATGCAGTGTTTTGAAACGAATTAATTTTTATGACGTCGTGCTGAATTGTTAACAGTTAACTTCAGTGCAGCTATTGTTTTCTCTGATGTATTGATCGTGTACATTGCCATGCATTGCCTTATAGGCTACACATTTAATGAATAAAATATCAATAACGTTATATTTCAAAGTGTTATTGGAATATAACATAAGATTGTAACGGCCGACATAGTTTACAACAACAACATACCATTCAGCTTTATAAATCGATTTGAACATTTTTGGTCAGGGAGGGAGCTAAGCTTACAACAACAGGTTGGAAGTTAGAACAACATATTTGCTGTCTCTCGTTTTGGATGTCAGGTCTTTTGTTTGATGTCACATCGTGTGTTGGATGTCAGGTCTTTTGTTTGATGTCACATCTTGTGTTTGATGTCACATCTTGTGTTTGATTTCACATTTGTGTTTGATTTCACATTTGTGTTTGATGTCACATCTTGTGTTTGATGTCACATCTTGTGTTTGATGTCACATCTTGTGTTTGATGTCACATCTTGTGTTTGATGTCACATCTTGTGTTTGATGTCACATCTTGTGTTTGATGTCACATCTTGTGTTTGATGTCACATCTTGTGTTTGATGTCACATCTTGTGTTTGATGTCACATCTTGTGTTTGATGTCACATCTTGTGTTTGATGTCACATCTTGTGTTTGATGTCAAATCTTGTGTTTGATGTCACATCTTGTGTTTGATGTCACATCTTGTGTTAGATTTCACATCTTGTGTTTGATGTCACATCTTGTGTTTGATGTCACATCTTGTGTTTGATTTCACATTTGTGTTTGATGTCACATCTTGTGTTTGATGTCACATCTTGTGTTTGATGTCACATCTTGTGTTTGATGTCACATCTTGTGTTTGATTTCACATTTGTGTTTGATGTCACATCTTGTGTTTGATGTCACATCTTGTGTTTGATGTCACATCTTGTGTTAGATGTCACATCTTGTGTTTGATGTCACATCTTGTGTTTGATGTCACATCTTGTGTTTGATGTCAAATCTTGTGTTTGATGTCACATCTTGTGTTTGATGTCACATCTTGTGTTAGATATCACATCTTGTGTTTCGTGTAACCACATCACAGTTGACCTTACGATCGCCTGCCCTAACTTAGAAAGTCGTGGTGATGCTGCCAGCACACGACTGAACGAATCATTTTCACCAGACTTTTAGATTCTGTACTATTAAGGTCCAGTATATCAAGTTTTATCGAGGTAAGGTTGTTTGGCTTCCTTAGAAATTAACTTTATTACTGGAAAATGGGTACCTTAAAATTATACGGTAAAATTTCCAATTTTAGTGAGATTGGGACACTCTTCATTAAAAATGTCTTATGAATTAAAAGTAAAAAGGGATTTTTTTTTGTTATTTCTATTCAAATAGTTTAGTGTGAGTAATTAATTTGAAAAAAAAAAAAAAAAAAAAAAACTAATTTAATATCTCACTTTGATATTGTTGATGATCCTTTAAATGCAGAAATATAGTTATCTATTTTTAATTTGTATAATGTTACCACTAAAACTTTGACTTTGAAGTCATTTAAACATATCCTTATCATCTTGCTAAATGTTTAAAAAAATGTAAATACGGCTCTAGTAAATGAATTGCCACCTCCGAGAATTTTTCACCGTCATTTCATTAAACCTGAACGATTACCTCTTTGTCTATAATATTGCACGTAGGTTATTAGACTTCAACTTATTATGTCCGCCGTTAAGGTCTTTGATCACGTGGGCTACTTAATTTCGGATCAGGAGATTTTTAAATTATTGATTGATTTTGCTTTTCTTTGGACCCTCCTAGTGTACACGTCAGAACTCTATCTCCTCACATTCTATACATGTGTTTTATTTAGGAGATTTAAGAAAAATATGTACATACGGTTAGCAAGTAAAATATGTAAGCGGGAAATGTATTGATTTCTTCATTGATCAATGTGTTTGTTCCATACGACTTACTGCAATACGTAGTGTAACCTAATGTATGTTTCCGTTGTATTCATATTAAGGTGCTCATTGTTTCAGGAAACATTTTGACATGATTACTGTGTATCGGGTTCAGTTATTTTAGTGCCGGCATGGGTTGGTGCATGTGACGGATGATGTGCGATTTTGTTTGTTTTGTGGTTCATGTATACGGTGTATTGTTTCCCCTTCTGTTATTCCCTCCTCTATAGTGTGAATATAATATTATTGTATACCTTGTTTCCACCCCCCCCCCCCCCCACACACACATAAAAGAAAATAAAAAGCCCATTTAAGTTTAATCTGCCCTAACAAAGCACGGGTCTTCAACTCGTACTGTATAACCCAATAATGAACAGTTTGTTTAGCACACGAATACATCCATTAACCGTCAACCGTATAAGTCTGTTCAAGTGTTAACAAAACCAACGAGGCGTACAGCGAGCGATCAACAGAAGTCTTTTCTTTCTACAATACAAACGATATTCAAGGTTACAAAAGTTATTACAATGTTTTGTAATTGATTATATAAATTTATAAAATAATGTAACTCGCGATCAGTGTTAGATTCAAATATTATAACTAGTAAGTTCCATTTTAAGACACAGTGAAAATAAGCGTGTATATTTTTTGACAATGAAGTAAAAAGGACGGTATAGTATATGTCGCTTTAATGAAACTTGTATCCTTTTTTACTTTCTCGTATATACGAAGTACAGTGAAAGTCTTGTAATCGTGCACAAAAAAACATGAAATTTTGACAGTTTTCACCGTTTTACACCTCAGTCCTTCATCACATCCGAAGTATAGAGGACTTATTTATTCGGGCAAAAATTATAAATACAAATATATAAACATTTTGGCGTTTTATGCGTTATCGAGTCGGAAAAACTGGACTTTGAAATTCTGTGTATGTGTTTCTGTGTGTCTGTAAACACAATAACCTGAGTACCGTTACAGCTAGGTTGATGAAATTTCATATATAAGTATTTTATCAACTTTTGAGCGATTTCCGATAATCGGATTTGGTACTTTTTTTACTTTGAATTTTTCAAAAGCCTATAACTTTATTATTATTTCATATAGATAAATGAAATTTCACCTGTAAGTAAAAAATCTAATTCCCTACCATCCGTCAAATTTTGAGTAATTTCCGTTGACCGGAAGTACTAATTTACGCTATTTCCGATTTCTCAAAAAAAACGAATGCAAATTTAAAAAGAACTAATAATATTCCGCACTATTATGCATATTTTATTTGGCGTTCACATGTGTGCAATTCTTTTTTTTTTACGAAATTTTTTTTTTATTTTACAAAGTGTAAGTATTTAAAATGGATTAAAATTCATGTCTATATCCCGAGTTCCTATCCCCTGTTTTTTATATTAGAATATTCGAGAAAGTTTAGGGGAGATATCTCCCGGATTTATTTTAAAGAATATTTAATTTTACATTATCGAAATTATTATTCTAAAAATAAGAAGCGCCAATTTTCTATCGCTTCAGGTAAGTATAAAATCCTTTAAATAACATTTTATAAATTAAATTCAAAAGGTTCAAAGATTTGCCTCAATGTTGAGGCTTCTATATATAGCAACACATGACTACATTTTAGACTAAGTATATTCTTAACTAGAAAAGGGGTTAATCGCTTAGGTTAGACAAATGTGCACAGCAGAAGTACCGTAATAGACTTATTGAGAATTCGAATCGGTTGGTTTTTTTTCGAAAATTTGTGGGATATGATTTTATAAAGATAATACAGTCACAAGTTAGTTATACAACTGTAACGATTTTTTTCCGACACACTCGGTGTTAAGGTCTACGACATTATTGGAAGTTTCATGCGATGACTTCAAATAATTAGTTTTTTTAATACATTAATTATATAAGGCAGAGGTCACTTGCTGTCAGAAATTACCCCTCCCCCCTGGCAGAGAATGTGGATTCATATCGTGAGTTTTTTTTCTCGTTTTCGTTTAAGAGAAAGGGAACCTATTCAAGGGTCTATGGGGTTGTTAAGTACACTAACAAAGTTGACAAAAAAAAAAAAGAAAATTAATTATATGATATATATATATATATGCCTATATAAGCCTATTTATATATAGATGTGTTTGTTCATTAATATTGCACAACAATAATGATATATTTAACCTAAATTCTAACTAGTAATAATTCTTTTTCATGTATCTGAAATACCACGAACAGTTGAAAAAAAAATCTTGGGTACAGGTATATGTATACGAGTAAATTTCACAGTAGCACTTCACTATGTGGACTCAAAGTGTTATAATCATAATGTGCATCGTCAGGCAAGGTTAGTTGTCTATGTCTTATGTGTGTCTCTTAAAGCTTTGAAAATGAAATCAATAACTCAAGTCATCTCTTATAAACGTTTAACTGTAGCCATATAATGACCACCTATAAGCGCACATGTCCAGATAATGACCACATATAATCATACATGTCCACTCAATCATAACATACTAACATACATGTCCACATTCTGACCATTACATTTCCGTTTTTTTGTTGAAAATTAAAGAAAAAAAAAAGGTTTTTAAAAATTTTAAGATTACAAGTCCCACACAAGATTTACTGATTTTTTTAAAAAAAGAGTTAAACATTATAAACACAATTACTCTATTCAGTGGCGTAGCGAGGTCGGGTGTCACCCGGTGCGGCACTTAATGGTGTCAACCCCCAGAGGCGTAGCGACCCTTCCCGGGGACAAACTTTCAAATTTTCGATTTCTTTCGATTTGCACCCCCCTCTCAAACTTTCGATTTGCCCCCCCCCCCCTCAAGTTTTTCTCTATATATTTTGCTATTTTTTGCCTTGGTGTCACCCCCTAAATGGTGTCGCCCGGTGCGGTCCGCACCCTCCCCCCGCCCCCCCCCCCTCTCTACACCTCTGACTCTATTAAATATTTATAAATGTTAGCTTGTTAAAATATTTTTTTTACACCTACAGAAAATTGCATATACATTTATTATCCTATAGCTCAGTCAAATGACTCGATAAAACAAAACGAGTATAAAGTTGTTGCCGACACAAACGTGACCATGCTACCCATCGATGTAGAGTTTGACCAAGTCAGCCTTTTGTCCTGCGCTTTACTTTGCTTGAGTTCCAACAAAACGTGCTATAGCTACATCTACAACGAAACCACAAGACATTGTAGCCTGGGTAAATTCCCATTTACAAGTGTAGCTTATTTAATTTCTCATGATTAGGTTCACTAGTTTAAAATTACCGTTTAATGAGATTTTGATGTAACATATGGATTTTTGGAAACATGTAAGAAATATTGACATTTGCTTCACGTTCGGACTCTAATGTAGATCAACAATTTTATCTATAGCAGATTTTTTCAGATACTCATTTTAAATGTATTGTCAGAAACGTGTTTTAATTTGAAACTACTTATTAAGTAGTACTTTTCAGAGAGGTTTCATTTTTTTTGTTTTGTTGGCATTCATAATGGCTTTGATATATTGTGAATCTCCATTTAGATCTTTCGGCAAATATTAACCTAAATTATTTTTAAGTTTTCGATATTAACTGTGTTGCTATAAACAAAGTTGGATAGAGACATTTTAAAATTACAAAAAAGGGAGTATTTTAAAAAATACTGTATTTGCTCTAAAAAAAAATAACAACTCATGAGATCTGTTCAATGTTTTAGCGACCAAAGCCTTTATGTTTTTGTATAATATTTTTTTATTCTTTACTTTCAACTTATTTATAGTTTACTAATCAATTTACTTATAGCGATTAAAAGTATTCGGTTTCAACCTCCCTAGCTAGCTCGCGATATTTAAATGTAAACTTCGGTGACAATAGTTCAAAGATGAGAGCAGGCTTATAAAGATATTGCGAGTTCTGAATCGTTTAAATATTCTCTTATCTGCCCTTTAATAGTCTTTACTAACTGAACACTACGATTGTAAAAACTTAATTAAACCATAGCTGAGCAGACTTATCGGGTGATCTCGTATAGCTAGTTATCTCCACTCATTGTATTCAATATAGTAAACTTTAAATCTATTTTAATAACTAAATAAACATCGAATTAAAGTGAAAATTAGATAAACGGACGTTGCGAATTAAGTAAAAACGTGTTAAATTGTGTTTGATTTACTAGGCTCATGGCTTGTCTCACAGAACGCTTCTCAAAAGTTTCAAGGGAGAGTTTTCTCTAGCGTTAAGGTTTTCTCTAGTTTCATTAATAAGCCCCACACTGATTATCAACATTCTCCAAAACTACTTTGTTAATTTTACGAGTTAACTGTTCAAGGAAATATATGCCTTAAACCCTCGTATGAAGAACTTTTTTTGAGAGGTGCTCCGTCATAACATTAAATCAATCAAAACAAAATAGGATTACGATCTCTATCGAGATGTGTTGCAAAAACCATTTACCTTGACAAATCAAACTTTTTTTTTTAAATCAATAGATGTTTAACTATAATTATATTGTATTACGAGTTGAAGGCTCTTGACAAACACATGAGTTTGCTTGGCCCATGCTTTTATTTTAGAGATTAAAAAGTAGATTATCATAGCATTGATAAGAATGAAGTACCGGAAATTTCCATAAAACGCGATGAAAAAATCAAACTAATTATTCGCTTTCGAAATCATAAAATGCAATCGTTATTGAAAACAACACTGTTCACTCATCGCCGTACTAAAAGGAACATATGTGAACAACAACAGGGGGCGCTGATAAACGACTATGCTATAACACTTTTAGGGGGGGGAGGGTAATTAATAAAAATAATCTGTATATTTTATACTTCCTGATTTGGCATTTATAATGTACTATTATATAGTACCCCGTAAAATAAAATAAATTTGACTTTATATAACTTAAAAGAGCAAAACAATCGTAAGCCTGTAACATAATAATATATGTAACCAAACACAGTAGCGACACAAAGGCGGAGGTGGGGGTGAGGACCGCATGGGGTGACACATTTTAGGAACGTGCTAAAAAACTTAACATTTAATGTCAAAGCAATGTTTTTAATCCCCTTCAAATAGTAAATTATACAAAGAGAGGGTTTAAACACATCCTAGTGACGCAACTAACCAAACACAAAAATATGTAAAATTTTCTCATAGTGTAGTTTAATGTCAGGGACTTAGCGGGGCGCTCTCGGTTCCACTACACTTTCCTTTGTTTGGTTTTGTCATCAAATGTAGCCCACCGTGTCACAATGGTAGGGTACTCATTAAAACGAATGTAGATACCGTAGTGCTCATTAGGGAGCCAGATCATTTGACCTCCCGAGGCCGTCCCTGTTGTAGTTTGACAGATGAATCAATTTGAACCACTGACCCCCTGTGTAGGACACTCAATCAGTGGATCCCACATGGGAAACTCGAGTCTCCCACTTTTATTCTACTTCTGTGCACCATTGGGTTGGGTCACTTTGTGTGTGGCGGGGGGGGGGTGTAGTAGGGAATCTCCGGTCAGTTGAGGTTTGTGACGATGCAAATACATCTACCAGTGCCGGATTGTACAGACGAGCAAAAATCAAGGTACAGTTTATCATTACATAACATTACCACGACCACACACAAACATGTTCGGTGTCACAAGGTGTGAGCGTCAAGAGGCGTCCAGCTTTTATTTATAGCCTAACTCAATGGTATGCCAGAGAATACCTGAAGTTTTACTAATACGGATGGGACTATGCAGCGAACTGGGCCCCGTTCGGTCACATCCATCTATACATCTATTATTATTTGGGGTCCAAAATTAAAATATTCTCAATAGCAGAGCAAAAATATTATTATTTTTTTTTGTTTTTGAAATTATTTATATAAAACAAAAATTAAAATCACAATGTATAAGTTCTAACTTTTTCAAAAAAAGAAAAATGGAATCAATTTGGCTTGGGGCTCGCTGCCTTGCATACGATAGCTTTTCGGTAGCTACGCTGCTGTATTGTTGTGATACTACAGGAAATAAAAAGATTCAGCGATGTTCATGTACACCTTTTATTTTTATGTATAGCGGCTATGATTTTGACATACATGTGTATGGATTACTCACTATATATATATATATATATATATATATATATATATATATATATACACGTTTCTTTATTTATTGTGTGGTTTAAAAAATGATTTGTGTTAAAATTTAATTCAGCAGACACATTTGATCCTTGTTATGGAGTGAAAAGTAGTGACCCCCGACCTTTGGTGACCCTAACCTCTGGACTTCAGGTCATGTGTGACAAAGAAACAGACGGCGGAGGATGGACCATTTTCCAAAGACGTGTTTCTGGGACTGTAGATTTTTACAGGAACTGGACGGAATACAAATATGGGTTTGGTGATTTCAGTTCAGGTAATTTTTACCTGGGCAACGAAAATCTTTATTTGTTTTCTTCCGTACGTCAAACACAACTGAGAGTGGATTTGATTTTCAACGGAACAAAATATTTCGCCAAGTATTCCAGCTTTAATATCTCTAGCGAGGCAGACGGCTACAGGCTATATGTTAATGGCTATACAGGAAATGCCACGGACAGTCTAGCAGACCACAATGGTATGAAGTTCACAACGTATGACCGGGACAATGACATGTACAACCAAAACTGTGCTGTCGTCCAGCACGGGGCGTGGTGGTACAAATCTTGTTACAGCTCTAACCTGAACGGTCTGTGGGCTGTCAGCGTTATGGGTATCAACTGGCTACCCAGGTACAACGCATCGTTCAGTGAGATGAAATTTAGATATACTTTTTAAAGCTTAATTTATTTTATCTTTACATGATTTTGTTTTAATTATTAAACACCCAGAAATGTGTTAAATTAAAAAATTCAATCCGTGGTGCCTATCCTTTTTAAGCCATACACAAAATTAAACATTCTATTAAATAGTACGAAATATTTTTAACACAACAGAATTGATTTTTCTTATACAATTTTGGAGTAGGAAATTAATTTTTGTAGATGATTGTTTCGATTGATACACTGTTTTCGTTTAAATGTATTCGTGTTCTTCTTCTGTAACAAGTCTTTGTCGTTTACGATATTAAAGTTGTGTAGCAAATACCTGAAGCTTCAGTCTACTGTTTTTACCATCTTTATTCTAGAAGGTTTTATTATTATCTTTTAACGTGTTTAAAATTATAGTCTAGTAAAGCAATAAAATACAAACTTATGGGGCAGCGATGTATAATTTGAATTTTCCGAAAAATTGAAGTTCGAGTCTATTGATGTTGTCTCCGAATATTGTCTATTATTTGTGTGTGTGTGTGTGTTTGATTGATTCATAATATACCGTCTCTGGTAAATTAATTAAAATAAAGAACACCACCGATTTCTTTAGTATTGAGTTACCATCTTAAAATAAAGAACACCACCTATTTCTTCAGCATTGAGTTACCATCTTAAAATAAAGAACACCACCGATTTTTTCAGTATTGGGTTACCATCTTAAAATAAAGAACACCACATATTCTTCAGTATTGAGTTACCATCTTAAAATAAAGAACACCACCGATTTCTTCAGCATTGAGTTACCATCTTAAAATAAAGAACACCACCGATTTCTTCAGTATTGGGTTACCATCTTAAAATAAAGAACACCACATATTCTTCAGTATTGAGTTACCATCTTAAAATAAAGAACATTACCGATTTCTTCAGCATTGAGTTACCATCTTAAAATAAAGAACACCACCGATTTCTTCAGTATTGAGTTACCATCTTAAAAAAAAGAACACCACCGATTTCTTCAGTATTGAGTTACCATCTTGGCTACCACCGTTTTCTGAAATAAAAATGTAACAATGCTTTAGTTACTATACTGTGTTACAACACAACAAGGTCATGAAAACACGAAACTACAATGGGGTAGTAAACACTTCAACTATCACAGATGTTTACTTGAGAGTGGGTGTATGTGTGCTACTTTATGTAACTGGTAAAATAATCATTTTTCAGGCTTCAAATAAACTCTTGTTTTGACCTCGAAATACGAAGGGATTTGTAGTCAGTAAATTGTCATAACGACTGAAATGTTACTTATTCAAAGTACCCATTAGAGTCTTAAAACTTTCAGTAGATTCAACCATTAAAAAATTATTTATACAAGATACATACATTTTAATGTTATGTTTATCAAATTGAAAGAAAATGACAGTTTGTGTATTTATTATATTTAATATACATAGGCCAGAGGCGAGTTAAGTCGAAATTGGATCAACAGAAACATGAAATTGTTTAATGAGGTTATACTTTCTCTGATGTAGAAATTTAGTGTCTGATTTAGCTAGCAGCTTTCTGTTTAGTTTAAATCCAGATTTTCACTTAAAAATCAATTCTTTATCGGATGCGGACAGAACTTCATTGAAACATGTTATAAGCTTTTCTGTGTGATAAAAGAAACAGACCGTTTTGAAAAAAAATTGTTTGGAATCACAAAATACAGTTCAAGCAGACTGTTGACACATGTTCATCCCCTTTAATAAAATAAGCACAATAATAAGGGAAGTAACAAGCACATACATTTTTTAATTCAAGGATTTATATTTTGTTTCTATTAGGCTAACAGACATATTCGTGGTCGAGTCGGTAAAGCTCATGGTTGCTAAACCTATAAGTCTCGAGTTCGAACCCTTGGGCAGATGACGCTGGAGACAGCCATTCTTCTAGGAGAGACAACTCCAAAAACAAACAACTGCTGCCTTGTAGTTTGTTCTAGGTTGGACAAAGGCAATGGAAGCAAATCCAAAAAGAAAAGCAGGCTGAAATCTGAGTCAATGGCCTCAATGGCGCATAACCAGTTGACACGTATCCTTAATTGTGTTGGAGGTAAATCCCATCCAACACTAAAATTAAGAACGAAGAAGAAGAGACATATTCATACATAAAAATGTACAAAGTCGAACGTTTGTCATTCAGTCGATGAGATTATCTATTGGAAACAACTAGAAAATCGTTGTATTCATTTTAATACGAGCTATTTGTTTATCAATAGTAGAAATGTATCTTTTTTGCAATAAATTTGAACAAGGAAAAAAAGACAGCAAGCAACTGAAATCGCTGTGGTGCTAAATAAGACCCGATCTCCATTAATAGAAAAATGTGCTATACGATTGAAAGCCAAGGGAAATATAATATAATATATATATATATATATATATATATATATATATATATATATATATATATATATATATATATATATATATATATATATATATATATATGTATATATATATATATATATATATATATATATATATATATATATATATATATATATATATATATACATATATATATATATATATATATGTGTGTGTGTGTGTGTGTGTGTGTGTCTTGTAGCTTTATTATACCGACAGCCTTAAAATAAAGGTGGTGGACTATTTAAAAGGAGGTTGCTTCATTTGTGTATTACCCTTTTCTTTTTTTTTAAATCCTCATCAATTTAAAAAAGAAAGTACACATGTCCAAATAGTCAATTTTTAATTTGACTAAAACTTAGAAAAGATTATTGTACATTAAAAAAAATGGGATGTTATTGGTAAAGTATTAAATTGTTTTTTATAATAAATGTAGTATTTAATTGCCATGTGTCATTTCAATGGAGAAACATATATTATTCAGCAGTAAGTTTTCATTTACGTTGTTGCTGTCTGCAAATACTGATTTTTTTAAGACAATAATTTCACTTGTCTAAACCAAACATATTTTAAATAACGTTTATTAAACCTAGAATACAAAAAAAAAAAACATAATTATTGAGCCTTGATAGACGGAGACATACAATAAACATAAATTATGTATTGATTTCCTCTGCTTGCTAGACTGGGGATGAGAGACTGTCTTGGTGTGCGTGGTTTTTTGGTGTGTGTGTGTGTGTGTGTGCGGGGGGAGGAGGGGGGCGTGGTGGTGATTATATTAAGGTGGGGATGAGGTGGTGGGGATGGTAGTTTGGTTGTATAAAGAAAATCAATATTATTGCATTTCTCATTTAAAGAAAGAAAAATGTCTTTTTTAATCCTGTAGCATTTAAAAATAGAATGGCAAAGTAAAACCTAGTAGGCCTATATAATAAAATACAAATTTATGTTGCATAGGTTATTTTTGTCAATATGAATTTTATTATCAGAAATAATAACACTCTCTCTTCAATAATCTTGTTTGGTTTATCTTCTTTAAGAAACATTATTACATTATTTACATAGTATAATATAAGTGTAATGAGGTAGGCAGGCTTTGTATCAACCATGGACACCTCTACTGAAGAGCTATCGAATGTTATAGATAGTACGGGGCTGGTACCTATACAGGTCTTAGATTTTTTCCTCATCCTCAACTTATTCTGGGGAGAGGTTGTCGGCATATTTGGCCTCGCTGCCAACCTTCTCAACATCATCATCTTCAGCAAACAGGGCTACGACGACAGCGTCAATGTCACGCTAACTGCGCTAGCGCTCAGCGACATTGGCGCGCTGATCACGCTACAAGCCTACAATCTGATGGTTAATCCTTGGTTTCTGCGTGCGGAACTTCCCGTTGTGGCTATTGATTTAGCGGGAATTTCCGCTTTTTACCCGCATAACTATTTTATACGTGTATGTGGGTTTATAACAGCGTTTTCAGCGCTGGAGAGATGCTGCTGTGTGTTGCTACCTTTAAAAGTGAAACGTTTATTTACAAATAAAGCCACGTTAATCATAAACATTGCGATATTTATAGTAACTCTTTTGGATGTTTTTCCGATTTATTTTGTAGCTTTTCTTGATTGGGCGTTTTACCCCGATGTAAACAAAACCCTTTTAGGAATGACTTTCCGGGAAGACCCGAATCCTATCTTTAGCGTGTCTTACTTCATCACAGATTTATTCGCACCGTATTTCACATTTTTCGTCATCATCACCTGCACCTCCCTGACAGTTCTTACACTGAAGCGGAGGGCGGCGTGGAGGAAGGACGTCACGAGCGTCAAACACCACACCACCACTGGGATGACGAGGAAAGACACGAAACTTGTTCTGATGCTGTCGGCTGTCTCCTGTATGTTCATCGCGTGCCTCGTCCCCCAGTCCGCCATCTTGACAGCCTTGACCTTCGTGCCAGGGATAGGCGTGCACGAGCCGTACTTTGACGTCTCGCTCGTCTGCTACTCCATCTGTTACGTCATGGAGACCGTGAGTTCCAGCGCGAATGTTCTGGTCTACTACAAGATGAGCAGCCGGTACAGGGAGACCTTGCACGGTCTGATGGCGCCAGACAAGTAGAAATATCTGGATACTCGTTAGAGAAATCTAGTCAATGTAGTTTAAACCTCGTCAATAGATAAAGGTTAAAACAACTCTTAGCTTTGTTGAAAGCTACAGGCAAGAAACACACAACATAGTCAACGGCTAGAGGATGAAACATATCTTGGCGTAGTAAATGTTACGAGCAAGAAACACTCTGAACATAGTCAGTTAGGTTAGGTTAGGTTTGCATGTCGTCTCTCCTGGGACATAGGCCGCTGACAAGAGCTTTCCAGGCGTCTCTGTCCAGGGCTAGTCTCTCCAACTGTCCCCAGGTGTATCCAATCTTCTTGGTGTCTTCTTCCAGGTCACGTCTCCAGGTCTTTCTTGGTCTGCCTCTCCTCCTTGTGGGTTCCAGGTGAGGGCTTGTCTTGTTATGCTGGATACAGGCTTCCTGGGTTTGGGGGCCAATCCATTTCCATTTTCTCTGGGGGATCTCTACTTCAACTTGCAGTTTACCTAGTCAACAGCTATAAGTTAAAACCACTGTTAGTCTTGTCGACAGAAGGAAACAGTTTGAATCTTGTCGAAGCTAGCCCGTAGACACAATACACATTATGTGTAACACCATCCAGGTCAAGCCATGCAATAACATGGATGTGAAAAAACTTTTCACTCCTCTAATGTTACAGAAAACAAATGGCACGATATATACTCAGGTTGTTTAAACTCTGTAACATTTTTTTTTATATACAGCAAGTTGGCCGACGGTTATTTCAGTTTGATGTGTAGCGGGCCAATACACTCGCAACTGTGATTTAAACCTATAACTATACTAAAAGTATAAATTACGTTTTTAAGCTTAACATAAAATGATTTATCTCAATTGAAGACTGGCAGTTATACACTAAGTAAAGCCAGCTAAAGTTGACACTGTAAGAGTGAAATGCAATATAACACAATGAAGTGAGATGACCAGGTATACAGACACACAATTACAGCAGAGATTTTTAGTGAGCAGAATGGGGAAAAGAATAATTTAGAGAATTGGGGAAGAAATGGTAGTTCAAGATAAATATGAACAATCACCCTAGAGAACTATGTTGCATTCATTCACGGATTAGACTTTTAAAGTTTAGAATTGACATTGTTAAAATTCTACAGACGCCCATTTAACACAACCTTAACAGTACTGGCTATCAGCGAATTTTGGGTTTTTGTTAAATTTTACAGATCATCATCTTTGTGAGCCAATGGATTTTAAGTCTGGATGTGTCGTTTTTTCAACGGGTACATTTTTTCACGAAATTACCATATCAAAATGAACAGCAGTGAAAGCCTATATCGAATTTAAAATATAAATACTGTTTAAAAAAGAATGGTATACAAAATATGTATGTCATTATTAAACTAAACACTTTATAATTGTTAAATAATGTTTCTTGAATTTATTTTGTATAAAAAAGAATATAAGTATTACTTCTAGTTGTTTTAGAACGACCGACTAACTACATTTGAAATTTTCCAATCAACAAGTTAGGAAAAACAAACACACAAAATCTTAATATTTTTATTTAAGCTCTTATATGAAATTAAATTAAGAAAATAACAAGAATATTCTTCAGTTTTGTTAGTGAAAGTAAAAAAAAAAACAATTGTTGCTAATTATCTAACGGTTTTTTTTTTTTTACATTTTATGCTGCACAATAACACGTAATTCTTATAAAGTTACAAATGCGTATTTTATTAAATGAGTGATAAGAGTTATTTTGTTTTGAGTCATTCACACAACTTATGCCTAAAGACATGCAAGAATATATATGTTTATTTGCATTGTGTGCTAACATAGTAACAAAATGACAATGTGACGTTTGAGAAATTGTTGTAACGTCCTATTTCATGGAAAATATTACAGTCAGAACCAACTTTATAAATCATTGTCTTGATTTGTAACTACATGTGACTGCGCAATTAATTAATTACGAATCAACATTAAATATATGGATCTCGATTTCAATGTTATTTTCGAATATTTCATCATTATAATTACGTAAACAGAATTCATTTAAAACTTTGGTTTGAAAATACATATTGAAAATTACTGTTCATAATGTTAACAAAAGACGTCATATTGTAAACAGAGACCATTTATTTAATTTAAAAAGTTATATTTTAATTAGAATTCCGAGATAAGTATTCAGCCAATGGGGAAATTATTATTTACCATATCACATGGAATCAAACATCGTTAAAAAAACCAAAGGATAAAATTTTCTAAAAGTCATTACATTTTCTACTTATTTTGTTTAGAGATAATTGTTTCACTAACGAATAAGAAACACGTTATATCTTTTAATTGATGAAATTAACGATGTGTAAGTTCCACCGTGCACGAGCAAATCGTGTTGACACTTTAATTAAAATTTAGAAAACATAAAAAATCTATCATAGTTATTTAAATTAGATAACTACATATTAGACTTACTTTACAGCAAAGAACTTGTATTTTCCAGTTGACACAGTAACCTAGTATAACATTTTCAATGGCAAATATTTTCTAGTGTTAATATAACAAAGGGTCTAAAGACAATTTATGCAGAGATAACTTCTTTTTCAATCTTGATTTTAATTTTGGAAGGGATTTCATCCAACACAATCAAATATTACTTGTCAAATTCTTTAGTGCCATATAGGCCGTTGACTCCGATTTCAACCTGCTTTTCCTTGCAAAGTTTGCTTCTCACAAAGAACAAACTTCAAGGTTGCATTTGTTTGATTTACGAGTTTTCGCTCCGAGGGCAACACTGTCCGGGGGTTTGAACTCAATCTTTTCGGTTTAACAACCATTAGCGCTACCGTCCGACCACACCGACTCAGCATAGAGATATGACCGAGTAAGTTTTGGAACTATGGCGGGAAACTTTACAGATTTGATAATCTCGCGAGATGAACAATGGACAGGTCTGCTACAGCCTCTAGTTCTTGACATCGCTATTGGGTTGTGTGCCCTTGTCAATGAGGCTCTAGGAATTCTGGGTATCGTGGCCAACATTGTTAACATTCTCGTGTTCTACAGACAAGGCTATGACGACAGTGTTAACATTACGTTAACAGCGCTGGCTGTCAGCGATATCGGGGCGTTGTTAACTTTACAGGTTTGTAATCTCATGGTCAACCCCTGGATAATGAACCTTGACCTTGACGTGTCGGTAATTAATTTTGAAGAGCTGGTCAGCTTCTACCCCCACAACTACTTCATCCGGGTGTGTGGGTTCATCACGGCCTTCGCCTCGTTCGAGAGATGTCTGTGTGTGGTGGTGCCGCTCAAGGTGAAGCAGATCATAACTAAACGCGTTTCCATAGCAACCAACATCTTCATTTTTCTCATTCTTTGTCTAAATTTAGTCCCTATCTACTACGTGTCATATTTAGATTGGGTGTTCATACCTGAATTGAATAAAACTAAACTGATAGGACTAAATCGGGAAAACCCGTACAACGTATTTGGAATTTCCTATTACGTCACGGATCTATTTATACCATACCTCTCCTTCTTCGTGATAATCATGTGTAACGTTATCATAGGTTTTCAGTTGAAAACCGGGCCGCTTGGAAAATGTCTGCTACGAACCAGAAAGAAAAGGAAAATCCTTGCTCCAGGAAAGAGATGAAACTAGTGATGATGCTGAGTGTGGTGTCGGCAATATTCATCGTGTGCCTGATACCACAATCGGCTGTACTCACCACCATACCGTTCGTGTGTGATCTAAGTATCTATGGAAAATACTTCGACGTGGCTCTGTTGTGTTTTAACATCTCCAATTTCACGGAATCCTTAAGCTCCAGTGTTAACATTGTCGTATATTACGTCATGAGCACCAGGTACAGAGAAACGCTTCACGCCTGGTTTAGTACAAATAAACGTACGGGTAGGCAGTGGCATAAATAGTGCGAGGGGGGGGGGGGGTGGGGCGGCAACTTGGGCGACGACCCTGGAGGGCGCCATAGGGGTAGAAAAAACAACTAAAAGCTTACGTTACGTTGAAGTATTGAATTTTGGACTGTCAAACAAGAACTTTAATATCTACAAAGCTTAACACACACTGAGTAAAGTGTTTTCTACATTGATTGGTGGCACTGAAATAAAAACAGTCTAGGGATAGTAACTGGTAAAAGCACAACCAAACTTTTCAACTTGGGGGGGGGGGGGAGCTTTTTATCGAACATGAAATTGTTTTTTAGAAGCGCAAAACTTATTCAAAACAAGTGTGCATCTTTTGTAAACACAAGAATTTAAATTGCAAAGTGTCTGTGATTGTAACGGAGAAAAAATAAAACTAATATTATCAAGGTTTTTATATTGTGTAGTTTATTTAGACTCCTGGTTCGTTGACTTACCTATTGTTGTGAAGCAGAACTAATATAATATGTTGGCATCCATATTAATACAACGTACATGTTTACAACATGGTTTTTTAAGGTTCATCTATGTTTGTAGAATATAATTGAGAGAAAATTGAGTTGCTACTAAATTCAATAATACCGACACTGAAGATATTTTAACGTTACAGCAAAGCTAGTTGATCTTCGGTATTAAAATATAAATGAGTCGTATTTAACTTTTTTCGACGTTCATTTTTAATCAGTGTATTTAATAATCTTCCATTTATATATAGTGTCTACAAAATAGTAAACAAGAGATATGACGGTATAACCTTCAATTTAAACTATTGCAACTTATAGAATCTAGCAGGCAGATACCTATTGCTAGAGTTTTAAAAAGGTAAGTGTTTTTATTTATTGAGCTAAAATTAATTAGTAGAAAGTTCGATTTTATAAACAGATGTTAAAGTAAACTTTCTGAACCTTATTAAAATGTAAAAGGCAGACAACGTTTAGACCATGATGACAACTAGAATGTCGCCAATTGTTGAGCTCTGATGACAAATAGAATGTTGTAATTTGTCGAAATATGATTAGTAGTATAAAGACCATTTTTAGCCTGATTATAATTTTAAAGTAGACAATATTTGGGTACTGAAGACAAGTAGATTTTATACAGTTTTTGAGCTCTGTTGAAAACAAAACCTATACAATTTTTTTTTAAACCAGTTGAAAACAAAAACCTAGACAATATTTGAACCCTGTTAAAAACAAAAACTTAGACAGTTTTTGAACCCTGTTGAAAACAAAAATCTAGACAATGTTTTGAACCTGTTGAAAACAAAAACTTAGACAGTTTTTGAACCCTGTTGAAAATAAAAACCTAGACATTTTTTCAAACCAGTTGAAAGCAAAAAACCTAGACGATTTTTTGAAACCAGTTGAAAACAAATACCTAGATAGTTTTTGAACGCTGCTGAAAACAAAAACCTAGACAGTTTTTTAACCCTGTTGAAAACAATAACCTATACAACTTTTTTTAACCTGTTGAAAACAAAAACTTAGACAGTTTTTGAACTCTGTTGAAAACAAAAACCTATTAAATTTTTTTTAACCTGTTGAAAACAAAAACTTAGACAGTTTTTTAACTCTGTTGAAAACAAAAACCTAGACAGTTTTTGAACCCTGTTGAAAACAAAAATCTAGACAATGTTTTGAACCTGTTGAAAACAAAAACTTAGACAGTTTTTGAACCCTGTTGAAAATAAAAACCTAGACATTTTTTCAAACCAGTTGAAAGCAAAAAACCTAGACGATTTTTTGAAACCAGTTGAAAACAAATACCTAGACAGTTTTTGAACCCTGTTGAAAACAAAAATCTAGACAATGTTTTGAACCTGTTGAAAACAAAAACTTAGACAGTTTTTGAACTCTGTTGAAAACAAAAACCTAGACAATTTTTGAACCCTGTTGAAAACAAAAACCTAGACAATTGTTTATTAAACCAGTTGAAAATAAAAACCTAGACGATTTTTTAAACCTGATCAAAACAAAAACTAGACAATTTTGTCACACATAAAAGGTAATTCTTATAATATTGCAAATGCTTTTATTAAATGGGTTCTTAGAGGCGTTTTCTCTAACCCTTCAAACACATTATGACTAAACATAAGCAAATAGGTATGTTTAAATTCATTGTGTGCTAACATAGTAACACCATGTGACGTTTGAGACATTGTTGTAACGTCATTGAAAAGATAACGGTTAGAACTATCTTTATAAACCATTGTCTTGATTAGGAACCACTTTTGGCTGCGCATTTAATTAATTAAGAATCAACATTAAATATTTAGATTTCATTGTTATTTTAGAATATTTCATCATTATAATTACGTAAACACTTTCCTTTTAAACCTTCGGTTTAAAAATACAGATTGAAAATTACTGTTCACAACTTTCACGAATGACGTCATTGTGTAAACAGAGACTATTTATTTAATTAAAAAGTTATATTTTAATTAGAATTCCGGGATGAGTATGCAGCCAAAGGGTAATTATGATTCACCAATTCACATGCAACATTAGTAACTATCAAATATTGTTAAAATAAAAGTATAGAATTTTCCAAACGTAATTAAATTTTCTATGTATTTTTTTACAGATAATTGTTTCACTAACGAATAAGAAACACGTTATATCTTTTAATTGATGAAATTATCGATGTGTAATTTCCACCGTGTGCGAGCAAATCGTGTTGACACTTCCATTAAAATTTAGAAAACAAAAAATATGTCATAGTTTATTTTAATAACATAACTCTACATATTAGACTTACTTTTTAGCAAAGAATTTGTATTTTCAAGTTGACAGAGTAACCTAGTATTACATTTAAAATGGCAAATATTTTTTAGTGTTAATACAACAAAAGGTGTAAGGTGTAAAGATAAGTTATACAGAGTTATCTTACATTTTATCTTAATTTTAATTTTTGAAGGATTTCTCCAACACAATCAAGTATTACATGTCAACATTATACTGCTAATAGGCCGTTGACTCCGATTTCATCCTGCTTTTCTTTCAAAATTTGCCTCTAACAAAGATCAAGTTTGCATTTGTTTGATTTAGGAGTTTTCTATCCGAGCTAATACTGCCTGGGGGTTCGAACTCAATCTTTTCGGTTTAACAACTATTAGCTCTACCGTCCGACCACACCGACTCAGCATAGAGATATGACCGAGTAAGTTTTGGAACTATGGCGGGAAACTTCACAGATTTGGTAATCTCGCAAGATGAACAATGGACAGGTCTGCTACAGCCTCTAGTTCTTGACATCGCTATTGGGTTGTGTGCCCTTGTCAACGAGGCTCTAGGAATTCTGGGTATCGTGGCCAACATTGTTAACATTCTCGTGTTCTACAGACAAGGCTATGACGACAGTGTTAACATTACGTTAACAGCGCTGGCTGTCAGCGATATCGGGGCGTTGTTAACTTTACAGGTGTGTAATCTCATGGTCAACCCCTGGCTAATGAACCTTGACCTTGACGTGTCGGTCATTAATTTTGAAGAGCTGGTCAGCTTCTACCCCCACAACTACTTCATCCGTGTGTGTGGGTTCATCACGGCCTTCGCCTCGTTCGAGAGATGTCTGTGTGTGGTGGCGCCACTCAAGGTCAAACAGATTATAACTAAACGCGTTTCCATAGCAACCAACATCTTCATATTTCTCATTCTTTGTCTAAATTTAGTCCCGATTTACTACGTGTCATATTTAGATTGGGTGTTCATACCTGAATTGAATAAAACTAAACTGATAGGACTAGATCGGGAAAACCCGTACAACGTGTTTGGAATTTCCTATTACGTCACAGATCTATTTATACCGCACCTCTCCTTCTTCGTGATAATCATGTGTAACTTTATCATAGGGATACAGTTAAAAAAACGGGCCGCTTGGAAAATGTCTGCTACGAACCAGAAAGAAAAGGAAAATCCTTTCTCCAGGAAAGAGATGAAACTAGTGATGATGCTAAGTGTGGTCTCGGCAATTTTCATCGTGTGCTTGATTCCACAATCGGCTGTACTCACCACCATCGCGTTTGTGTGTGATCTAAGTATCTATGGCAGATACTTCGACGTGGCTCTATTGTGTTTTAACATCTCCAACTTCACGGAGTCCTTAAGCTCCAGTGTAAACATTGTCGTCTATTACGTCATGAGCACCAGGTACAGAGAAACGCTTCACGCCTGGTTTAGTACAAATAAACGTACAGGTATGCAATGGCGTAACTAGGGGGATGGCGGGTGGGGCGGCAACCTGGGCGACGAATCTAATACAATCGTATACATATAAAACTCTACAAAGCTGTACGCACTGATTTAAATGTTTTACTACATCAATTCTATGGCACTAAAATAACTCGTGTTCTGGAACAGCGACTGGTAAAATGTAGCACCAAACTTTTAAAATTTTGAGGGGGGGGGGGGGGGTACACAAACATAAATTGCTAAAACATAAATAGGCGGAATGGCGCTAACAAATTTTGATAAATCGTTCCAATCGCCGGAATAGGTCGCCATTCCTCTAAAGGTAGGAAGACGCAAATTATAAAATCTAAATATGTAGGGCCTGGCACAGATTGACGTAGGTGAAACAAAACAAGTTAATTAAAAAGTGACATTTAAGCGCAATTTCCCTATGTTATCTAAAAATAGCTCTGTCGTAGCGTAAATCAAGAGCAGGGTTAGTAAAACCATTGGTTAGTTATTAAAACGTTTTTTATTAATTTTTTTTTCAGTATTTTACATGTTTTATTTACAATAGAGTTACATGACTAAAAACCATTGCGCGCCTACTGAATGTGATGACGCAGCCATTGAACGTGATGGCGCAGCTATTGAACGTGATGGCGCAGCTATTGAACGTGATGACGCGTGTGGTGTGGTTGGATAAATATGCTTACTAATTCGGTCCAAATTTTAATTAATTCAAAAAAAAATTTTGTGACCGAACGAAAGGATATTTTTGAAAACTTTCTTCGGCAATATTGTTCTAAATTATGGCAGGAATCGATTGGTAAATGTTTCAAGTCGCTAAGTGGTCTGGTTGCCGAGATATAGGCCAAAAACTGCATTTGTTCGAGGTTTTTTGGCTTTTCCTGGAATTCCATGAAAGAAACCCGTAATTTTTATGGCCTATGTTCATCCTCGTAACTTGCTTAACATACTTGCTTTTGGAACTAGTCATCGATATTGCTTCGTTGAGGAGGAGATACGACTTAAAGCTGCGGACACACATCCATCCATCCATCCATCCATTCATTCATACATTCATACATCCAGAAATGACGGGTTAATAAACGCAATTCTCCAGAATGGAAATTGTGCTAAAAATGACATCACTACGCCTCACACGCCCATATAACAGAAACAGGTGCACGCTATATCATTGTAGATTAATTTAATGCAACCTACATACTTATACTTTTCTGTAAAGTGCCCTTTCAAACCTTGCGATCCAGGGTTCAGGTGAAGTAGAGTTCACATGTTATTTTGGCAAATGAAGTGATAGTGTGGTTAGAGCTATCCTCAGTCGGATTTTATTGACCTAACGTGAGTCATGTACCCATCAGAGCTGGGTGAGCTCGAGACGTATCAGTTGTCAATCGAAAGTTCTATGGTTTGACCTCACAATCCCCATTTTCTATAGTAATTCAGTTTGTTTTAATAGGGATATGCTGAAAACATTTTTTTTACTAGTTGTTTAGTCTGAAGTTACTGAAGAACATAATTTGTGCTTTATTTTTTTACTTTTTTAGAAACACAAATGTATTTAAATCAAATGTTTAAATTGCAAAGATGCTGTGATTATAACGGAGAGAAATAAAATTTATAAGATCAAGATTTTATAGTGTGAATTTTATTTTTACTCCTGCTTTTTAATGGGGGGGGGAGGGGGTGGGGGGGGGGGGCGGACACTGGTAAAAGTATATGTTTTCTATATACATTCCATTTCGTTCGGGGGCAGTAGACTTTCTTCGGTGCTCGCCTCTGGAAGAAACTCTTTTTGCAATATTGTTTTTGAAATTGATGTATGTTTGTAGAATGTAGTTGATAGAAAAATGAGTTGCTACTAAATCCAATAATACAGACATAGAAAGTGTTTTAACGTTGACAGTAATTCTAGTTGATCTTCGGTATTAAAATATAAATGAGCTCTCGTACTTTGGTAAGAGAAGTTTACAAAGAATAATTTTCAGTCAGTGTTCCTTTTTAATAGTCGAATTGAACTATGATCGACGTTCAATCTTAAACAGTGTATCTGATATGTTTGCACATAGGCTCTATCAGATAGTAAGCAAAAGATCTGACACTATATCCATCTGTTTAAACAATTTAACCTTGTTAGAATCTAGGAGACAGATACCTATTGGTACTGTTTAAAAAAAATATTTTTTTATTTATTGAGGTAAAATTAATTATCAAAATAATTCGATAAAAATATAAGATGTTCAGGTAAACTTTCTGAACTCTATTAAATGTTGGAATGTAGACGACGTTTGAACACTGATGACAACTAGAATGTTTCCAATTGTTGAACACGACGACAACTAGAATGTTGCCATTTGTTGAACCCTGATTACAAGTCGTATAAAGACAAATTTTAGCCCAGATGATGACTTTAATGCAGACAATGATTGGGTACTAAGGACAAGTAGATTGTAGACACTTTTTGAACCCTATTGAAAACAAAAGACTAGAAAAGTTTTAAACCCTGTTGAAAACAAAAACCTACACATTTTAAAAACCCGTTGAAAACAAAAACCTAGACACAATTTTTTAAAACTGTTGAAAACAAAAACGAACACATTTTTAAAACCTATTGAAAACAAAAACCTACACATCTTTTAACCCTGGTGCCAACTACAAATTTGATCAGTGACGACAAGCAGAATGTAGGTAATTTTTAAACATTGTTAACAACAAAAACTTAGACATTTTTAACACCAATGACAACTAAAATGTATACATGTTTTTTTTCAAAAACGAAAACAGCTGGCTAGAATAAAGACAATGTTTTAACCATGATGGTAACATCAATGCTGACAACATCTGAGCACTGGTGACATCCAGAAGTGTAGACAATGTTTAACCAAGTTTTAACCAAGTACTGGTGACATCTAGAGTGTATTCCAATTTTTAACCATGATGGTAACATCTGAGTTCTGGTGACATCTAGAGTGTAGACGCTTTTGAGCCCTACTGATGTCACCTTAACCAATGTAGGACGTGCTAAAGACCAAAATTATCTTTAATATATACCAACCAGAGTTTCTTCCAGGCATCTCTTCGGGGGGGGGGGGGAGGGAAGAAAGTCTACCGCCCCCCCCCCCCCGAATGAAATGAAATTTATATAGAAAATATATACTTTTAACAGCGTCCGCCCCCCCCCCCCCCCCCCCGAAAGTTTCAAGTGCCCCCCCCCCCCCCCCGAAGAAAAAAGTCTGGAAGAAACACTGATACCAACCTACCCTTCTATGCGTCTAGTGTTTTGTTTAACGGCCGTTTAATAACGGCAGTACAGAAAACTGTATAGGTCAGTAAAGATTATTAGTTTGAAAAAAGTAATGTACCAGAGATATATGAAATATTAATACTAACAAGACCGTGAAGTTCTCTACCATTAAGAAACTACATATAGATTTCCTACTCACTGGGCAATCAACCTATATAGATTACGCACATCATCCAAATATTACAATGCTCAACACACTTTCAAGTCTCACCCCACCCCTTCCTGGAAAACAAATATCTGAAAGAAACCTTGGGTTTGGGAAAAAAAAAGTCTGATTTGATATGTGCACGATAATGAAACAGCTACTATTGTAATCAACGGTGCTGGAACGGAAGCTATGACTAGATGTAGAAACACAACTTTTTATGCTCGTGTCCTGATTAATAAGAATAATGACTAGATGACAACCTATAGCACAATGGTCAAGGAAGAATGTATGTAAACATGAAAACATAAAACGGCAGGTTTAATATATGTAAAAATCAAAACATAAAACGGCAGTTTTAATATATGTAAAAACGAAAACATACAGTAGTATGTTTAATATATGTAAAAACGAAAATATGCCTAAGTGAAAACTAATTACAGTAAAGAAAAATCTACAAAAATAAAAACCCACAACAGTAGAGTTAAATATCTTTAAAAAACGCACAAAAATTGGATCAATATCAGTAACAATAAAAACACACAACGGTTCGGTTAATATCAGTAACAATGAAAACGCATAACAGCTAGGTTAATATCAGTAACAATGAAAACACACAACAGTTATGTTAATATCAGTAACAATGAAAACACACAACAGTTAGGATAATACCAGTGACAATGAAAACACACTACAGTTAGGTTAATATCAGTAACAATGAAAACACACTACAGTTAGGTTAATATCAGTAACAATGAAAACACACAACAGTAAGGTTAATATCAGTAACAATGAAAAAACACAACAGTGAGGTTAATTTTAGTAACAACGAAAAAACACAACAGTTAGGTTAATATCAATAACAATGAAAACACACAACAGTTAGGTTAATATCAGTAACAATGAAAACACACAACAGTAAGGTTAATATCAGTAACAATGAAAAAACACAACAGTGAGGTTAATTTTAGTAACAACGAAAAAACACAACAGTTAGGTTAATATCAATAACAATGAAAACACACAACAGTTAGGTTAATATCAGTAACAATTAAAACACACAACAGTAAGGTTAATATCAGTAACAATGAAAACACACAACAGTAAGGTTAATATCAGTAACAATGAAAAAACACAACAGTGAGGTTAATATCAGTAACAATGAAAAAACACAACAGTTAGGTTAATATCAGTAACAATGAAAAAACACAACAGTGAGGTTAATATCAGTAACAATGAAAAAACACAACAGTTAGGTTAATATCAGTAACAATGAAAAAACACAACAGTTAGGTTAATATCAGTAACAATGAAAAAACACAGTTAGAAATAATATAGTTAGAAATAATATAGGGTATTTCAAATGTAACTAGTTATTGCTTTGTAACGTTTGTAATTATATTCATTTACTAAAAGAAAAAACACAATTTTTTAAGGTTTAAAATAATTTATTTTATGTGACTCATAACTAAACACGTGTAGTATTATTTAAAGTGATTCATCTGATAGAATTATTTCTACAATTGCATGGCTTAACGACATAATTGATATACACATCAATAAAATAATTCAAATGCTTGTAGAAACTTAAAATTTTCAAGGTGTTTTTTTTAATATTTCAACTCTGCACACTATCTTGCAGCGTACCCCTAGGTCAGGGGTCTCCAAACTTTTCAGTCCGAGGGCCGCATTAACTATCAAATTTCAGTTCGGGGGCCAGTTTCTTCCCGGCTTGTCTTTGATTTTTCTGGGCAAAGTTCCTCAGCCATCACCAACAAACGTTTTTTCCGTGGACAAAAAGATCTCTGCGGGCCGGATGAGAGGACCTCGCGGGCCGCATCCGGCCCGCGGGCCGTAGTTTGGAGACCCCTGCCCTAGGTGATAAGGAAATTACATTTTAAAACCTATATTCTAGCAAGAGATAACGTTAATATTATACCGTTCGGATACATTTATATTAAAATAAGAATTTTTTTGTTATATTTATTCTAAAATATATATAAACTAGGAGAACGATCGGTTTGTAAATGTTTATGTAATTTCAAAAAAAATAATTTGTGACCGAACGAAAGGATATTTTTGGAAACTTTCTTCGGCAATATTGTTCTAAATTATGGCAGGACTCGATTGGTAAATGTTTCAAGTGGTCTGGTTGCCGAGATATGGGCTAAAAACTGTATTTTTTTCGAGGTATTTTGGCTTTTCCGGGAAATCCAGGAAGGAATTCCGGGATTTTTTTGGGCCCAAGTTCATCCTCGGAACTTGCTTAACATATTTGCTTTTGGAACTAGTCCTCAATATTGCTTCGTTGAGGAGGAGATACGACTTAAAGCTGCGGACACGCTGCGGACACACATCCATCCAGAAGTGACGAGTTAATAATCGCAATCCCCCAGTATGGAAATTGCGCTAAAAATGTAGGCCTATATAAGTATCATCTTTGCTAAAACACTCCAGATATATCAATGTTTATCAGGCTGTCAGATGACACATCAAATGGTTTTCAATTAATAGTACATAAGCTTCAAACAACATTACAATAGTACACTTTAAATGAGTGATTTTATGTGATACATTTCTAGAACATATAGGCCTACTAGATGTATCTCGGTCATGGCTTATAAATGACGTTTTTTTTTCTTTATCCACAAAAAGATTTTCATTTTTAACAGCTACAAAGCGGGTCGATACTTCGTATATGTATAATGAGTAAGTAGAAAACGTAATTAATGAAAGGAAGCCTAATGTTTCTCTGTGGCACGTTCTGTCAGTCGTGTATAATTAGCTATCGATTTTCGTTGCGTTTACGAAGGCATAGGTGTAATTTTCTTAATTAACGCATACCCTTCAATTTAAATTGTTAAATATTCGCAAATAAGTAAAGAAAGATTTTATTTTTAAAAACATCTGCAATTTTAAATTTCCGTTCGGTTTTGAAAATTTCGCTATAATTTAGTATCGATCGATTATTTCTATTTATTTTTTTTAATTAAAAACGACAATTAAAAAATTCAATGAAAAATCTTATTACAAAATGTAAGTAACTTCGGGTCATGGAACACATCTGTTTTTCTTAACATCTGGGAAAAAAGAGAATTATATTTCACGGTTGACTTTAACCTAAAGCTTCACAATTTGCATGAATATACAGGAAGTAAATATTGTAAATAATATAGAGGTCTATTTTTATTGCTACATAAATGTTATATTCTTTTTTAATAAAATTAGTCAGACTGCAATGATAAATCCTGCTAGTTCTAGAATCAGTCAAAGAACACTATACACCAATGGCCAGTAACTTGACTGTATTACTTAAGTCAGGAGACCTCCCTGTGGCAGGCTTACTGCCGCCTGTAGTCCTGCAGGTGGTCATGGGGTTGTGCGCTGTTGTCAACGAGGCTCTAGGAATTCTGGGTATCGTGGCCAACATTGTTAACATTCTGGTGTTCTACAGGCAAGGCTACGACGACAGTGTTAACATTACGTTAACAGCGCTGGCTGTCAGCGATATCGGGTCGTTGTTAACATTGCAGATATTTAACATCATGATCAACCCGTGGTTCATGACGCTGGATATTGACGTCTACGTCATCACTTTTGTGGAGCTGGTCAGCTTCTACCCCCACAACTACTTCATCCGTGTGTGTGGGTTCATCACGGCCTTCGCCTCGTTCGAGAGATGTCTGTGTGTGGTGGTGCCACTCAAGGTCAAGCAGATCATAACTAAACGCGTTTCCATAGCAACCAACATCTTCATATTTCTGTTTCTCTGTCTGAATTTGGTTCCAATCTATTACGTCACGTACTTAGGATGGACATTTATGCCAATATTTAACAAAACAATCTTAATAGGAATGAATAAAATGGACCCTTATATTGTATTCGGTATCTCCTATTACTTTACCGATCTATTTATTCCCTATTTCTCATTCTTCGTCATCATACTTTGCAATATAATAATCGGAATACAACTCAACAGAAGAGCCTTATGGAGAAGTTCAATAGCAACAACGTCAAAAGCTACAAGTGAATCGTTCCCAAGTAAAGAGAAGAAGCTGGTTCTGATGCTTCAACTGGTGGCTGTTGTGTTCATCGTGTGCCTGATCCCCCAGTCAGCGGTTCTCACAACCATCAGCTTCGTCCCAGAGTTGAGCATCTTAGGCAACTACTTCGACGTGGCCTTGTTGTGTACGTTCATCTCCAACTTCACCGAGACTATCACCTCCAGCGTCAACCTCATCATTTATTACAAGATGAGCAGCCGCTACAGGAACACGTTCCATGCTAGTTTTGGTGGTGTTTTTAGAGCAGAAATTAAGGCTGGTCTCAAGAGTAGAAATAATTACTCTTCTAAAAGTGTGCAATAATCAGACATAGAAACCCAAATAATGTACTCACTATTTGGGTCACGTGATGTAGCAAGTACAGAAACACGTTCCATTGTAGTTTTCAAGCATTTTTAGAACAGAAAGTAAGAATAGAAAGAATTGTATCTAAAATATTTTCGCAGCTAAAAAAAACCATTAATGAAATACTTTTTAAGCTGTATTACAAACTAAACCATAGTTTGTTTTGTTTTTTTAAATGTAGAAATATTGAACTTTATGTATCGTTCTGTAGATTTTACAAATAAAATACCAAGTTTAGATACGTTTATCGCATAAACCCGATAGACTTTTATATCTTTGATACTGTAGTTTTGATTTAAATATTAAACGTTTATTATGTGTGTCTTCAACATAAATAGTTTACTTTTAATTTTAATTGTTAATTCACGCATGCATTATATTTATAGTTTATTACAAATAGTTTACTAATATTCTCAAATTTCAGCGAAATATAATTTTAAATAGCTTAGTCACAATGTAATTTCTCTGTAAGCATTGTTACCACATACCTGTCTAGTAGCCAGTGGCGTCGCTATGTCGGGTGTTACCCGATGCGGAACCACATGATATCACCCCCCCCCCTTTTTTTCTCTATAAATTTTGCAGTTGGTGTCGACCCCCCCCCCCCCCCCCCTATTCTCGTCCGCGGTAACAGCTTTAAAGTGTTCACATTTAATACAAATTATGTTAATCTACAGTCGGTTGTCAATACAGCTGGGTGTAGCATTGTTTTATTTATATTTTGCATGTTTACGTCATGGTCTCACCCCTTCCCCTCTTGTCTGGAAGGTCATTATGTTGGCCTACTTAAAATACATTTTAAAATTTATCTCTAGTTAACCATTTATTGAACTGGCAAATACATATTTATTCTACGTATCTCGCGATTTTTTTGTCCTGGTGTCACCCCTTAATTGTGTTACCCGGTGCGGTCCGCACCCCCGCCCCCGCCTAGCGACGCCTGCTCGTAGCTTCAAGTTAACTTACACTAGAACCAACGCAAATATGCATAAGTGTTTGTAAAATGTCCCCAGAAATTAGTCTATATCTTTATGAAAAGTCAGTATTACGTATGGAATCAGAAATATAAAAGATATACAATTATAATTCAATTGTGGAGTCTTATTAGTAAACTTTGGCTTCTAAAATTATATTTTTTTTTCTACTATTAAAAGTAACTTGCCAGATTATTGGATGTGGTGCCAATAAAATCCTACGATATCTCAACTGAAACGTTAAACCGAATTCACTTAGGAAGTTGATAGTACATAATATGCAGAATGATCGAATTTTTTAGACTTTTTCAGTTTAATTGATCTTCTCAAACCCATATTTAAAAAATGTGATGAGCTTGAAGTAGAACAGAGAGCAATGGTAAGACTGTATACTGTATATATAAGATATAAGACTGTATACTTAAACTAGATAAGTCGTTTATAAATCTTTAAAAC
Source organism: Physella acuta (assembly GCF_028476545.2). Classification (NCBI taxonomy): domain Eukaryota; kingdom Metazoa; phylum Mollusca; class Gastropoda; family Physidae; genus Physella; species Physella acuta. Next base: position 195,673 of record NW_026731583.1, read on the forward strand.
AAAAGGTCATAGTCTTTACTTATGTTTTACCTTCGTGGTAGGCGCCTTAAAGACCTACCACATCTTCAACGTGTTAACAGTCTAAAGCTCATGTTTTATATACGGAGTAAAACTCAATGAGTAATTAATGAGTTAAGAGAAGATATTTATTTAGAAACACTATTCAACTACAGACAGCTACCCTTTAACAACATGGATCGTCTAGTATAAGTCTAGTACAGAAGTCGGCAACCTTTTGAGACGGAAGAGCCGAAAGATACAATTTACAAAATCTCCCAGTTTTTAAAGAGCCATTTTGTTTTCAATATTATGGCATTTTATTAGGATTGGGTCAATGCATTTAAAATACATGGGTTTAATCATGAAATAATATTTTATTCATATAAAAACATACGCGAGTTTCGCACAAAACATAATTAAGTATTTAACTAGCTCTGCTAGGATAACAAAATCAAATTAAATATAAATATAGCACTATTTCTTCCCAATTTAGACGCTAATCACTAAAAAACCATGTCACTCTAGCAAATTAATGCACACTGACACATAAGAAAATGCCTTCTGGATAAATTAAAATAAATAAAATTGAAAATATTCGAGTACAAATGTGCACTTCGGTAATGCAAAGCATGGAACTACTGCCACGGGAATGGCCACATCACAGTTGTTGTTGGGCTGGGCCTAGAATACTACCCTAGTAACTGCTAGCTGTATATACGCCCTACTCCAAAATTTATTTTATCTTGTTTAACGTTGTTTTATTACTGTATAATTTTTTTATGAATTATGAAAATAAAATAATAAAATCATTATGGAACTGGCGAGCCGCGTCCTGACATTAAAAGAGCCCCATACGGCTCGCGAGCCGCAGGTTGCCGACCCCCTGGTTTAGTTACTAGTATCATGAGTTCGAATAAGTAAAAGTTTAACAGTTTACTTTGAAACAAAAACATCAATTTCATTTGTCAGCTTCCTCAATTCTACAAATTAAGTATTTTAATCAGCTAATAGTTTCGTATCTCAAATTATATTTAAAGATACATTAAAAATTGATTATATCTAAAGATTACACGCATTAACGTTTACAACTGTTTATTATTCGTGCGTATTGAAATCAAAAAGTCTAAAATATGCGTTAGTACTTTATCATTATTTATTTTCTTTGATTTCTAGTATCAAATTGTTGGGTTGCGTCCCTTGTTGATTTGATTTTCAGACGGAAAAATAACAATCCAAATTTAATATTAAATTTAAAAATAATATATCTTTATATTACATAATCTTTATTTATCTTTAGTTTAAAACATTAAGGTGAAATCTATCAAACTTTCTCCCTAGAAAACAGTAGATAGAAAAATGCTCTTGATTGAAAGCATGTATAACTATTTTTATATGGCCCAGTCATGTCATATTGTAGTGTATGTTATACTTGTCCCGAATTCTTCCACTGATGCATGACTATGCCCATCATTCTACATATGATGACTCTTGTAGATTTACATTGAGTGCTATTTCTTTCACTCAAAGATGTGTATTTTTTGCAAAGTATGAGCTCCATTTCTGAAAAAAACAGATTACAAGTCTGGAGGGGAGAGAGTGGGGTATGAAAACCTGAAAAAGGTGGAGGGGGGGGCGGGGGCGGAGAAATGTGTGGGCCATCTGAATGTACAAAATGATGTTAGTTTGATTAGGATCAAGGATCGGTAAGGTTTACATGACATGGGGTGACTACTGACATCAGAATGGTGTACATGACATGGGGGTGACTGCTGAAATTAGAATGGTGTACATGACATGGGGGTGACTGCTGATATTAGAATGGTGTACATGACATGGGGGTGACTGCTGAAATTAGAATGGTGTACATGACATGGGGGTGACTGCTGATATTAGAATGGTGTACATGACATGGGGGTGACTGCTGAAATTAGAATGGTGTACATGACATGGGGGTGACTGCTGAAATTAGAATGGTGTACATGACATGGGGGTGACTGCTGAAATCAGAATGGTGTACATGACATGGGGGTGACTGCTGAAATTAGAATGGTGTACATGATTTGGGGGTGACTACTGAAATCAGAATGGTGTACATGACATGAGTGTATGATTGCTGAAAAGAGAGAGTTCAGGTAAAACATAAAGAAAAATATATCCCAGCTACTACATCTACGCCAGTAATTTTTAATACTTTTGTTTTCTTTTTTTTTAGTTCTTTTTTAATTAATTAATATATTCAAATCTAAAAAAAATGTCAAAAAAAGTATGTGCATAGGCAAAGTATCATGTTAATAGTTTAAACACATAGTTGACACCACAAAAAAGTTTGGGTTATGAAGTATAAGTTGGCCTTTCTTTGCTGAAGGCGATTTTTTTTATATTTAAAAATATTTTTACAAATTTAAAACTTTTTTTTTGCCTCATACATGTAATTTACAGCGTCAGTTTACCTTTCAATGGTCGCTTTAGTATTACGATTTTCAGTATCAGCCCTTGAGTACTGATACAAATTTACAATAGTAATACTTCCTTCTGACATGTAGGCCTACTTTCATTTAATTGAGATGGTTTACTTAATTGTGCAGGACACCCAATTAACTGACCCCAGGTGCTAAGAAAGCCGCTGGGAAACTCTGGGTGGCAAACAGAACCGCCTTACTGTCAAGGGGCCGCTCTCCGAACTAAATAGAAAAAAATTATAATGCAGAAAACTTTGCACGAGTTAGAGTTTCTTTCTGGCTTCTCTTCGAGGGGGGGGGAGGGAGACACTGCTTCTTATGTGTGGGGTTGTGATAGGGGTCAGTAGAGGTTTGAATTATATTAAACGACTTCCCAATGTTTCTTGGCGATTGGATCATTTTTGTATTAAGGCATAAAGGACAGGGAGACAGACAAACACAAACCTTTATTAGCGGCATAGTGATGATTAGAGATACATTAGATCAACAAACACATTGTGATTAAGGTTAAAGCTAGAGAAACATTGACACATTTTCGACTGAGATCGCTGTAAAAACACTGTCCAAGGCTTTTATTTTTTTTTAAATTGGCTCAATTGTAATTCATTGTAATCATGGATGGATTTGTACAACCCCCCCCCCCTCCCCAGTAAGAAAGGTTTGGGGGGCCTTTTTGGGGATTTTTTAAATTACTTCTACAGTAGAAAAGAAACTGGATTTCCGTTTTCTTTTTAAAATTATTTTTATAATACAAATACTAACATTCCAATGTAAAAGTTTTTAAAAATTTAAAGAGGGAAAAGGGACCCTATTTCCCTTGGGACCCTATGCCTTGCTTACGCTAGCTTTACGGTAGCTACGCCACTGTACCACAGCCTTGTAAACCAAAACCCATTAAAAAATTGTTGTCAAATAACTGTTTTCAACTTTAAAACAATGATTTTATAATGCAGCTCGGTTTTCTTAAATACAAGCATTTTAACAAACGAAACAAAAAAAAACAATATGATATTTGATTTCTAGATTTTATTATACACGAAATACTCAAAGCTCAAAATAAAGACAGACATCAATCGTAATGTATAAGTAACAACGCAATTAATTTTTTTTTGCATACATCTGGGTATTGTAGCGTGGTTAGATGGTAGCAGAGTTTCTTCCAGGCATCTTTTCGGGGGGGCTTCGCCCCCCCGAAAAATTTTTACCGCCCCCCCGAACGAAATGAAATTTATATAATTTATATAGAAAATATATACTTTTAACAGTGTCCGCCCCCCCGAAGAAAGTTTACCGCCCCCCCGAAGATTTCAAGTGCCCCCCCGGAGAAAAGAGTCTGGAAGAAACACTGGATGGTAGTGCGTGAGACAGCTAGTACTAAGGTCTAGAGTTCGGATCAGCGATAGACGTCCATGAGGGCATTCCTGAGCCAACCAAGCTCTGATAATTGCTGACTCGCTGGGTAATCTGCTGACCATCTAGCCGTTTATTTCACGTCATAGAAAGGAACGTACACGGTTTCTTTCTGAATTTTTTTTTTACTCGGTGGGGGTACTTGAAACTTGTGAAGGAAAGTATTTGAAACTTTCCAGGGAAAGGGGAGAGAATAGTTAAAATCTTATGTTTTTTTTATAAAAATGTAATATTGTTTTTATTTCTTCTGAGGGTGGAAGGGGTGGGTGAGGGGGGGGGGTAGGTCCTGCTCCGAGTATATACACGAAAGAAACACTGTTTATGAACATTTGGACAATAAAACAGCAACTAGATATAGGGATGTTTTCTTACTGTTTAGTACTCTAGATCATACTAGTAAACAAAGGCGTAACATACTATATAATGTTTAGTCTGGTGATCGCATCATTGGGTGAATGGAAAATATACGGAATGTCAATACCTAGTACTAATAATGACTAATTGGTAAAGAGATTCAAAGCAGTACGATATGAATTGGAGAATATTGAGTTTTGCTTGAACGTAGAATGTTGTATGCTTAATGTTTATCTTAACAAGGGTTTATATTACTTTTTTATCCACAAGCATGTGTGAAAAGGCCACTTATTCGATAATACGTTACAAATTGTTTAATATTAATGAAAACTGATTAACAGACTATGTTTGATGTGTTTAAAAATAAACGTCAGAAGAAATGTCAGTGTCATAATTGAACATAAAGGTTTATTTAATTGTTTTATGTTTGATTTGTCGTAAAATTTTAATGTATGAATGTTGTTTGACATAAATCATTTGTAACTAAACATACCATAATTTATCTAGTTTGGTATAAAAAAGTTAACAATTAAAACACGTCATTTGCTAGTTGTAATTTCTCGGAAAAAGAATTTTTTAAATATATTTTTGAAGTTCCTCTACATTTATAGTTTGCAAATAATCTTATAAGACATTTTCTAGAATATGAACACAGTTTGTATATTCGAATTAATTATTTAATAATTCCAATAAGTAGGCCTATATATTTACGAATAAAAAATATTATACTTGTATAAAGTCTATTGTTTTCTCACGTTCTTATCGAAATAAGTGTGTATCGTGTCCCTGTACCTAGTGCTCATCTTGTAGTAGACCAGCAGGTTGACGCTAGAGCTCACGGTCTCCGTGAAGTTAGAAATGTTGTAACACAAGAGTGCCACGTCGAAATACTCGCCGTACATGCTGATCTCTGGCACCAAACTGACCGTGGTCAGTACAGCTGACTGGGGAATCAGGCAGACGATGAAAATGGTAGCAACAACAGTCAGCATTAGGACAAGTTTTTTCTCTTTGTTGGAGACAACTTCTCCTGGTTTGACTTTGTTGCCGGTCACAGATCTTTTCCAAGCGGCTCTTCTGTTGAGTTGTATGGCGACAATCACGTTACACACTATGATCACAAAGAAGGAGAAATATGGTACGAAAAGGTCGGTGAAATAGTACGAAATCCCATACACATTGTACGGGTTTTCCCGATCTATTCCTATCAGCTTGGTGATGTTTAACTCTGGGATGAACGTCCACGCGAAGTAGGTTAAATAATAAACAGGGACTAGATCCAGACAGAGAAACAGAAAAATGAAAATGTTAGTTGCTATGGAAACGCGTTTAGTTATGATCTGTTTGACCTTGAGCGGCACCACCACGCACAGACATCTCTCGAACGAGGCGAAGGCCGTGATGAACCCACACACCCGGATGAAGTAGTTGTGGGGGTAGAAGCTGACCAGCGAGACAAAGTCCACCTGGTTGAAGGAGAGGTCAAGGGTTAAAAACCACGGGTTGACCATGACATTGGTGATCTGTAGGGTCACTAGGGCCCCGATGTCACTGACAGCAAGCGCTGTTAACGTAATGTTAACACTGTCGTCATAGCCTTGTCTGTAGAATACGAGAATGTTAACAATGTTGGCCACGATACCCAGAATTCCAAAACCCTCGTTGACAAGGGCACACAACCCCATGACGGTGTTGAGGACTAAGGGAGGTAGCAGCCCTACTACGGGAAGTTCTTCAGACGTGGTTATGTCCGTGATGTTAAATGCCATAATTCGATTTTACTTTAATACCTATCTTTCACTTGGTTCGGCATGGATAGAAAATAAACAACATACGTTTATCAAGTTTATATTTAAAAACAAAAAAAAATGTCTATACGAATAAGTATACTATATCAAGATAGTGACTCTCCATGCTAAACCGTGTTTAAAAAACTATATATTAGATATCTTTTTGTTTTACAACTAAGAGAATAATGTGGAAACCGAAGTTCATTTTAGTTACCAATACACTATTCATTAATGATATTTAAATAAATAGACATCAGTTTTAAAAACTAACTCCAGTACGATTTTGAAATCCATTTCAAAAATTAAAAGTGGGATTTAAAAATTAAAAACAAAATCTGTAAAATAAATTATATTTAAATAATAATTAGCCGACTGGTTCATTAAAAGTAGAACCCTTTGTTTTAAAAATATGTCAGTCTCAAAGAAGTGAGGTGAATAATTACATATTAGATTTGTTATGTATAATTAATAATTTAGCTAAGAATTAATCATTGTCTTTTTGTTTTGGAGTCGGAGTAAATGTACTAACACGAAATGCGTGACAATTAAAATATTTTCACACCAAGACACAAAATATATTCTATAGATTGTTACAGTCGTTGCCATAATGGATTCATATTTACCCCTCATTGCCAGGCGCTACTAAGTCTTGTTAGCACACAGTTTAAAATAATTAAAACATTGATCTTCTGAAAATTAAATGGTTGGAAAAAAGGCAATTAAAAAGAAAATTATTTGATCAATACACGGTAAGGAAAAAAATAGATCAGTGATGACTTTACTTAACACAAAGTAAAGACGTTTTTTTGTGTTTTATCGTGAGTAAATAATTGAAAGCGTTAACAAACATAGCCAAATAACCTTACAAAAACGATGATATAAAAATATTGTATTGCATTAGGTTCCTATGTTATGGTTGATTAACGCTGATAATTTACAAAGTAGGCTACATTTAATAGATATCACGCGTGTAGCAATTAGATTTGATTCCAGCAGTGTTAAAGAGTGTTCAAAGTGTTAAAGAGTGTTCAGAGTGTTAGAGAGTTCTTGTAAACAAACAAGCGTGGAAAGACACCTAGGTTCTGACGGTAAAATATAGAGGGATGAAAGAATGAGGTACACATAAAAGGTTGTAAGATGAAAACACTCACACGTTAACGGACAATACACAAAAGCTTGCTAGATCTATTTGAAGTAATTTATTGTAAGGATGTTATGTGTTATTTGAGTAACTCGAGCGATTAAGTTTATCAATAAATTGTAATTTGGTGACGTGTTGATTGTACTGCTTTGTTTAATTTGTATTTCTTAATTATTCCTTATTATATTTTGTTTTACAAAAAAAAATTATCAATAAAGTGCAAAATGAGTGAAGCAATTTTTTTTAGAGATTTTGTTATTAATTTTGTAATTTAAGTTTTTTAAAAAATGAAACACAAAAATGCGTTTATTAAAGTACAAATCATCAGTCAGTACAAAACCAAAGCATAAAAACATATTTTAAAGAAATGTTTCCGAATAGGCAATATCATGATGATCGGCTCTTCAAGTTTTCAAACTTAAAAAAAAAAAAAAAAAAAAAAAAAAAAAAACACGTCACACCGCTATGGGGTTTTCTATTTGAGGTAATTTAATATTTGGACACAATCTAACCCACAAAACCTATGTCGGTAATGGTACAGTTTTTTCTCCGAAATCACACACATATGAGCGACTGTATTTTTATGTTTGTTCAATCTCTGAGCTGAAATTTCTCTTTTTTCTCAGGTCGCTATTTACTCGTTTCGCATTTTCTGATTGCATTTCTTTCTATAGGTGCAATTTCTGCGCGAGTATTTTCTGTGAGTAAAAGTTTCTGGAAACCGTAATTTTAATAGTCATTAAAACATATTCTGTGGTGTTAAAAATTGGATTTCGTAATCAATTAAAATAAACCGGGAGTGATCTCCCCTAAACTTTCTCGAATATTCTTATATAAAACAACAGGGGATGGGAACTCGGGCTATAGACATGATTTTTAATCCATTTTGAATACTTAAAGTTTTAAAAATAGAATAAAATCTAGTAGACAAAAGAATTGCACACCAAGTTAATGCCTAATAAAAAAGTGCATAATAGTGCGCAATATTATTAGTACTTTAAAAATTTACATTAGTTTTTTGAGAAATCGGAAGTAGCGTAAATTACTACTTCCGGTCAATGGAAATTACTCAAAATTTAACAGAAGGTAGAGAATTAGATCTTTTACTTACACGTTAAATTTCATTTATCTATCTGAAATAGTACTCAAGTTATAGGCTTTTGAAAAATTCAAAGTAGAAAAAATACCACTTCCGGTTATCGGAAATCGCTCAAAAGTTGATACGGATCTACGATTTTGATAAAATACTTATATATGAAATTTCTAACGGTACTCAAGTTATCGTGTTTACACACGGACAGACAGACAGTCAGACAGACAGACACACAGACATACGGACAGAATTGCAAAGCCCAGTTTTTCAGACTGGATTACGAATAAAACCTCTTAATTTTGATAAATCTGGATTGATAATTTTTGCCCGGTTAAAATAAGTCCTCTATACTTCGGATGTGATGAAGGACTGAGGTGTAATAAGGTGAAAATTGTTAAAATTTCAAGTGATTTTTGTGCACGATTACAATACTTTCTCTATACTTCGTATATACGAGAAAGTAAAAATGAGCTATTTACTTCCATTTCGTAATAATTAAAACAACCAAGGGACACAACCAAAAACGGGTTCTTAAAATCGATAAATAGAATAAAACTTGAAGTCTGCAATACAAAATAATGGTTTGGTTTTTAATCAATTACCAGTATACATATATTTTAACAGTTAAAGGAATATTTTGTGACCATCTAATAATTTAACCCTGCTGTTATTAAATTTCACAATATAATTAGTAGAATATGGCAGTATTAGATTTGAAAATGTAAAATGTTTACAAATGAAAAGCTTTTGTACATCATATAATGAAATTGAAGCGATAGCAAATTACAAATTTGCTATTTTAGTTATATAAAAACAAGCGGTTTCGTTATGTTTACTGAACTAGTGTTATCTTGAAGAATGTCATTTATTGTTTTGTCGACAGCCTCCAAATTTTCTTGATTCCCATCTTTTTGAGACCCTGGTACTATGGAATTTCTGATCGCTATTGTCTCCATGGCTTCGGCCTCTATGGTGGTTTCTGTTACGCTTTCGTTAACTTGCTGTGATGCTGCAGTAGTATGATGTGCTTCAGTTTGGCCATCTACTCCAAAGGCATCTTCTACCTCTCTATGCCTTGCTTCTCTAAGCATTTCATTTTGTCTTTCTCCGTCAACATCATAACTGTCCCAATGCTTTAAAAAATTTCTATTGTTACTTAGATGCTCCCTAACTTATTCTTTATCATTTGCATACCAAGGCTCAATTGCCCTGTACTGTCCATCTACTAGCTGGACGCCGTCAAGAGCGCGAGTCCTCAAATGCTCACACATTTTAGGCAGGTGCCTGTCTGTGTTGCAGTGGCAACATTGCACCCTCCTCCCATTAAGGATTATAAGGACTCTGCTCTCCTCGTTGGCCTCATTTGTAAGTATAATATAGTGTGGCACACTCTCCACATCTTCTTTCTCCAGAGAGATGGTGAATTGGACCGCATTTGATTGGTCCATTCTCTTAAATGTTGGTGTTGAGTCCTGACTGCTTATAGATTTCAGAATCGCCATTATATCATCGTCGCTTGTCTTGGAAGGCAGCCATTTCAGCATGCCCCTTTGCCCAGATTTATCGGCGTGGGTTATTGATATTCTCTGCACTTTGTATCTGGATGTTACCCCAGGTGGCAAATCTCTGTGAAATTCTTTTAGGTGCATTTTCTCATATAGTTCCTTTGATCTAATGGTGACATACCATTTACGCAGTGTCCCATAGCTATACAGACCCTCAAATTCAGCTGGTGATAGGCTACATAACATACATAGCTCTCTTTTTAGTTCGTCAGCTGTGAGTGTAGCTAAAGAAAAACCCTCTTCTATGAAAATCTCTAGAGTTTTTGGTGCATGTCCTGCCATGCCAAACTTAGGCAGGAATAGCCGTTTGATGTATTTTTCCGAAGAAAATTAAAAGCTCACAAAGTATATCAGCAACAAAGGTATCAGGTCAACTGTCATATAGTCAAGCAATCAGTTCAAGTAAAAATCAATTACCTACAGTAAAGCCACCTCAAAGGGTCGTGACCAGTGCCCAACGGGATAGCAAACCAGCGGCTGGAAAGTTTGGCGTTAAAAGACCACCACCATCCAGCCCTCCAGAAACAGATGTTCGAAAGAAAACCCCAAATAATTCATGCTAACTCTGGCAACATTGAACATCAGGGGGGCTAGGGACAAACACATTATATAAAAAACATAATAAATAAACACAATATTGACATCCTACTTTTACAGGAAATTAACATTTGAACTACAGAAGAAGCAAATAAACTAGATGCATAATTAATATCGACAGTCTCAAGCTAAACATCACTCAATCAGCCCTCAAGTAAATTAACATTAGAACAGTCTTCTGTTTCCCAGGTTTTTAAAAGTGCACAACCTGAATGGTAGAAAGAGATACACACCTCACCCCCCCCCCCCCCCACACACACAAACACACACACTTCCCCCCACTCAACCGGACTGGCGGATTTTTCAAGGTAGCGTGACCTCTTTGCCAAAGGTCAATTTTATGTCATGGAAAGTTTTGGAATGATGGATCAGAATGTGTACTGCAGAGACACTTCTCCCAAGGTCGTTTCTATTTCTGTCCATGGGCGGCCACAATGTGAACTTTTGACTCCTCAGCTAAGGACAAAGCACAGTAAACTAAGCAGTCAAGAGAAACCTAGTTTGCACAAGAAAATAAGGGGTGTCCTCCAGCCGCCTCGGCAGTAATATATGGTTGGGCGCCCCAAGTCTCTCCATTATTATGATGTAATGAAACAAGTTGTAGATATGCCCTTTGGGTCAGTAACTTGGCCATCATAATTATCGAACATACAGAAACAGCTAAAATGAACTTCAAGGAACATATTAATCACTTTGCAAACTTATAAGAAAGGAAAAAAAACAAATAAAAATAAATCATGAGCTACTTTTTAAAATATGTATTTGGTTAGTGGCGTCACAAGGTTCGATATCACGTGGTGCGTTTAGTGAATGTCACCCCCATCCCGTCTAACAATTTTGCATTTCCGGTGGAGTGTTACCCCCCTCTCCTTAATATTTTATTATTTAAACTGTATTAAAAATAGGTTTGACAGTAGATTTTACGAGTTTTCGTCATGGTGTCGCGCCTAAATTGTGAGGCTCCCGCCTTGTGAAGCTACTGTGTTAGGTTACTTAAAGGTTACAGACTTACAGTTAATTTGTTGTTTTTTTATAAAAGTGATATAAAATCAAAGATATTTTACGCTACAGGGTACTACATAATAATACCGTATAAATACACAACTATGGACGAATAAAACACACAATTTACAGATTGAGGGCCCAATAATAATTTTCGCATAGGGGCCCAAAAATCCTAGCTACGCCACTGCTGTGGTATTCGCGGGAAGCTGTCGTTCTGTTTCATGTCTCGATGTAGACACCGACAGACAGCATGAAATGAGACAGACGAAGACACTTTTGTACTGGGGCAGACAGACTGTTACAGTGATTTCTAAAGCTACACAGAGCTAAGTTCCAGTATATTTTTTATATTTTTATTTAAATACTATTTAAAGTTGTACTATATTATTTATTTTATGTTTACTGACCTTGTAATTCAAAGTATACAATAAAACAACAGCACATTACTATTTTGTATGAGACAAAATTAACCATACTCTTATCACTCTTAATATTTTATTTTAAGATATAAATACTCAACTTAAAAAAACCTACTAGTCTACTAGTTATAAAGTAAAACCTAAAACCTTGTTTTATTAAAGATAATGTTTCTTAAATTGTTTCTTAAATTAAAGGCAAAACTTACTTATAGTTGTAAATTCAAACCTAAAACATTGCCTTTATATTTATGCATATGTATTGAAATTAGTTGTCAACGCAATTTTCTAAAAGTCAGACTTAACAACAAATCAATGCCGTATGACCTATGACCTATTGTTTCTTGGGGTGAAAGAGTTTCAGGTAGGTGGCTTTAAACTTGGCACTCATGTTGTAGTATATGAAGATGTTGACGGACACGCCCACCTCGTCCAAGAACACGGAGGATTCACTGATGATGTAGTACACGGTACCCAGCCAGCCCTCGTAGTAAAACAGCCGCTCAAAAAACACGGAGGCGTATACAAACGCGATAGGCATGGCCGTGAAGATAAAAATCACGTTAATTATAATCAACATTTTAATTAATCTTACGTCTTTTGTCTCGCTGGTGTCATTTTTTCGAACATTCAAGAACTTTTTACGTTTTTTTGACAAGACTTGAAGGTGATGGCTGATTATAATAGTGCATACTATATCTAGAAAACATGGGCAGATTATGCTACCAGTGTGGATAACCAAAGCGTCGTTGTTGCTATGGTAACAGTTACTGATGTAGAATATGCTGAGTATCGTCATGTTGAGAGGCTCGTAGAAAACGTTCCTGACGTCAGTGCAGACGTAGAAGAGGGGGATCTCGATGACGTAGCTGAGGTAGATGGTGACGATGACGACAGTGGTGACGCGAGCGGTGAAGTAGCGCTTGACCTTGAGAGGTTGGATGATGCACGCGCATCGCTCGAGGTTGATGAGTACCTTGATCCACCGTGAGATGCGCGAGAAGATTTGGCTCGGGAACACTGGACAGGATATAACATAGTTAGTGGAGTACAGGTGGGGAGGAATATACATAAGATCACGTGATTAGCAGAGTACATATGGGGAATATTGTGCACTAAAATGGTATGATAAAACATATTTCCACGAAATACTAGCACATAATACTGATAAAATAATGAGTATGCATTTCCGCTTTTTTCCACCAAATTTGGGTTGTGCAGCTTTTTCAGGGTACCCATTCCTCTTTAAGCAACTGTATTATCAATAGATTATAGCTTAACATAACACACAACTGTATTATTCGACACTGTTCAATCGATTATCGTATATCAAAACACTTAAGTTACAAACCGTAAACGACGCCAAAAACTGCACTTCCCTTAGGAGAAAAAATGTCCAACTTACCTGTGACGACAAAGTTGACCTGGGAGTTCTCCACAGGTATGTACCAGGGCAGGTAACGGCAGGTGCTGAAGGCTATTGACCACACCAGGGGTATCAGGGACATCAGGTCAGCCAGAGAGATGGCGAAAAAACTGATGTTTACCGTATCCTTAAAACCCTGGGTGGACGACAAAGGGATTGGTTGGTGTAAGGAAGTCATTGTGTCATGGAATACAGAAGTTGATGTAATATTTATGTAAGGGAAACATTGCGTCATGGAATAAAGATGTTGATGTAATTACTATATAAGGGAAACATTGTGTCATGGAATACAGAATTTGATGTAATAATTATGTAAGGTAAACATTGTGTCATGGAATACAGAAGTTGATGTAATTATTATGTAATAAAGGCAGGGAAATCACTAATGTAATACAGACATTGTAATCAAAAGCAGTAAAGAATGAATAATAGTATAGAAATAATTTGCAATGGGTAGCTGTCGCTTAAACAAAGAGAAGAATTTGTTCCCTTCAAGACGTGTTTATTTGCATTTCAACATTGAAGTCGAAGTACTTTCCTAACTAACAAGCTCCACTTTAATTCCATGTATTAGCTTGCTTATTTCGTCTTCATGCTCATTGTAGGGGACCCAAAAAATGATCATGTACAATAAGATAGAGATTGGAGAAGCTTTATGATTATTTTTAAGAGTTACATTGGTAAAATGTTAGGAAATAGTTAGGAAATAAAGACATTAAATATAACAACAAAAATGCTAGTATGTGCTTTGAAAATAATAAAAAAATGTAAATTAGGAAAACTCTAGACAAATTTTGCCGAGGAAACTGAGCTACATATTTAAAATACCAGGACCAAAAATTTGTTGCTAACTTAAAATTGTGTTAATGCTATTAAATAAAACGAACTAACGCGCTTTTTTTTTAAAACAAATAATAAAACGCCATATGAAAACCCAAGGAAATGTACCTGCTTAAAGTAGACCAGAAGGTTGAGGCTGTTGAAGAAAATCCCGAAAACGCTGACCAGCAAGACGCCAATGATAAACACAACTAATGCGAAGATGTGTTTGAACTCTTTGCTGAGAATCACTGCTGGCTGCGCTCTAGCTGAAGCTAGCGGTGCTGTGATCACACTAGCTGCAGCCAGTGCAGTAGTGGTAGCACTTGCTGTAGTCATTGTAGCGGTAGCTTGGAAGGTGAACATTGTTGTCCTTGAGTTAAAAGATAAGATCATATATTCGTTGTGTGTTTCAGAAATTAAGTTTGTTGCAAACTAGCTTTGATTAGTTAGTGAATCTGCTGTTATCAGTAGTGTTGCTTACTCGCGTAAAGTTACTTTGATTTCAATTGTAGTTAGCTTTGTGTATACGGCTATTTTTACGGACAAAAATGGGTAACATACATTAATAAAGAAAAACTGATATTACTGGATTAAAGAAATACCAATCACCTTATGATGATTTTGCATAGTGCTAGAAAAAGCTACGTAAAACACACCACAGCGCAACTAGAATTAGAACTGTTAAGTTAGACTCACGAAAATACAATTCTTGAATACAATATCAAATACAAAAAGATACATTTTAAAATCTGCACAACGCGTTATCTGTTCCACGTGGCCTAGTGGTAGAGCGTTACACTGGTAACCCCCAAGTCTCGAGTTCGAATATGGGTTCAAGTGAAGGGAGCGTACCAAAGGTTGCTGGGCATTGTGATGACCACACTATTTCTACACTTACCCCATGAACGGTTACTTTCGATAAGTGAACTATTATTGCACTTTACAACTCAACTTAAGTATTGCTTTTTATTTTTTTGGTTAAGATAACATTATAATAATATATGTACACACTCACACCACACACTTTATGTACATATGTATATATATATATATATATATATATATATATATATATATATATATATATATATATATATATATATATATATATATATATTTAGAGAGAGAGAAAGAGATAGAGAGATACCTGTTTGTAGACATTTGTTTACTTGTTTATGTTTTTTGAATAGATCGCGCCAATAAATCTTCTATGCCACTGCTGTGTTTTAAAGAACAAAATGAAACAAAAATATCTTATTTATATAGGTAAATATTTTAGATGCACGTATTTCATTTTAAAATCTTGTTTATTGAAAAGTATTTATTATTTTAGAGAAAACAAAATTCACTAAATAATATAAAACATAAATAGTTTCTACAGAAAAAAAAATGTAAATCCATGAAAATACAACACCTTAAGTGTTATAAAAAAGTTCAGTGTCTTTATGCTAAAAACAGATGAATGAAAATTTAACGTCAACAAAATTACATAATTTTCATCACTTTTTAAAAATGTGCAAAAATTTGACTCTGTGTTCTATTCAACAATGGCGTCATCATCTTTATGCTAAAATAATGTCAAGATAATTTCAATAATGAGGGGAATGTCCAATTTCTCTCTCCTTTCATTGTTTTATGTCTATGTCAATAATTCACTCTTTTGAAGTCACAAAAGATAAAACAAAATATAATTATTAAAAGAAATTATAACAACAAACGAAAAATGTAAATTGCTCAAAATAATAAACAACAGAAGCAACATTTTAGAATCTAAAATAGAAATGAAAGTAAATTTATTTGCAGCCTTAAAATTAAAACGATTATAAGGGTAATAGTTAGAGCGTGATGTTTAAAAAAAATGTAGCTCACAAAAATAGACTGCGTTCAATACAATGTATGGAGGTATGTGGGATGGGTTTGGTACTGCTAACCCTAAAGTATGTGTGTGTGTGTATGTGTGTGTGTATGTGTGTGTATGCGTGTGTGTATGCGTGTGTCTATGTGTGTCTGTGTGTGTCTGTCTGTGTCTGTCTGTGTCTGTCTGTGTCTGTGTGTGTCTGTGTGTGTCTGTGCGTGCGTGCGTGTGTGTGTGTATACTTTGGTCTGTTAGTGTCGATAATAAACAACAATAACTTAAAAAAGCCGTATTTAACTTATCTAAGCGAAGATAATCGAAGAGAGATTAATAAAAATGTATTTAACATGAGTAATTCCCCTTACGTTTTAAAACTAGACGAGACACTGTTATGTTATTGAAATGTGATTTCTTAAAACGTTAACACATTTCCTTGTGTTTGAGTCGGCTTCATTGTTCCCGCTAAATTTCGTCGCTTACAAACAGTGTATTTTATTGTAAAAAATTAACTTTAAAAGTGGTAAAATTTTTGCATACGGTTAACTAATTCGCAAAATGAATTATTCTTTGAGGAATCAGAAACAAATTTGACGTTGTTTCGAATAATGTAAACACACATTTGTTCAAGTGAGTGTGGGATATGTGTTTGACTTGGAAAATAAAAATACTGCTACACTGTGATATTGTGTTTGTTATCAGTAAAATCGACTTCAACAGTATAGAAATATACATATTTAAATTAATAGTTCTATTTGTATTAAGACTTTTTTAAAATTGCTAGTTGTTTTTTAACTCAACTTTATCTGCCGCTAACGTTGCTTAATCTGTGTACACTATTGTGATGGGAAGCAATCAAATGTGCTGCTCCTACATAAATTATTAATCTCGTTGTTTGAGATATAGATGGAAAGTTTCCGCAAGCAACATCATCCACGGTTATAGTCATGTACATTAACGTTTCTTCTAAATCGTCACTTCTCTGAAAGCCAAAAAGTATTCATTAAAAAAATTAACATGATTTACGTATGTATTGTTGCTAGGCTACTAACATGAAAGTCTCGAGGTGGAATCCGATACCATCCCAGTAGAACGCCCCTAGTCCAACCGGCTGTGATGGGATACCTAACTCACGCTAGGGAGAGTAAACGCGGCTGGGCATTGTGCTGACCACATTATTTCTTCATAGGCCGAGGTCATGAAATATATAAACTCTACTTCATCTTCCCCAATTGATAGGCAGGTCTAAAGAGTAATTAATTTTTTTTAAATTAGTAAGCTTTATAATGTCAGCCTGGTATGGGCTAGCATAAAACAAAATACCTTCATTAATATTGTTTTAATTAGCTAATGGTATTATAAATATTTGAATGATATTCTAAATCAGGGGCGGAACTACAGTGCCGCCAGACCCCGCAATGCGGGGGGGGCCACGCCATTTAGGGGCCCACAGCCGACCATAATTTTTTTTATAGTTAAAAAAAATAATTTACTTGCATTTTTGAATTCATGGTTGTTTTTTTAAAAAGAATACCGTAGCTGCAATTGGATTATCTTTATTCTATAGACACCGCCCCACGCTCTTGTATATTCTTTTTCCCTTTGTTTTTAAACCACTGTGAAAGCCGAGTCTTCTTTCTCCTACAATCAAACTTATCAAAGATAAGCAGACTTCCATGACTTATTTCCCTTTTTTAAATATTCAAATAGTGGTGCTCATAAGCTCCTTTTAGTAGATTTGTACTAAACAAATTAAAAAGCAATTACTTCTCTTAATAATTTTTTTTAAAAAGTACTTACAAAAGAAAAAGATTGTATAAAAAGGAAATGTATTTAAAATGAATAATTTAAAAACAAAACAAAACAAAAAATAAACATAACACGAAACACCATTACTTATACAAAGCTTTCACGGTTTATATTCTTTTGACCGACTAGTCGCTAAGAGGTCTTTTAGCACAGTTAAATAAAACTCATTTTCGCAAAACACACTGATGCATTTACACACATGACATGATGTTGTATTTTGTTATATTTAAAAAAAAAACATTTTTTTCCAAACCCGAACAGGCCAGCAATGAGTATTCTATTTTCGTATTTTGTGTTTATATATATATATATATATATATATATATATATATATATATATATATATATATATATATATATATATATATATATATATATATATATATATATATATATATATATATATATATATATATATATATATATGGGGGGGGGGGCCTAAAAAATATTTTTGCGGGGTGGCCCTTTTTTTCTAGTTCCGCCACTGTTCTAAATATTCTAATTGTATTCTAAAAAATCCTAACAATATTGTTTTTTATACATTGTGTATGTCTACGTTTCCCAGCCGCCTTTACTTTTCCTAGGTATCCATCAGAGCTGGATGGACTAAGAGATGTTCCACCGATTTAAACCCGGATTCAAACTTGAGACTTTCAGATTAGCAGTCTAGCACTCTACCTCTAGGCGACGCCTTTCCACGATGACAAAAATGCTTGTATTTCAATCCATGAACATAGAACAGCTTGGTCTCTCGTTAGAGTCAACAATAGCTAAGCTAAAGTCCCAAGATTGGATCGCCTGCATATACAGTGTAAGTGTGGTTGAGTGTGTGTGAGTGGTTGAAATTTTGTGTACATGTGGTTCAGTGTGTGTGAGTGGTTCAGTACGTCTGCGTGTGGTTGAAATTGTGTGTGTGTGGTTGAGAATGTGTGTGTGTTTCAAAGTGTATGTGACTGTGTGTTTGTTGTTGAGAATTTGTGTGAATGTATTTTTAAATGTGTTGCGTGTCGGTTGTGTGATTTAGTGCGTGGTAGATGAACAACCCTCTCCTCTACACACACTCAAATCTCTCCTCCAAACACAGATACCACACAACCCTCTCCTACACACACACAACCCTCTTTTCCACACACACACACAACCCTCTCCTACACACACACAACCCTCTTCTCCACACACACACACAACCCTCTCCTCCTCACACACAACCCTCTCCTCCACACACACACAACCCTCTCCTCCACACACACAAACAACCCTCTCCTCCACACACACACAACCCTCTCCTCCACACACACACAACCCTCTCCTCCACACACACACAACCCTCTCCTCCACACACACACACACAACCCTCTCCTCCACACACACAACCCTCTCCTTCACACACACAACCCTCTCCTCCACACACACAACCCTCTCCTCCACACACACAACCCTCTCCTCCACACACACACAACCCTCTCATCCACACACACACAACCCTCTCCTCCACACACACAACCCTCTCCTACACACACACAACCCTCTCCTCCACACACACAACCCTCTAATCCACACACACACAACCCTGTCCTCCACACACACAACCCTCTCCTCCACACACACACACAACCCTCTCCTCCACACACACAACCCTCTCCTCCACACACCCAACCCTCTCCTCCACACACACAACCCTCTCCTCCACACACACAACCCTCTCCTCCACAGACAGATACCACACAACCCTCACCTCCACACACACAACCCTCTCCTCCACACACACAACCCTATCCTCCACACACAGATACCACACAACACTCACCTCCACACACACAACCCTCTCCTCCACACACACAACCCTCTCCTCCACACACACAACCCTCTCCTCCTCACACACAACCCTCTCTTCTACACACACACAACCCTCTCCTCCACACACACACAACCCTCTCCTCCACACACACACACAACCCTCTCCTCCACACACACAACCCTCTCCTCCACACACACAACTCTCTCCTCCACACATACAACCCTCTAATCCACACACACACAACCCTGTCCTCCACACACACAACCCTCTCCTCCACACACACACACAACCCTCTCCTCCACACACACAACCCTCTCCTCCACACACCCAACCCTCTCCTCCACACACACAACCCTCTCCTCCACACACACAACCCTCTCCTCCACAGACAGATACCACACAACCCTCACCTCCACACACACAACCCTCTCCTCCACACACACAACCCTATCCTCCACACACAGATACCACACAACACTCACCTCCACACACACAACCCTCTCCTCCACACACACAACCCTCTCCTCCACACACACAACCCTCTCCTCCTCACACACAACCCTCTCTTCTACACACACACAACCCTCTCCTCCACACACACACAACCCTCTCCTCCACACACACACACAACCCTCTCCTCCACACACACAACCCTCTCCTCCACACACACAACTCTCTCCTCCACACATACAACCCTCTCCTCTACACACACAACCCTCTCCTCCACACACACAACCCTCTCCTCCACACACACAACCCTCTCCTCCACACAAACACAACCCTCTTCTCCACACACACACAACCCTCTCCTACATACACACACAACCCTCTCCTCCACACACACACAACCCTCTCCTCCACACACACAACCCTCTCCTCCACACACACAACCCTCTCCTCCACACACACAACCCTCTCCTCCACACACACAACCCTCTCCTCCACACACACAACCCTCTCCTCCTCACACACAACCCTCTCCTCCACACACACAAACCTCACCTCCACACACACACAACTCTCTCCTCCACACACACAACCCTCTCCTCCACACACACAACCATCTCCTCCACACACACAACCCTCTCCTCCACACACACAACCCTCTCCTCCACACACACACAACCCTCTCCTCCACACACACAACCCTCTCCTCCACACACACAACCCTCTCCTCCACACACACAACCCTCTCCTCCACACACACACAACCTTCTCCTCCACACACACAACCCTCTCCTCCACACACACACAACCCTCTCCTCCACACACACAAACAACCCTCTCCTCCACACACACACAACCCTCTCCTCCACACACACACAACCCTCTCCTCCACACACACACAACCCTCACCTCCACACACACACAACCCTCTCCTCCACACACACAACCCTCTCCTCCGCACACACAACCCTCTCCTCCATACATACAACCCTCTCCTCTACACACACAACCCTCTCCTCCACACACACAACCCTCTCCTCCACACACAGCCCTCTCCTCCACACACACAACCCTCTCCTCCACACAAACACAACCTTCTTCTCCACACACACACACAACCCTCTCCTACATACACACACAACCCTCTCCTCCACACACACACAACCCTCTCCTCCACACACAAACCTCACCTATACACACACACAACTCTCTCCTCCACTCACACAACCCTCTCCTCCACACACACAACCATCTCCTCCACACACACAACCCTCTCCTCCACACACACAACCCTCTCCTCCACACACACACAACCCTCTCCTCCACACACACAACCCTCTCCTCCACACACACAACCCTCTCCTCCACACACACAACCCTCTCCTCCACACACACACAACCTTCTCCTCCACACACACAACCCTCTCCTCCACACACACACAACCCTCTCCTCCACACACACAAACAACCCTCTCCTCCACACACACACAACCCTCTCCTCCACACACACACAACCCTCTCCTCCACACACACACAACCCTCACCTCCACACACACACACAACCCTCTCCTCCACACACACAACCCTCTCCTCCGCACACACAACCCTCTCCTCCATACATACAACCCTCTCCTCTACACACACAACCCTCTCCTCCACACACACAACCCTCTCCTCCACACACACAACCCTCTCCTCCACACAAACACAACCTTCTTCTCCACACACACACACAACCCTCTCCTACATACACACACAACCCTCTCCTCCACACACACACAACCCTCTCCTCCACACACACAACCTTCTCCTCCACACACACAACCCTCTCCTCCACACACACAACCCTCTCCTCCACACACACAACCCTCTCCTCCACACACACAACCCTCTCCTCCTCACACACAACCCTCTCCTCCACACACACAACCCTCTCCTCCACACACACACAACCCTCTCCTCCACACACACACAACCCTCTCCTCCACACACACAACCCTCTCCTCCACACACACAACGCTCTCCTCCACACACACACAACCCTCTCCTCCACACACACAACCCTCTCCTCCACACACACAACCCTCTCCTCCACACACACAACCCTCTCCTCCACACACACAACCCTCTCCTCCACACACACAACCCTCTCCTCCACACACACACAACCCTCTCCTCCACACACACACAACCCTCTCCTCCACACACACAACCCTCTCCTCCACACACACACAACCCTCTCCTCCACACACACACAACCCTCTTCTCCACACACACACAACCCTCTCCTACACACACACAACCCTCTTCTCTACACACACACAACCCTCTCCTCTACACACACACAACCCTCTCCTCCACACACACACAACCCTCTCCTCCACACACACACAACCCTCACCTCCACACACACACAACCCTCTCCTCCACACACACAACCCTCTCCTCCGCACACACAACCCTCTCCTCCATACATACAACCCTCTCCTCTACACACACAACCCTCTCCTCCACACACACAACCCTCTCCTCCACACACACAGCCCTCTCCTCCACACACACAACCCTCTCCTCCACACAAACACAACCTTCTTCTCCACACACACACACAACCCTCTCCTACATACACACACAACCCTCTCCTCCACACACACACAACCCTCTCCTCCACACACAAACCTCACCTATACACACACACAACTCTCTCCTCCACACACACAACCCTCTCCTCCACACACACAACCATCTCCTCCACACACACAACCCTCTCCTCCACACACACAACCCTCTCCTCCACACACACACAACCCTCTCCTCCACACACACAACCCTCTCCTCCACACACACAACCCTCTCCTCCACACACACAACCCTCTCCTCCACACACACACAACCTTCTCCTCCACACACACAACCCTCTCCTCCACACACACACAACCCTCTCCTCCACACACACAAACAACCCTCTCCTCCACACACACACAACCCTCTCCTCCACACACACACAACCCTCTCCTCCACACACACACAACCCTCACCTCCACACACACACACAACCCTCTCCTCCACACACACAACCCTCTCCTCCGCACACACAACCCTCTCCTCCATACATACAACCCTCTCCTCTACACACACAACCCTCTCCTCCACACACACAACCCTCTCCTCCACACACACAACCCTCTCCTCCACACAAACACAACCTTCTTCTCCACACACACACACAACCCTCTCCTACATACACACACAACCCTCTCCTCCACACACACACAACCCTCTCCTCCACACACACAACCTTCTCCTCCACACACACAACCCTCTCCTCCACACACACAACCCTCTCCTCCACACACACAACCCTCTCCTCCACACACACAACCCTCTCCTCCTCACACACAACCCTCTCCTCCACACACACAACCCTCTCCTCCACACACACACAACCCTCTCCTCCACACACACACAACCCTCTCCTCCACACACACAACCCTCTCCTCCACACACACAACGCTCTCCTCCACACACACACAACCCTCTCCTCCACACACACAACCCTCTCCTCCACACACACAACCCTCTCCTCCACACACACAACCCTCTCCTCCACACACACAACCCTCTCCTCCACACACACAACCCTCTCCTCCACACACACACAACCCTCTCCTCCACACACACACAACCCTCTCCTCCACACACACAACCCTCTCCTCCACACACACACAACCCTCTCCTCCACACACACACAACCCTCTTCTCCACACACACACAACCCTCTCCTACACACACACAACCCTCTTCTCTACACACACACAACCCTCTCCTCTACACACACACAACCCTCTCCTCCACACACACACAACCCTCTCCTCCACACACACACAACCCTCTCCTCCACACACACACAACCCTCTCCTCTACACACATATACAACACAAACCTCTCCTCCACACAAATACCACACAACCCCTCTCACACATGCTAAGCCAGCCTGTGAGGAAGACATTAAATCGACGACCACCTTACATTTGTTGCGCTTATTGATTTTTTTTTTCACAATTGTATTCGTCCAAGTTTTGTTTCAGTCTTTTATTGTGTTGTTAGAATATAATTTATTTTAAGAGAGTGAAGACACTAAAATGATTTTAAATATTTGTCTTGAAGCTGTAATTTTGTTTAAAAAAATCATTATAAAATAATTCATGCGCTGTGGAAATGTTGAATTTCTTTTTTATATCAAAGTTTATTTTATTTTCAAAAAAAAATAAATAAGCTTTGGAATCCATGGATAGGTAGGTGTAATCGTTAAATATCTAAACAAGGAGTATGTTAGGCGTATTATATGTTAGGAGTAATATACATACTTAACAATGCATTCATTTTCGTCTAATTGTTATCATTAAGTAATAAAAGTCAATGTTATTTGGAAAATATAAAAGTGTCAACAGAAAAGCACCGAAAACACAAATTTGGCCATCATGACAGGGTCGACATTGTTGGATTGGTAACTCAAATGTCCCGAGTTCAAATCCCCGGACAGATGAGGCTCGTTAGCTGGGAACAGCAACCCTTTTAGGAGAGACATCTTCAACATCAAGCAACTGATGTCTTCTAGTTTGTTATTGGATAGATAAAGGCTATGGAAGCAAATTCTAAAAGAAAAGCAGGCATAAATCAAGTGCTCATATGACACATAACCTGTTGACACGTAATGCTTAATATGTTTGAGAAAAATCGCGTCCAACAAACAACTGAGCATGAAGGGAAAGAAGTTTTCACTCGAACACTAAAAATTCTCACCCTGCCCTCACCACATCACGACTTTACCCGTGACACAAAAAGTAGCGATGTACTTGAAAATAATAAAAATAGAACTTTTTAAAATGTGAAGTACAGTAAAACAAGAATACAGAAGTAACAAATCATCTGATATTTGTTTTATTTACGATTCAATTAAGATAATTATCATTAATCTATGCTATTAGTATATCAAAAATTAATTACCAACAAAATCATGATGTACTTTTTAAAAAAAGTAAAAAAAAAAACCAAATGCGAATTGATATAATTTTTTAAAGTATGGAATCACTAATTTGTAGATTGATGCAAGCTTGGGGATATAACAAATGATAAACAATAATATCCTGCTGTAACTAACAAAGCTACCTTCTTCATGTAAACAAATTTAACATTCTGAGAACTAGATCTATATTCAGTATATAAAGAAGCTGATTACTCTATACACATTCACAAATTATGAGAACTAGATCTATATGACGTAAATAACAAAGCCACTTCCTCTATTTATACACATTCAGACCACCTGACAACTAGCAGATTCCCATCTTAACTGCCGTGATGTTTAACTCAGGATGCCTGCAGGCTTCTATTTCCAGGCTACACTGGTTCCTGTAGGTCTGACCGTCGCTGCCACATACGGGGGATAGAATAAAAAAGCAGGTTTTACTGCAGGGGTCTGTCTCTGATAGGCCGGAACCTGGTTTAATTAAAACAAAGACTGTCAAAACATTGGGAAAACTCAGTCGTAAAAAAAAAAATATGTTTGTCATTTTTACCCACCATACCACCATATAATATCAACTTTCCCAGTTCGAGCCAAAGACACATGGGGCAGTTGAAGAAGAGTCCATCTGTTTTACCATCCTCATCATACAGAGGATAATGTGGTCAGCGGAATGCCCAGCCACATTAGTTTTTTAACGTTAGTCAGAGCGTTCAACCGTATGTATATGTGTTATCTACATAGGACACAATCCTTAATACTATTTAACATGTGTGTGAAGCGATTTAGTAACTTCAAACAACATACACATGAAGTGACACAAAACGAAAATTTTATGTAAAATATATCATGAGAATGACATCATAAAAATCAAATATAATAAATGTATTTTGCAAATATTGTAAGTCTTTATATGGTGATAAACGAAGTGCACCAAATTAAAATCAAGTTCTGCCAACCTTTTATTTAAAGATTAACCGGGTTATATTTGAGTAAATACTAAATAAAGAACATCAAATTAAGTGTTTGACTAAATTCTTCCATAACGCCTGCTTTCCAATAACACTTTTCCAATAATAAGTTGTCATTCAAACTTCGCTCCTTTAACAATGGTTATAAATCATGTTTAACGACTCTTCGAAACACAAATTAACTTTAGGGGTCATCCATAAATGACGTGACGATGTTTTTGACGATTTTTACCTCCCCCCTCGCCTCCGTCACACGTCGTCACAAAAAGCCAGACCCCCCCCCCCCCCTGAAAGGACGTTACACCTCAGCCTACAACCCCCCCCCCCCCTCAAAATTGCTGTTAAATTTTTCTTAAAAAATCAATATATTTTCAAAATCTTGTCTGAAATCTCTCAACATAGAGTATTTTAATCAATTCCTATTACAATTTATGAAAACTGTTTTCTAAAACGCGAAATAAAGGCTAAAATTCGTTTTCCAACTTTACTTTTTGTTAATGCAAAAATGTGACGTCCCACCATCTGAACCCCCCCCCCTACCCTCATCACATGCCGTCACAAAATTACGGACCCCCCCTCCCCCCTACGAGTGTGACGTCATTTATGGACTACCCCTTAATTCACAACTGCATGTAACTATTTTAACGTCTATTGTTTATAATAATCAGAAACTTGTATTGGCATAATGTAGCCTACTTACAGATAACATAGAAGAAAAATGTAACAGCAATAACACACATTAGGAGATGTTTCACCATGTTGGCTGATGTGAAAGTAAATAGAAATAAATAATATCACGTAATAAGCATATGTATATATATTTATATATCTATATATCTATATATCTATATATCTATATATATATATATATATATATATAGATATATATATATATATATATATATATATATATATATATATATATATATATATATATATATATAGATAGATAGATAGATATATAGATATATAGATATATAAATATATATACATAATTATATTATATATATATATATATATATACATATAAATAGATATAAACATATATGCATTATGTCTATGTGTATTTAAATGAATATATATATATATATATATATATATATATATATAGAGAGAGAGAGAGAGAGAGAGAGAGAGAGAGAGAGAGAGAGAGAGAGAGAGAGAGAGAGAGAGAGAGAGATATTTAGATATATAGATATATATATAGATAGATGTATATAGATATATATATATATAATGCATATATGTTTATATCTATTTATATGTATATATATATATATATATATATATATATATATATATATATATATATATAATTTACCGTTAGTATTACCCCCTTGTCTGTCTAGGACTTGGTACGTATCAAGTGGGCAAACAGAAAGTGAAACGACTTAAATCTCACTACACACAACAATTATAGTAACGTTATACCCAGCAGCTGTTTAAGACATTTCTACATTGATTTCAAACAACACATTCGATCAACTTACCATTTCATCATCTTCCGCTTTCTTCTAGTCGACTTTATAAGATTTTTTTATGACGCAGCTTATCATTTGATAACAAAACTGTGTAACGCTTGTAAAATGTGTTTGTCCTGTATGTTATTGATTAATTGATTTTCCCAACAAACAAAAGAAATAAACAATCTTAGACGTGGGTTATAAAACTTGCAGTAGTGTTCTAAGTAAAGGTTGGCTAAACATGAAAATAAAATCTTCAATGCTTTACTTGGGTAAAAACAATATACTAGTACAATATATTTATTATTATAGTTTCATATATATATATATATATATATATATATATATATATATATATATATATATATATATGTATATATATATATATATATATATATATATATATATATATATATATATATATATATATGTGTGTGTGTGTGTGTGTGTGGTTGTGTGTGGTTGTGTGTGTGTGTGTGTATGTAAATACAATACATTTAGGCGTGCAGGTATAAATTCATAGGCTACTCATCGTTGGTTAACTCTTATTACTAGAATATATGTATTCATTACAGTTCTTATTATTACATCTATCTTAAACTGTCTTATATTTTATTTAACTGAGAAAATGGATGTTCAAAAGATGACTCTAGAATTAGCATTAACAGATAACCATCCTAGAAATAGCGATTAGAAACCAACAATCAACATACATTATATTTTATGTATGTCTTAAATTAAAATCATGACATATTATTGTTCTTGTTTTTTTTTTTGTTTTTTCTTCTTTTTTTGAAAATTGTAATTAACAAGTAATAAACTTTATTTAAACATCGTATTATTTTTTACCTCAAAATAAACGTTCATTTAAATAGCTTTATTTTTTTCTATGTAATTATCTTTTAATTGCAATTAAATTCCAAATCGTGCAATTACATAATGCCATAGGCGACTAATTTACCATTTCCAAAGTCATTATCATTTGACTCAATAAGCGGTATCTAAAAATTACTGTAAAACGTTAGCATTATCAAGTAAAGAGATCAACTAGATTCATTAAAAGAATCAATATGTCAATCAATAATTGCTTTATTTAAATACAATAAAGTGGTTCGCTGACTGCATGTTCATGTTTTTTTTAAAAACATAACACATCACATTGACACATCTTACAAGTTGTTTTATATGTATATATATATATATATATATATATATATATATATATATATATATATATATATATATATTGCTTTTAACTAAGTTTTTATAGTTAATATTGGTTTACACAGTCTATATATAAAATAAATGTATATATATATATATATATATATATATATATATATATATATATATATATATATATATATATATATATATATATATATATATA
Organism: Physella acuta; assembly: GCF_028476545.2. Taxonomy (NCBI): domain Eukaryota; kingdom Metazoa; phylum Mollusca; class Gastropoda; family Physidae; genus Physella; species Physella acuta. Next base: position 224,507 of record NW_026731583.1, read on the forward strand.
TATATATATATATAAACACATTTAATATGCTTAAAAGTGTACAGTCTGCACAAAAGCCGAATACATTTTTAAGCTTCAATCCTTTAGTGATTTAATCGGATACAATTACTAGTAAAGATTTAAAGATTTGATCAATATAAAGAAGACACATGAAGGCTAGGTAGAGTGGTAGAGCGTTGGTTGTCAGCCCGTGTCTTCTATAAAAATTATAACAGCCCCAAAGTCTCGAGTTCGGATCACAGATAGATCATGTGACTTTAACACGTCCCAGAGTTCACCCAGCTCTAATGGGTACCTAACATACGTCGGTGAAGTTAGGCATATTACCTACCACACTATCACTTCATATGATGGGGACCAGAAATATATATGTCATAATTATGGAGTCTACTTTATCTGTGAAAAGATTAACAATCCACTTAGCATAATCTTATTAAATTGTAATGGAAAGCTGTTAACATTGCTAAAAATCGAAGCGTTTCTTGTATCGACAAAATCTTTAAACCATTAGTTTTTCTGCTTATTAAAGTAGGCCTACATTCTTGATGTAGGTTATATCATTAGCGTATTCACAGATTTTAATATGAAAATCAATAACAGAGATTGGTTCAGTTAAGGTTCTCAAGAGCACTCTAAAGCAAATATAGATCGAAAATTATGAAACGACTTAATGTATCTAGTTCATACAGATTTAGATTGATAGGTTTCCATGTACTGAAACTGAGAAACGTTAAGTTCCTAATGGAGTTACTAATTGTGTTAAACCCGGACAAGGTGGTGTAAGGTTGACTAACTGCATTGTTAATAACGAAAATGGAGAAGAATAAATGGATGAAAGTAAATAATTATATCAGGTTGAATAATCTTGAGCAAATAGAATTTAGGAGATTAGATGTTAAAAGCATAGTAATCTTTACGTCTGTTGGCTTTGTTACATATTTTAGAGACTAATGGAATTTAAACTTATAATTACAGACTAGGATTAACTGATGTAGTTAACTAAATACGAAATCTTTTCAGTGGTTATCGTTATTTCAGTTCGTAAAATCACCATTCAGTAATAGTCTGTTTTACAATTTTTGACAACGTGTCTATGTCTTTGTGTCAGAGTGTCGGGTATAAAAACCGTTTTGGATTTTCTAAAATGTTGAAATAGGGCGCGTTTTGAGATCGTACCAATTTTTTTCCCGTCCATGCAAAATGCACTTGGTGTAGGTGAAGTAGAGTTCATCTGATTCAGTTACATCAGCACACTGGGAAATAATGTGGCCAGCACGATTGCCATCCGTCTTAGTTAACCTAAAGCTAGCCAGGTGTCCTTACTAGCTGGCTGGATTCAGGGACGTCCTACATACTCGACCTGGGATCCGAACTTAAGACCTTCAGGTTAACAGTTGTAGTGTTTTGAGTTTTAGACTACAATGTCTTTTTAGTTTCTTGAATTTGTTGTTACATTTAAACCAGGATGGAAGTCCCAGCCAGCTCTACTGAAAGACCTGCCTCCACGGTGCCAGTGGTTGACCCCAGTGTAGTGGGTGCTGTCATGATAGCGTGCTCCTTAGTCTTTGGTGAGATCGTAGGGACTCTAGGAATCATAGGCAACATCATCACCATCATCATCTTCATCAAACAAGGATTCGACGACACCGTCAACATCACGCTGACAGCCCTAGCTGTCAGTGACATCGGTGCGCTGGTCACTCTACAGCTGTTTAACGTCATGGTCAACCCGTTCTTCCTGTCTCTTGACGTCAACTTCCTGGTCATAGAGGTCAACCGGGTCATTTCCTTCTACCCCCACAACTACTTCATCCGGGTCACCGGGTTCATCACAGCTTTCGCGGCGTTCGAGCGATGTCTTTGTGTGGTCAAACCCTTACACGTTAAACAAATCATCACCAGAAATGTTTCTTTTACATTCAACGTACTTGTCTTTTTTGTGACGATTTTCAACATTTTTCCTATCATGTACACGGGCTATTTCCAATGGAAATTTCCATCCAAACTCAACAAAACTTACCTCGGCGTTGCATTCTCGAAAAACGCACAGCGTGTTTTTTCCGTATCTTATTTCATCACAGATTTATTCGTTCCGTATTTTACATTTTTCATCATCATCACCTGTACGACAATCACAGGGATAAAACTAAAAACGAAAGCCGCTTGGAGAAAAACAGCAACCGGCGCCTCGGGAAAGCCAAAGGCTGAAATCTCAAACAAAGAGAGGAAAGTCGTTGTCATGTTAATTACGGTGTCCGTTATATTTGTCGTCTGCTTGATCCCACAGTCGGCCATCTTGACAGCCGTTGGTCTGGTCCAGGAGCTAAGTGTGTCGGGACAATATTTTGACGTTGCTTTCATCTGTTACTGTGTGTCTTTTGTGGCGGAAACCATTAACTCTAGCGTCAACATCATCGTCTATTTTAAGATGAGCAGCAGGTTCAGAAATACTTTCCTGGAGTTGTTTGGATTGAAGAAATAATGGCAAAATTTAGTAGAATTAGTAAAATTTAAATAAAAGATAGTAAATTTAGTAAAATTTAAATAAACGATAGTAAAAGTTAGTAGAATGTAAAAATAAAAAATACTAAAAGCTAGTGGATTTAAAAATAAAAGATATTAAAAGTTAGTAGAATGTAAAAAAAAGATAGTAAAAGTTAGTAAAATTAAAACAAAAGGTAGTAAAACTTAGTAAATTGCAAATAAAATTAGTTTTAAAATTTGTCAGTCAACTGGAAAGGAATATCAAACGGGCAACAAACTACGCTAAAATGGAGTGTTACCCCAATATGTTAGTTTACTCATAACCCACGTATGTTACTAGTGTTTTTTTGTAACAGAAACTATCAACACCACTATCAAAATCATCGTCTACTTTAACTCGATTAGAACGTCTAGAAAAACATTCGTACATTGTTTACCTGCAAATACGTCGTTAAGAGTTTTATAATCAACATTAACTTTTCCCAAGACACTTAGGGAAAATGAAGGAGATTTAAATAACCTCATCAAATAGAGAGATAATGTGGTCAGCACTAAGCACAGCCGTCTTTGTGTCACTGACTTGAGTCAGGTACCTATCAGAGTATGGTGAACTTAAAGTAGTCCTACACATTCAGACACGTGAATTGAACTCGAGGATTTCGGGTTAGAAATCATAAGCTCTACTACTCGGTCACGTTTAACACGTTTAAACAAGCTTAAGATCGTAATTGGTATCAAAGCAATGCTGTGTATACTGAAACTGACAAATGAACTGCAGTCCCCCTTGAACATTTCAAAACTGTATAATTAATACGATAGTGTTGAATGATATTTGTATTAAGACAAAATGTACGTCATTTGTTAGACAAAAGAATAGTTGAGTCAAGTTTTGGCTGATTTGTTAACAAGTTGGTTGTCATCAACAAAACTATTGGGTCGTGTGTCTGACACACACGTATTAGGTCATGTAACATAGATCCACACAGTCAAACATAAAACATACAATAACAAGGTTGTGTATCATACAACTGCAAAGTCAAGTATCAAACATGCAACTAAAATGTCATTTATCATATCTATATAACAACAATGTGATGTATCAAACATATTACTACAAGTTTATGTATTAAATACACCATAAAAATGTCAATATCAAACACAACACCTAGAGCCGTTTATCAAACACACCACTACAAAATCTTTAGTCGAAGCTATATCAGTATTCAGATAAATAATATCTGGTACACTTCAAAAGATAAAATGTTTAGGTCGTGATAAGGCTATGGTCTGCCACTAAAGTAATGAACCTGCTATAATATGTTAGGCTATGGTCAACACACTAGTGTCATCAAGCTGCTATCATACGTTAGGGTTCAAACCGTGGACGTTATTCTCTGATACCCAAACAAGGAATGGTGTGTTGGTTCTTTTTAATCTAGCTGTACATTGTTTGTGTGTGCGTGATTCGTTGTTCTTAGCACCAACAATTTGCTTTTCTTTAGTTCAAGATAGTTTAAAAGGGTATTGACTGGGTAGGTGTTTTAAATTATATGCATTAGTTTACGTCTTGTTACAGACACGTAATGGTGTCTTAAGTCTTATTGTAGGCATAGGTCTGTCATGTATCGTTATAAGCTTGCGTATGTCACACCACGCGTTATTCATATGTTTGTCATATAAACCTTTCATAAGTTTTGTTATACACAATGCCTATCAAAAGTTTTGTTATACACAATGCCTATCGCAAGTTTTGTTATACACAATGCCTATCGCAAGTTTTGTTATACATAATGCTTATCTCAAATTTTGTTATACATAATGCCTATCGCAAGTTTTGTTATACATAATGCTTATCTCAAATTTTGTTATACATAATGCCTATCGCAAGTTTTGTTATACACATATGTCTCTCATATGTCTCGTTATATTGTTTCTAACATGTCTTATTATACACATGTGTCTCTCATATGTGTTGTTATAATGTTTGTAATATGTCTTGTTATACACATGTGTCACTTATATGTCTTGTTATACTCACGTGTCTGTTTTATATGTCTTGTTATACACCTTATGAAATTACGTCTTAATTTTTTAAAATCCATCATGGCTGTGATAAAAACGTGTATTCTAGGTACCAATTGTGTAGCTGCTTATATTGACATTTTATAATTAATTAGTTAATATTATCCCATAGATTAAATAATTCAAAATGGCGACTGTAGATGACAAGAGTTATGAAGTTCACAATGATGATCTGTCGCACCATTTTAACGGTAACTATGGAAACCAACAAAGACATATTCAGCATTACGATTTACACTTTGTTTAGATTCCAGTATGTTTTGATCGGGTACTTTTATCGGTTAAAGAAAATAGTCTCGAATGGTTTCTACGGAAGTGGGCACTATAAAGGTATTATATGATGGTGATAGTATCACCAGTGCTTCTTCCAGACTATTTTTTTCCGCGGGCGCAGTTGATTTTTTCGGGGGGAGGGGGGTCTACATAATCCGGGGGGGGGGGGGGGTGGCGGATACTAGTAAAAGTATATGTTTACTATATAAATTCCATCTAGTTCGGGGGATGGCAGATTTTCTTCTGGGGCTCCGCCTCTTGGAAGAATCTCTACGTATCACATAATGTGATATATGAACTTAATATTGTACTCTTTGCTGGAGGTATTATTATACCAGGGGTCTCCAAACTACGGCCCGCGGGCCGAATGCGGCCCGCGAAGTCCTCTCATCCGGCCCGCGGAGATCTTTTTGTCTAAGGAAAAATAGTTTGCTGGTGATGGTTGAGGAACTTTGCCCAAAGAAATCAAAGACATGCCTGGAAGAAACTGGCCCCCAAACTGAAATTTGATAGTTAATGTGGCCCTCGGTCTGAAAAGTTTGGAGACCCCTGTATTATACGATGGCAGTATTATCATCGTTATTATCTAATGGACGTGGTGTTATCTGAAGCTTGAAGTGCGTGTGTGTTATCTGGTAATGAATTTGGTATCTGTGTTAAAGTAGTATCATCTCGCAATAGTAAATATAACTAGGTTTAAGCTAGTATTATCAAGCAAGTGATATAACTAGGTTTTTATTAAGCTAGTATCATCTAGCAATAGTAAATATAACTAGGTTTAAGCTAGTATTATCTAGCAAATGATATAACTAGGTTTAAGCTAGTATCCTCTAGCAATAGTAAATATAACTAGGTTTAAGCTAGTATCCTCTAGCAATAGTAAATATAACCAGGTTTAAGCTAGTATCTTCTAGTAATGTTGTTTGTATATAAGTTAAACTACTGTTTAAACCTCGTTCTACAGGAACTCACGAAGTTCTAGAATGTCCTGAAGATCTAGATGAAACGGAAAAACACGACCCGACGTCAAAATGTAACAAACCACACGACAAGTATATTTTAGTCAAGGATTTAAGCCCTCGCCACTTCCCTTATGGTTACCAAGACAACGACCTTGTCAATTTCACCAAACTTCTGTCTGATTTAACCGTGAGGATATCGATATCATACGTCAGTCCAGATAGACCACAATTCATCAGTGGTACTAGTGCTGAATACCCGGGGTACAAGAACAGGGGAAAGAAGGCCTTGCTAGTGGGGACGGGGAAGGTGTGGGATGTGGTCAAGTACGCAGAGGACATGGATGTACCGGAGAGGACCTACAGGACGTGTCCTTGTCCTAAATGTCTCAAGTCTGATACGCCCGAGAAAGTGTGGTGGGAGGCGGTGGTACTCACAGCCAGGCACGTTGTGTATGATGGTGAGGAGGCGAGCAGGTCAAAGTGTCGATTATGGTATGATAGTGTTCAAACCCCCGTGGTTAACATCTACGGGTTCGAGTTGGCCGGGTCGTATTCTAACAGGGACAACTGCATGTTTTTTTGTGCAACCCACGACCTAGAAGTCGGTGAAAAGTTACAAATTATGTTGGACCGTTTTGAAGATCTTTGGTCTAGTGTCTGGAAAAAATACAAAGACCGCAATGATGAAGCGAATATAGTCATCATAGTGTCGCATCCTCACGGTAATGTTAAAAAGGTGTCGGTTGGTCACTGGGTAGACAGGCAAGAGGTGTCTAAAAACATCACCAGGTATACGTATACCAACAGCACATGCGCAGGTAGTAGTGGGGCGTTGGTCTACAGACTGGGGTATAAGGTAGCGGATCATCCACACAGTGGCACCAATCCCACGGGATTAAACTACAGTGGTCTAGAGGTAGACTAGGGCGATGTATGGAGCTAACTAAATATGGACTGGTCTAGAGGTAGACTAGGGCGATGTATGGAGCTAACTAAATATGGACTGGTCTAGAGGTAGACTAGGGCGATGTATGGAGCTAACTAAATATGGACTGGTCTAGAGGTAGACTAGGGCGATGTATGGAGCTAACTAAATATGGACTGGTCTAGAGGTAGACTAGGGCGATGTATGGAGCTAACTAAATATGGACTGGTCTAGAGGTAGACTAGGGCGATGTACTGAGCTAACTAAATATGAACTGGTCTAGAGGTAGACTAGTGCGATGTATGGAGCTAACTAAATATGGACTGGTCTAGAGGTAGACTAGGGCGATGTACTGAGCTAACTAAATATGGACTGGTCTAGAGGTAGACTAGTGCGATGTATGGGGCTAACTAAATATGGACTGGTCTAGAGGTAGACTAGGGCGGATGTATGGAGCTAACTAAATATGGACTGGTCTAGAGGTAGACTAGGGCGATGTATGGAGCTAACTAAATATGGACTGGTCTAGAGGTAGACTAGGGCGATGTATGGAGCTAACTAAATATGGACTGGTCTAGAGGTAGACTAGGGCGATGTATGGAGCTAACTAAATATGGACTGGTCTAGAGGTAGACTAGGGCGATGTATGGAGCTAACTAAATATGGACTGGTCTAGAGGTAGACTAGGGCGATGTATGGAGCTAACTAAATATGGACTGGTCTAGAGGTAGACTAGGGCGATGTATGGAGCTAACTAAATATGGACTGGTCTAGAGGTAGACTAGGGCGATGTATGGAGCTAACTAAATATGGACTGGTCTAGAGGTAGACTAGGGCGATGTATGGAGCTAACTAAATATGGACTACAGTGGTCTAGAGGTAGACTAGGGCGATGTATGGAGCTAACTAAATATGGACTGGTCTAGAGGTAGACTAGGGCGATGTATGGAGCTAACTAAATATGGACTGGTCTAGAGGTAGACTAGGGCGATGTATAGAGCTAACTAAATATGGACTGGTCGAGAGGTAGAATAAGATTGATATATGAAGCTAACTAAATAGCATTGAACTACAGTGGTCTAGAGGTAGACTAGACCAGTTTACCTGAATTTTCTTTAGATCGTAAACAAAAATTCATGATCATCTTCTTTTCATGTTCATGTCCAAGACGCATGGGGCTAATAAAGTATAATTCATCTGTCTCAGATACTTTGACATATGAAATGATGGTGTAGTAAGCACTATTTGTAGCCGCTTTTAATTTCCCTAGCTGGAATTTAGGTACCCATCAGAGCTGGAGGACTCTGGGACGTTTTACTGACTTGTACCCGGATTTGAACTTGAGATTTTCGGGTAAGAAGTCTAGCACTCTACCGCCGTGCCATAAAACAATGACACTTTATAATGTGTTATATCATCATCGTTAACAGTAATACAAACTATTTTGTATAAGTTTAGTCCTGATAGTCAGTACATTTGGTCTATTTGTTGATATAATAGTTATTTTTGATTGAATTAGTGTTGTATTTTATTGTCGTTGATTGACTATATTATATGAAGTTAATCGTATCTATGTTCTTCTACATCCTTACTTTCATGCATATAAAACTTAATTATATTTTGTTAGGAATCAAATTTCCTCAATAGAATAACACATTGTATTTTCTTTTTTATAAGAAAGATCATATAATTGTCACATACATGCAATTATATCCTATTATATCACGTTTTTTTAATATGTAAATTAAAAATGTTATAGTTACAATTTACAATAAGTCAGATCAAAAACTATGTTGTGATCAGATTCTGTAAGATGAATAGTTCTTATAGCATTATAAATGTGTTGTTTCTTTTCCTTTTTTTTTTAAATTTCGGTACGAGATAAACAAAAAGGTCTGTGTATCTATTCTGTTTCACTATTCTTTCACTTTTGTTTTATTATTATTCTATTCTATTTTTAAAGTATTTAATTCACATTGTCATCTAACTACGACAGTCGTATGTGTGAATAGAAACAACAGACGCTCATATACAATATAATCTAGCCCACATTGCTGGAGCACGCTTGTCGCATCGCAACACGCATATGGTGGATATAATTTTTTTAGCAGCTCAACATTTGCAAATATATTTAATAACTCAGAACCTTTTATATAATTTTTATTCTTGAACGTTGTTAGGATGTGTTTAACTTTTTACTGGAAACTGCAGGGCATCAACCAGTGTTTGCAGGGGGTTGGAACCGTATGCTTGAGTCTTTGGCAGATATTTTGTTTTCAAGCTTCCAAAAATGCTAAAATAAGAAACAATTTCTTGTATATATTTCTTATATATATTTCTTATATATATATATATATATATATATATATATATATATATTTCTTATATATATATATTTCTTTTATATATATATATATATATATATATATATATATATATATATATATATACATATATATATATATATATATATATATATATATATATATATATATATATGTATATATATATGTATGTATGTATGTATATGTGTGTGTGTATTTATTTATTTATTTAATTATATATATGTAATAATGTTGGCCTACATGCACACACAGTATATATATTTATGTATATATATATATATATATATATATATATATATATATATATATATATATATATATATATATATATATATATATATATATATATATATATATATATATATAAAGCTGCTTTAAATGGTAAGCTGGAATATTTACCAACTGAGTCATACCGACAAATAGTTGGCTAAAAGCGTAAAAGACGTCTTCGTGTGCAAATAGTTTTACCCTTAAGATGATATACAAGTGAATAGAAAGAAAGGTAAATAAAACAACTCACCTTATGGACTCTTTTTTCCCGCCTTCACTTGGTGTTTCTTCCTTCGTAATAAAGTATGAGGTAAATCTAAAAGAAATAAACCTTACACCGTCAAAGACATAACAGCAAGCATTTAGTTTTATAAATACGATTCATATAACATACAATTACATCTATGATAATATCCAAGTTGTTAGCAAGACAGACATACAAAACCGCTCACGCATTGAATTCCTGTACGTCCACTTTACTGTTGTGGTCTCTGTCTACGACATAAAAAATCGCATCGAGGTCCTTCAAGTCTAGAACCAGGTCCATATTGGTGTCCAGTTTCTCAAAGGTTGACTCGGCTGGGAATGAGGACTTGGGATCTTTCTTCTCATTGAACATTGTCTTGAATTCTTCCAGTCCCAGGGAGTAGGATATAACCTTGGCGTACGGCTGGGATACGTGGAATAAATAAAATTCTCTTACGAAATATGATGGAGCTTATTTTTTTTCTTTATTTGACTTACTAGACTAATATTTTGAAGCTTCGGAGGAACAAAACTTTATAGAAAGGTTAATGTATTTTAAGTTAACTTTTCCCAATATATATATATATATATATATATATATATATATATATATATATATATATATATATATATATATATATTGTCCAGGTTTAACCAAAATGAAAGTCTACACGCAGTTAACTTAACACCTTTGAAAAGTCCCTGAATTCGTAGTAGGTTATGCCGCCATCTTCGTCTTGATCCAGGTCGGAGAAGAGGTCAGCGTAGGTCAAGGCCGATAGAAGAAACATCACCAACAGCTTGTACATGGTTGGTCGTTGATCAAAATCTTTTACCTAAGAAAATAAAGATATCAGTGACTTTAGATAATATATCATATGCTAAATGTTACGCTTAAAACATTTGACAATCAGCTTTTGAAAATGTAAGCGAAATAAACCTACCCAAAAAATATTTTTCCTCATAAGACGCTCTTTAAACAATATTTTGTTTAGGGACAACAACAGGTAACACCAAGCCGGATAGCGAAACTGTTCCTTATTTAGAACTTCTTACGCTTAATATATGTAAATGCGATGCATTGAAGATAATATACTGCCGTGGCGTCTCTCAAATTTAGCGACGTGCGTCTGCAAATATTACAGAATCTAAATATAAAGAAAAGTGTGTAGACAATGGAAGCCCACGCGAAGATCTGTGGGAGCAAGCTCATGGGCAGCGGTGCTTGTATGGGCTAATCTAATGAGAGCTCATCAAAAGTAAGTTGGGTGGGTGGAGATGTTTAGCTACAGAACTTTGTTACTCAGCGGGCTTCACAGGATAAACTTTAGTTACACAGTTCATATATATAAAATAAACAGAAGGATATATATATATATATATATATATATATATATATATATATATATATATATATATATATATATATATATATATATATATATATATATATAACATAAAGTAAAAAGTAAAGATTCCCTTTCAAACCTGACGGTCTATGGGGCAAGTGAAGTAGAGTTCACTTGTTTCTGTGACCTCAGCATATGAAGAGATAGTGTGGTCAGCACTACTTTCCCTAACGTGAGCTAGGTACCCATCAGAGTACATATGTATAACATATATAGCATAATTTAAATAGTCATGTCTAAATGTCAACTTTTCATATGACATGTATTCAGATCATTTTTTTTACAAAATATTCCAAAATTTTAAAAAGAGACATCAAAAAATATACGCTTATAATTTTACATTGTAATATTGACGGTAGAATTAGTATATGCGCTCTCTATTCAGCGTCTTACCAAGTGAAATAGGTTAATTTAACTACCCAATAAACCAATTAACCACCCACATTAACCAAGAACCCTGATTACAGGTCACGCCTATGCATGCTTGATGTCGTCAGTGTTTTCTAATCATCATTATTCATGTTCTGCCTAAACAATTCATTAAATAAAAATTTAATTACTCATTTATTTTGTAATTATGATATCTTGGCATCGCTAACACAACTGTTACGGGAATTTCAAGTAATGTCTTTTTGAATTTGTATATGTTTAAATAATTATATTCAGTAGGATGGTGTGTTATGAATTGCGAAATATAATTTTTTTACAATAAGATGTGCTCAATAATTTTTTTTATTCTAGATGTCTAATGTAGAAATACACAACTTTTAGCATTCTCTTAATGTCAATGCCTAAATGCGAAATAAAATCATTTCATACCCGACATATAAAATAGAAAATCCTCGGTTCGTCAGCCAACCCTTCACTTCTAGCTTTTGATCACTTAAGCAAGATCATCATCATCATCATCATCATCATCATCATCATCGTCATCATCATCACTATCATCATCATCACCATCATCATCATCACCATCATCATTACCATCATCATCATTACCATCATCATCATCACCATCATCATCATCCTCACCATCATCAACATCATCATCATCACCATCATCAACATCCTCATCATCACCATCATCATCATCACCATCATCATCATCATCACCATCATCATCATCACCATCATCATCATCACCATCATCATCATCATCGTCATCGTCATCGTCATCATCATCATCATCATCATCATCATCCTCAACTACATCTTTGCCAGTTCGTGCCCAAGACACAATGTGCAGATGAAGTAGAGTTAATCTGTTTCAATGTCTTCGGCGTATGACGGAATATGGTGGTCAACACTATGACCAGACCCATTGGTTTCCTTAAAATTTGATTGAGGTTCTTATCTGAACTGAGTATACACAGAGACAGAGGCTATTCAGATTCCAAACACAGATCTGAACCTTAAGACTTTCGGACTAGCAGAGAACGCTCTACCATTCCACCACACCGTCACGTGTTTGTATATTACGCTAAAAACATTTTGGTCGCAGGTAAAAAAAGGGGTCAATGTACCCGGGACGAGGGTCGGCAACCTGCGACTCGCGATCCACGTACAATTATTAATAATTATATTATTATTTCATTAACTCATCACAAATATTATACTGTAAGGAAACGCAAAAAAAGTTTAAACAATATAAAAACTCATCAGTGAACTTTGATAATACGCGACATCCGTGATTGGGACAGACACGTAGCAAACAATTCCATGCTTTCCACCTGGGAAATTTAGAAAACAGTATCTTTTGGCTCTTTTTGTCTGTAATGATTGACCGAAGGATCGGATTTAACACTGTTAACCGTCTCTTGCAGGGGTCGGCAACCTGCGGCTCGCGAGCCGCATGCGGCTCTTTTGGTGTCCAGTTGCGGCTCTTCAACTCCATGCACAAATATTAATAATTATTTTATTTTATTTTCAAAACTCATAAAAAATATTGGTCAGCAAAACTCGGTAATAAACGATATAACAATAGATATAAACAATAAACATTCACTATTGTATTATAATATTTAGTTACTCCCAATCTCAATGTACTTCCTATTACATTGTCCATTCCGAATTGAAACATGTATCTTCATAGTGGATATCACAAAGAAACTAAACCAGCTAATAATTAGTGTAAAACTGAAAGGAAAACCCGGACTATGTCTTGCTTGAAGAAGTGATTTGTTTCGAAAAAAAATACTTTTTTGTTGAATACATGGTGAGCGATAAATTACTAAATTACGAAAAATCTGAAAAAATATCGTTATGAAACCAATGCTACTACTCAATCACTTCAGCATTAAAATAAACAAAATGAAGAATGTTTTCACTGAGAGATTTGAGAAATTCAAAACAAATGCAAGTACTCTGACTCAGGGGCGTAGCGAGGGGGGGGGGGGGGGCGGACCGTACCGGGTGACACCATTTAGGGGGTTGACACCAAGGCAAAAAATAGCAAAATATAGAGAGAAAAACTCGAAGGGGGGGTGCAAATCGAAAGTTTGAGGGGGGATGCAAATCGACAACTTGAGGGGGGGGGGTGCAAATCGAAAGTTTGAAGGGGGGGGTGCAAAATCGAAAATTTGAAAGTTTGCCCCTGGGAAGGGTCTCTATACCTCTGGGGGGTGGGGGGTGGGGGGTGACACCATTAAGTGCCGCACCGGGTGACACCCGACCTCGCTACGCCACTGCTCTGACTTACATAGTAGATCCTCTCAACACAAATTCAAATGAGATTATTTCATTGTTTATAGCTATTTATTTAAAATTACAAATATAATATATTTGTTTAGGTTTATATATATATATATATTTATATATATATATATAAAATCCTAAACAAATATACTATTGACATAAAAATGTTAGTGGCTCTTTAAAAACCGGGTAATGTTGTAAATTGTAACTTTTGGCTCTTTTGTCTCAAAAGGTTGCCGACCCCTGGTCTCTTGTGATTGATAAAGTAAGTAGCATGACAAATATAAATATTTTTTTTAAAAAATGAATTATTGGTCGTCGCAGTAACGCAATGTGCACAAAAATGTCATTAATGAACTAAATACATAAAAGAACTTTAGTTTACTATAACTGTTAATTATATCTCTAGGTAATCTTAACCCGTGCCGTAAAATGAAGGCATATTTTAATGCTTATCAACAAATTATTTCTGTGGATAACTATTATGTGAGTGGCCTCCCTTGGTTAATGGGAAACAACCAATGTTTATTCATCACAAAATATAATATGAGCTACATAATGTTATTTAGCTACAGCTCTCCGTGAGCTTATACTGATCATCCGATAAATTTGTCAACTATATTTAGTACAGGTAATTCTAACAAGTCCGCGTTAATTTTACCTTCATCGAACAATGGTCTTTGCAATAACCATAAGCCAAAACTTTAAATAAAGTATTTAAAGTACTTTAATTGTATACTAATACTAATTGTGAAATGCATGGCTGACACATCCGCCTCCCCCCTATCCTCTCCTCAAAAGTCCTAACCCCTCCCTCATTAACCCTAGTGTGTTACTTTCTTTGACCGCATCTTAAACTGTTATAGATGGCGTCATACACCCAACAAAACCTTTACACTGGTAATGTTTATACACTGTATTCAGTTTTATCCGTTATTTTGCTACACCTTTCCAGACCACATCTTGATTTTTTTTAGATCAAGTCATACACCCAACTAAACTGCTAATATTAAATTACTAATCTTTATACAATGTATTTAGTAGTATTACCCGTTACTATACTATAAACAACAGTGTGGGGATTAGAACATGAACACATTACCATAAATACTAGGATTCAGATAACAAGGATAACAATCCACAGATAAGTGAACGGTTCAGACGATATCTGTGTTTTAACAATGGATCGATAAGGAAAGAGTGATTGTGAAAGATAATATTGCTTTTGTTGCAGGCGGATCGATAAAGATTTGCAGATAACTGATTTAATTATCAATCTCTTTATATATATCTCTTTATACATCTCTCTCTCTCTCTCTCTCTCTCTCTATATATATATATATATATATATATATAGATAGATATAGATATATATATATATATATATATATATATATATATATATATATATATATATATATATATATATATATTGAATACACATGGACGACAGAAACAGATATGAGTTATCTTCTTTTTAATTTCATCATTAAATGTAGATTATAACTTTTAACAAAAACATGTACCTTATTATAATTTTCAAAATTTACTCTCTTAAATATGATGTGTATATCATTGAAAAGTTCTTTTTTTTTTATTTTAACAGTAGAAGAAAAAATGTCTAGCAATCAACAAAATGCTCGATGAAGATCAAACGACCGTTAGAAGAATGTTCTCAGGACACTGACAGAAGCAAACACAACAGCTCCTGTTTTGGCCAGTGCTCCGGCTCCCACGGCTCCCACAGCTCCCACTGACTGAGCAGCACTCAGGACCGACAACCCGAAGAAACCGTGTGTGTAGACAAAAGACATGGCGCTTGCTGCCAGTGAACCAGCTTTGATACCACCTGTAAAAAAAAATATTAGACTACTTATTTATTTTACTTTTTGTTCTACGATATATTTTTATATGAGGCGGAGTAGTCGAATGGTAGAACTTACGATTGCTAACCCGAAAGTATCTAGTTCGAATCCATGTTCAAGTACGTAGAACGTCCCTGAGTCCACCCAGCTGTGATGGGTACCTAGCTGACGTTAGAGAAAGTGAAGGCGGCTGGATGTAGTGCTGACCACACTATCCCAACATATGCAGTAGCGTAAAGCTTAGTCATTGGTTCTATGACTACTAGCTGCATTGTCTAAAGGCTAATATTTAAATGACTTCCTAAAGCTATGGCTGATGTATACACAATGAGAGCCATGGCTAATGTATACATAATGAGAGCTATTAGTGGCGTAGCATTTCGATTTGCACCCCCCCCTTAAACCCCCTCATTTCCCCCCCCCCCCCCCTGAAACTTTCGATTTGCTCCGCTTAAAAGACTATTAAACACTCGAATTAATCAATTAAGTGGAATTATCCTTTTTCTCTATATATTTTGTTATATTTTTGACTTGGTGTCACCCCCCTAAATGGTGTCACCCGGTGCGGACCGCACCCCCGCCCCACCCCCTCGCTACGCCTCTGAGTGCTATGGCTACAGGATACAAAATAGAATATTATGGCTTTACTATATGGCTACAAGCTTTAGTCTATTTTTATAGCTTCGATATACAAATGTAGGCCTACAGGGTAAAAAGTTGGATATATTGAACAGTTTTAAAGCAATAAGAAGATATAACCTAACACTACATGATACATTCAGCTAGCAACACTTACCGGCTGCAAATCCTACAGCAGGTAACACTGTTGGCACACCTACACCAACGGCTAAAACAGTACCAGCTGTAGCTGCGACAGCTGGGACCGCCAACTTTAACAAATCCATTGTTCACGTTTCTGTAAATACAAATGAAAGTATATATATATATATATATATATATATATATATATATATATATATATATATATATATATATATATATATGTATATTTATTTATTTATTTATTTATTTATTTATATATATATATATATATATATATATATATATATATTTATATTTATATTTATATGTATATATATACGTATTAGTATAATAATCAACAGTATAACAATCACATTTATAATAACCAAATTACAATGTACGTAAAACCAGATCTTCTACTTACCAAAGACTGAAACCTGCTGACCTGTTATTCAGTGTTATTACCTCACGCAACACACCAGACACGCCAGGGTCGATAATTTACAGCCAGCGCGCATTTAAATACCCTGCATCCAGCTGCTACGTGCCCTCGCTACCTGGAAACTAGTCAAGTAGTTTCGTTTTCAACGGTTCCACGGAAACCGAAAGATGACGTCATGGAATGCAGTAAATCAGGTCGGTGAAATTAGGTGAGCGATAAACTCGAGATAAAGGAACGGATTTCATTTTGAGAGATGAAGATAAGTGTACGTCACGCGAGTATGTATGTGTGTATGTGTGTGTTTAGAGTGTGTATGTGTGTATGTGTGTATGTGCGTGTTGTGTGTGTGTGTCGTCCATAAATAATGTCACACTTTAAAGGGGCAAGTCCGTGCTAATACCAGCTGGTATGTGGCTTAGGGTAAAAGAGATATGTTTTAAAAAGTGGTCGTCAGACATTTGCATATTTTTACTTTATCGTATATACGAAGTATAGAGAAAGTCTTGTAATCGTGCAAAAAAAATTAAGATTTTTACAAATCTCGTCGTTTTACACCTCACTGATACGGAAAAACATAATTTTGCAATCTTGTCCGTATGTCTGTGTGTCTGTCTGTGTGTCTGTGTGTCTTTGTGTGTGTGTAGAAACACGATAACTTGAGTACCGTTACAGCTAGGTTAATGACATTTCATATATAAGTGTTTTATTAAAATCGTTGATCCGTATCAACTTTTGAGCGCTTTCCGATAACCGCAACTGGTACTTTTTTCACTTTGAATTTTTCAAAAGCATATAACTTGAGAACTATTTCAGATAGATAAATGAAATTTCACACGTAAGTAAAAGATCTAAATCTCTACCTTCTGTCGAATTCTGAGTTATTTCCGTTGACCCGAAGTAGTAATTTACACTATTTCCGATTTCTCAAAAAAAACGCATATAAATTTATTAAGTACTAATAATATTTCGACTATTATGCACATTTTATTTTGGCGTTCGATGGCGCGCAATTCCTTTTTCTATGCGATTCTATTCTACTTTAAAAAGTTTAAGTATTTAAAATGGATTAAAAATCATAACTATATCCCGAGTTCCCATACCCTGTTGTTTTATCCTAATATATAATAGCCCATGTGCACACTTCTCTCTCTCTGTCTGTCCGCAAAACATTTTCGCCGGATATCACGTCAGAATGCAGCGATATATGAAGAACTTGATACGGACGTTTGTTGAAAATAATATGTTAGATGTTTTAAATGTATAACCAACATTTTATTTAAAGAAGAAAAATAAAAAATAAAGGCGTATTCGAATGTAGAAAAACAGTTATAATTATGCTACAAGAAAAGCGTTTATAGTTGTGAAAAATACCGCATAAAACTGAGACGTCACTAATGCTTATACATTAACTAATGACGTCATCTGCCGTGTTTAGAATAAAAAGAAATGAACTATTTCATTCAAATTTGATTAAGATCTACGTACGCTATGAAATGTATACAATTCGATTTTTCCGGCCGAAACTTATAGATGATAGTGTACTTAATACCACGCAGGTTGTGCGGGCACGAGACACACCAAGTCAAACTTTATTTTTTTTTTTAATGTGAATCTTCCGATTTTAGACTATAAAGAAAGAAACAACTTCATTGAAATGTGATTTAGATCTAGATCTATAGATCTACTCATCAAAACGTACGCTATGAAATATATACAATTTTACCTGTCAAACTAATACAAACTACTTAAAAACAACATATAGCCAGATTTTTAACGGAATCATTTAAATCACTTAATCAGTGCAGTTTCTTCCAGGCATCTCTTCGGAGCGAAATGAAATTTATATAGAAAATATATACTTTTAACAGTGTCCGCCCCCCCCCCCCTTCCCCCGAAGAAAGTTTACACCCCCCCCCCCCCCGGAGAAAAAAGTCTAGAAGAAACACTGAATCAGTGTGTGGCTGTGTTATGTTAAGTGTGTAGGATTTTTAGCTAATTAGTTTTTCTTTGCTTTGTCACTAATATCGTTCAGCGTGTTGTAAAGCACATTGCATTTTGACCAATAACTATTTCATAAATTATTTTTATCAAACAATTACAACATTTTTAAATATATAGGCCTATAATTTACGTGAAACTGGTACCAATGGCTAGTATAAGAATATTCGAGAAAGTTTAGGGGAGATCACTCCCGGTTTATTTTTTACAAAGTCTTGTGTAAATTGTAAGTTGATTAATTTTACCTTACCTTGACCTAGCACTTATTAATGTTTGTGATTCAATCAGCCTAATTTGCATTCCCACCCCCACCCCCACCTCCACCTTCCAAATTTTAAAAAATAAATTATAAATTATAAAATGTTTTAGATTTGTAATATTTGTACTATATATAATATGTAGTCTTATTTTTTTAATGATTTAGTACAGGGGTCTCCAAACTACGGCCCGCGGGCCGCGAGGTCCTCTCATCCGGCCCGCGGAGATCTTTTTGTCCACGGAAAAAACATTTGTTGAAGATAGCTGAGGAACTTTGCCCACAAAAATCAAAGACATGCCTGGAAGACATTGGCCCTCGAACTGAAATTTTATAGTTAATGCGGCCCTCGGACTGAAAAGTTTGGAGACCCCTGATTTAGTACATAATTTTTTTTTTAATAATTCTGGTCGGATCTCTGAGCGTATATTAAAAAAAACAAATATTTGTTACTGGCTTATTTTATTTTTAATTGTGTTCATTTTCCGAAATTATTAAAACATCAAATAGTTTGTTCTAACCATATTTTGCACCAGATAAAAAAATGTTTATACACAATGTCGAGATTTTTCACGGCCGCCTATATATATTCAAATAAGGCCAGTCAAAATGTATTTATCGATTATTTAATTTGTGTTTAAGTAACTATTTAATCAATTTTGCTTTGTGTTACACACTCATGGCACTGAGCGGCAATACAAAATGGTTGTTCAACAAATGAGGTCAAGCACATTGGCAGTGTTTCTTTCAACTTTTTACTTTTTTACTCTAAGGGGGGGGGGGGATGGGCACTTTATATTTCCGGGGGTCTAACATTTTTTCGGTGGAGGTGGGTATGGTGGAACTGGTAGAAGTACATATTTTCTTTATAAAATCAATTTCGTTCGGGGTGGGTGATAGACTTACTTCGGGGGGGGGAGGGTTCACAGGGTGTATTGGTGTTGGGGGTGGGGAGGGCGTGGAGCAGGCTTTTGCTACTGGTTACCACCTAAGAGTAAAGTGTCTAATAAATGTCACATTCTTTATTTTGATGTGTTTCCCCAAAAAAGTGACAAGAAATGTGATATTTTATTGCTAGAGGAATTGTATTATTTGATTCCTTGAAAATTTGACTTGTAGGTTCAAGTGAGAAGATTGAGATGATGATGATAAAAACATTAAACAAATCATGCAACTATTTTCACGGGAGGTCACTGATTAACCCATTTTTTTTGTTTTAAATAAAATAATTCCAACAACAAAACAAAACATGTATTAAAAGATCAACAATAAAATATTAATCATAAATTTGTTTGTTTAATCATTAATCATAAAGTTATCATTAACTGTCTGATAAGAAAAGTAAAAACAAAATTTTACACTTTAACTCTAAGAATAATTCAAAAATTTAAAAAAAAATGTTGATGCAATTTAAAATTATTTGAATATCACAGGTAAAAAAGAGTTGTTTAAAAAAGTGTTATTTTATCAAACAGCTCATATTGATGTCTGGAATATGTGCTGGTTAAAACAGGGCAACAATAGCTGCAAATGTCGCAGCTCCTGTAGCTGCCAGTGTTCCTGCTCCTACGGCTCCTACAGCTCCAGCAGACTGTGCAGCACTTAAAGCCGTTAGTCCGACAAAGCCGTGAGTGTACACGAATGCCATAGCACCAGCTGCGATAGAGCCTGCTTTAATTCCAGCTGTAATATAAAAAAATATACTCTGTTTGTCTGCTGGTAAAGACAATACAGTCTGTGTTGGATTTAAAAAATAAATTGTTGAAAATTCAATGAAAATGTTCTTTGGTCGATAAAGGCTATGAAAGCAAATCCAGAAAGAAGAGCAGAATGAAATTGGAATCAACGGCTATCTAACTTAATTGTGTTGGGGGAAATCCCGTCCAACTTTACAATTAAGAACGAAGAAAATATGAATATGTAGGAGTTCGAAACAGGGTTCAAGTCAATAGAATGTCCCTGAGTCCACCCAGCTCTGATGGGTACCTAACTCACGATAGGGAAAGTTAAGGCGGCTGGGCATTGTGCCGAACACACTATTCCTTCAAATGCCGAGGTCACAGAAACAGGTGTACTCTACTTCATTTACCCCATAGACCGTCAGGTTTGGAAGGGAAACGTTACTACTTTAGATATGAAACTGCAAGACTCTCGGAGACTAAAGTAACCACAAAAGCTTAAAACAGCAGAATGACTTCACCAACACATCCACAAACAACAGCATCATTAACATCACACAAGAACGGCGCAAACACCATACCAAAAACAACATAAACCTAATGAACGCAAACACCAGCACTGAGAACAGCAAAAACATATAAAATAACAGCATCAACAACTAGCACTAACAACATCACTAACTATGTAATCACCGATTACGACAAACTCACCTGCTGTGAAACCAATAATAGGTAAAAGAGCTGGCACACCAAACCCAACAGCAGCCATAGCCGCAGCAGCAGCTGCTGCTTCCGTCAGTACCATGTTATGTTTGGTCTTTTCTTTCAACACTGTCTTAGTTCGTTGCCTGATGTTATGAGCTCTATTTCCTTTCTAGCAAACGTTTGCTAGCTGTGTGCCCTAACGACGGTACACAGCACGACTTATATATCTGACCACGTTAGGAAATCATCGCTCGACCAATCAGAACGGCTTAATTGTTTTTCTTGTTGTGACGTGGCACCTCTGGTAAACACCGACGTGGCGCTATTACCTGCTTACCAAAATGACTTCTAGTGTACTCTTTTAACAGCGCCGTTTCCAGAAATCTAAAAATAAAACTAAAACAAAACGTGAGAATGTAAAGTGGCTCTACTGAAAGGCTACGGGACTGAGGTCTTTATCGATTAGGCCCAACACTGCATGTAAAGACTTACTGTAGTTTCCGATGTTGTTCTCCCTCACACACACACACACACGCACGCACACACACACACACGCACGCACACACACACACACACGCACGCACACACACACACACACACACATACCCACACACATACCCACACCCACCCAGAAAAAAATGCAATAAAAAGCATTCACCTATCATATCATGTACATGTTCCGACATCAGGTAAAATTGTATCACCACCACTATGATCAAACTGACATTTTTTGTACACTAAGACGGACAACTGAATTATCCGTCCCCCCCCCTCCCCTTATTGGTGCTCATACCCAACTCTCTCTCTCTCTCTCTCTCTCTCTCTCTCTCTCTCTCTCTATTCCCGACTTATAATCTTTCTTTTTTTTCAGATATGGAGCTCATTCTTTGTAAAAATCCTGTATAATATGTTCACATCTTTAGAGTGAAAAGAAATAGTTACTAATGTAAATCTACAAGAGTCCTTTATGTCGAATGATGAGCATAGTCATGCACTAGCGGAAGAGTTCGGGGCAAGGATAATATTTACAGCGGGCAGCGCACGGTATGTGATGCTGAATTAGCACATACGTCGCGCCCTTTACAAATAAATTTTACCTCAAATGCCAGTGCAGGGACTGGCCGGTACGGCTAGTACACTATAAAAACATTAAAGTATCGAAAAAAACTAATTATAGATTAAAGATAAATAAGAAAAAAAGTTACATCAGGCGCGAAAAAATATATCAAACTACTCTTTTTTTAATACAAAACGATCACCATAAGTTGTTATGTAATAGTACAGTAGGGATTTTTTTTTTATATTGAACTACTCTGTGTAGAAAAACGTTGATCAATATTAGTTATCACACAATAGTACCCCAGCGGTGTATTAAATAAATAATTTACATCTACTACGAGCTCCTACATGTCAAAAGTATCTAGTTGTTGTACAGCAAATTATTTTTTAAATTACACACACAAATACGAGACAGGTTTTAGGTATATTGGCTTTATTGAAAACTGAGACTAACAGGTTTGTGTTTCTTTAAACATCGCTCTTTGTGTTTGGTGGTTGTAATATAAAGTCATGCTTGAGCCTGTAATATAAAACCATGTATATTCAGTGGCGTCACTAGAAAAGGTGTCACGGGTTCAGGGTACCTCAACCCTTCCAACTATCTTGCAATCCCATTACGGTACCACCTTCCAACCTTACGTTTTAATTATTTTAAATGTATAGAACTTTTTTAAAACAGTAAATTGAAAGATATTTCGATTTTGCGTCACCCCAATATTGTGAAGGGGGGGGGGTTGGTGCGGCTGACCTGAATAGATGTCGTCTGAAACAACCTCTGGTAGCAAAAAGTGACTAAGTGAAATGGCCGGCCAATAATTGTTTGCTATAGAAGACGCTGTCAGTGTTATTTATTTTAATTGACGCCTATGAGTGTTTAATTTAAGTCACAACAAACCGCCAGCCTAGGTTTGGCAACATAGTAGTAGAGAAGGCATACGTTAAAAATAGTAACAAAAATAATGGGGGCTTAGAACCGGATGGAGAGGCTCTGCAGAGGTCATTGTAGTGTCACCATGACCTTCATTGTTAAAGGAAATGTGTTGTTTTGTTAAGTCCACAATGGTTGATCAGAATAATTTATTCGGTAAATTACTGATTGTCAGCCGACAATCTAATACGATTTGCACTACTTTCGATACATGTTATTTGACCAATAGCCTACTTGCCTTTTGATGTCACCTTAAGATTACTTAATCTCGGATTGTATGCAGTTTATGTAAGATTAAGATTGTACATGTTAAGTAAACTAAAAAAAAATAATGCAAGTCTACATCGATATTAAATTGTGTATTGCTTTATTTTATTGAGCTTTAACGATCTAGTAACGTTAAATATTATGTTAATTAGTAGCCAACATAAAAAAAATTAATTAAATCTGATCGCTGTATGCCCATTTCAGCTTGACTGTTTTTATTGTTTCCAAGAACGTTGTTTTGTATTTCGTGCTCATGTTGTAATAGATAAAAATGTTGATGCTTGAGTTGAAGGTCTCCATGACGAAAGCTATGCTGTAGATTAACAGAGCCACATCGAAATACGTGCCTCGGATACTCAGGCCACGGACTAACCCAACGGCTGTCAAGATGGCCGACTGCGGGATTAAACAAACGACAAATATAGCGGAGACAGTTGAAAGCATTCGGACAATCTTTGTTTCTTTTTTACTAACGTCTCTTGTATGTATATTGGCTATCCTTGTAGCCGACTTTTTCCATTTGGCACTTCCTTTTAGTTTTATTCCAGTTATCAAAGTACATGTGATAATGACGAAAAAAGTAAAATACGGCACGAATAGGTCGGTGATAAAATACGAAATTCCAAACACACTGTCAGGGTTACTCCTGAAGTTGACGCCTAACAGTGTTTTATTTAAGGTAACTACAAATCTCCAGTCGAGGTAAGCCATGTAGTAGACAGGGAAAACATTTAATATTGAAATAAAATATATGGAGATGTTGAAGCCAAGGACGACGTGTTTGGTGATGAAGCGTTTAAACGTGAAGGGAAACACCACACACAGACACCTTTCTAGACTGGCGAAGGCCGTGATGAACCCACACACACGGATGAAGTAGTTGTGGGGGTAGAAGGAGACGAATGAGGCTATGTCTGTAGCGATGAAAGACAAATCAGCTTTCATAAACCACGGGTTGACCATAATGTTAAAAACCTGTAGAGTGACCAACGCCCCGATGTTGCTGATCGCCATGGCAACCAGAGTGATGTTAACGGTGTCGTCAAATCCTTGTTTGGTGAAGATGATGATGTTGATGATGTTGGAGATGATGCCGAATATTCCTAAAATCTCAGAACAGATTGCGAGGTTGAATGCCAGGAAGAAGTCTAACAGCACCGGATGTAGCAGTCCTGTGGGGGTGGGGACCTGGACATAACTGGTGTTGGCAGTGGCTGACGTCATGTTATTCCGTCTTTTTATCTACCAGCTGTGTAGGTACAGGAAAACTGGAAGTTGATGGAGAAACACTGCTCTGATAGACGCGTCTGGTGTTTTTAGGTGCGATGGTCCAATCGATAAACTAACATTTTTTTAAAGACAAACAATTTTTTTTTAAAATAACTGCGTTAACTACTTTGAATTTTTTTTTTCTGAAGATGTCCAAAAAAGTTTATATTTTTACATATTTAAGGTTCATTACCTGGAACATTTTATGTATGATTTTCTCGTGTATAATTTGAATTATATTCTACTCAACGTGTAGCTGTACAGTTTTCGCATCAATTTAAAAAAAAAAATTAAAATTACGGGCAATTAAAACTTATTAATAGCTTATTAAAATTTTCCTAAAATTGCAGAATAATTACACTAATTAAATTATCACCTCTTTAAAAAAACTAATTATAAAACCGATTGTTAAAAATGTAAATAATCAGCGGTAATTTGAGTAGTAGACAGTTGCTAGTTTTACCTAACTATAGCCGTCAATTTACCTCAATGTAGATATATTAAGTCTGTCAATAGTATACATACCATTACGTTGGTTTAAAAATTGATTTTTCTAATCATCAAATTACATCTCAATAAGCTAATAAGTACACACCCAATTAGAATAGTAGTTTAATTACGATTTGTTGATTTTTCATCGCCAGTGTATCCAACGACATTTAATTTCATTTTCTACTAAGTCTAACAACTATTTAGCTTTTGTTTTGCCTATTCAAGTAAAATCATCTAGCCTTGTCGTGTCAACTAAAATGACAATCTATTAATTATCTTTTCTGTTTTGAAAAAAAAAAATCCATAGTGTACCCACATATGCATTTTTAATTTGAATTTATTTTATTTGGGGTTTAGATACCGAACACACACATCATTGGTTAAGTATAAATATTTTTCTATATATAATTTCTCTATATAGGATTGATGTTCATACAATGATTTATCTGACCATGGTAGGTCGATGTTTATTCTATTTAGACTAAGCAAAAAATGGAGCATTTTAGGCAAATCTAAATAATGTTTACATTACTTTAATACGTTGTTGTTTCCAATCCAGTTTCTTCTGTAAGAAACGTCTCCTGTTAAAGCATTGTTTACATAAACTATTTTCAATTCAAAAGGTAAATTCGGGTACAGAACAGAGCAGAGTGTCTTCCAGGCATCTCTTCGCCCCCCCCCCCCCCCCCGCCCCCCGAACGAGATGGAATTTATATTGTAAACATACACTTTTACTAGTGTCCGCCCCCCGAAAAATGTTGACCGCCTCCCCGAAAATATCGAGTGCACCCCGCCCCCCCCCCCCCCCCCCCCGGATAAAAAAGTCTGGAAGAAACACTGGAACAGAGTCCTAGTAAAGACAGTAGGTTTTAGCCTGAATGGATCCCACCCCACCACTCAACGTAGCACATTTCAGACAGATTAATAGGGGGTTATAGGTCAAAGCTTGATTTTTGTTCCGTCTATAGGCTATGTACGTTGGCAATTAGAAAACGTTTTGTCGTGCTGTTAACGCTTCTGAACCTTATGCACCGTAAGCGAGGCTTGTAATTGTTTTATAAAAGACGCCAGTGGTGTGCCATAATAATGGTTTAATAAAAGACACTAGCGGTGTGCCATAATAATTGTTTAGTTAAAATGAAAGACGCCAGCTATGTGCCATAATAATGGTTTAATGAAAGACGCCAGCGGTGTATCATAATAATTGTTTAAAAACAGATTCCAGCGGTGTGCCATAATAATGGTTTAATAAAAGACACTAGCGGTGTGCCATAAAAATGGTTTAACTGCACAGTATCACCCCAGACTAAGGGAGAGTAACAAAAAAAATCGCCTAAAAAACTATTAGTCATACAGCTGTCAAACTTTTACAGTAGTAATTATGATTCATCAGCGTTATTTCTGCTAAAACATTGTAACCGTATATATTAGTTACTCTTTTGTAAACAAATTTTTTAACCATTAGTGAATTAACTTTAAATTTGGTGTAAACATTCAAAACAACAACACCAGTAGTTGGAACTAAAACAAAACCATTCTTATTTTTAAAAAACTGTAACGTTAGTTATTAATTTTGCGCTTAACAATGCTTTCATAATTTTATTTTTCCATCTAAATCTAAATGCGTCTACCTATGTTCAGGGTATAGATAATACTGTCAGTCAAAATTATGACGATTTTCAGAAAAATCTGTTTGAAATCTGGGAAACAGTGTACGTAAAGCGAAAATAAGTATCATAATTTTAAAACAAAATAATTTTTAAATTTATTCACAAGTTATCAACAAATTGACCAAGGTATTTGAACTTTGGTATATAGCTTTCTAATAGTATTATCTATAGCTTGAACTAAATCCATACTGTTCGAGCATAGTTTGAATTTTGTAGAATTTTTACAATTTTAATGCGTATTATCTTACTCTGGTCAGATGTAAAAAAAAACTAAAATTTTCAAATGTTATCATAATGCTATGCTTTTAGTTCCGGCCGTAGATAACATTGTTAGACAGCTTGTTAACAATGTTCAGAAAACTCTGTATTATAAAAAACAAAATTAATGAAAGACGCCAGCCAGTGGTGTGCCATAATAATGGTTTAGTAATTTAGTTATGACGCCAACGGTGTACCATAATAATGGTTTAGTTAATACAAGACGCCAGTGTTGTGCAATATTATCAACCCATAGTAGCAACACAAAGCACAGCTAATTTGGTTTACATACATTGATTAGGGGACACAACATATAGAAAACAAATTGAATTTTTAACTGTTACTTCCCTTTAATTTATTCTATTATCTGTCAATGAGTTAAACGTGTGAGTTTCTATTTAAATTCCATTTCTTTCAGGGGGTGGGGGCTAGACTTTCCTCGAAGAGATGCCTGGATGAAACTATGGTAAGTTATTGTTATTGTTTAATGTAATGATGACTGGCTGATTAGTTATACAAGACTAGGTTATATTATATGCGGTAAGTTACAGTTCAAAGATACATTTCGATTAGATTACCATAAGTATATCATATTAACTACAATACTTCTATGCGAGTCACAGGTGCAAATTATCACAGATGCAAATTATCACAGGCGCAAATTATCACAGGTGCAAATTATCACAGGTGTAAATTATCACAGGTGCAAATTATCACAGGTGCAAATTATCACAGGTGCAAATTATCACAGGTGCAAATTATCACAGGTGCAAATTATCACAGGTGCAAATTACCTGTGAGAGTTCCCTCAAGTATTACCATGTGTATATTACTTCCTGTTAGTGGCGTCACTAGATGGGTGTTACTTGGTGCGGCATTTCATGGTGTGTCCCCCACCCACCCCCCTCCCCCCCACCCCAATGTCGAAATATGGCATTGGGTTGGGTAATTAAAATACTAACTCTATTGTATCATTAATTTCACTGTCAAATAATTTTCCTAACAGATACTTTTGGCAAATATTCGTCTTGGTGTCACCCTACCACCCCTCCAAAAGGTGTTGCGCGGTGTGATCGACCCCCTTCACACACCCTTTATGGCGCCTCTGTTTAACGAAATTGCTTATAAAATAACCATGAATATATATATAGATACCTATAGGATTACAATGACTATATTATCCTATACAGTCTATCGCACACAATCCACCTCAATATTATTAGATCGATGAGATGTTACTGTAAGATAGGCTAGGGTGTTACACACATTAGGTGCAAAAATCACCAACGCATACAAAAATATAAAGTGGAAAGATATAATAATACATTTTCTGTTTACATCTGTCGATGTTTTCTTTACAAAGATAATATTGCATGTATTTATTTGAAATACACATCAATAAATACAGAGTAAGGTATATTTTATATATCATGTAATTTATTCCTATGTTATATATCATGTAAGTTATTCTTATGTTATATCTCATGTAAGTTATTCGTATGCTATATATCATGTAAGTTATTATTGTGTTATATTTTATGTAAGTTATTCTTATGCTATATATCATGTAAGTTATTCGTATGCTATATATCATGTATGTTATTCTTATGCTATATATCATGTAAGTTATTCTTATGCTATATATCATGTAAGTTATTCTTATGCTATATATCATGTAAGTTATTCTTATGCTATATATCATGTAAGTTATTCTTATGCTATATATCATGTATGTTATTCTTATGCTATATATCATGTAAGTTATCATGTGAGCAATTCAAAAACAACGTATTCGTTCAATATTCTAAATACACATCAATAAATACCGTTTAAGGTATGATGAAGGTATATGTTATATATCATGCAAATTATTCTTAGACCTAAAACAACGTAGACGTTCAATAGCATGTGCCAACAATATCGCACGCATCTATTCCAAAATCAACATCAATAAATACAGGTGTATGATGAAGGTATATGTTATATATCATGCAAATTATTCTTAGACCTAAAACAACGTAGACGTTCAATAGCATGTGCCAACAATATCGCACGCATCTATTCAAAAATCAACATCAATAAATACTGTTGCATGATTAAGGTATATGTTATATATCATGTAAATTATCCTTAGACCTAAAACAATGCAGACGTTCAGTAGCCTGTGTCCAGATCTCGTGAAGTGACGTCCTGTATCTGCTGCTCATCTTGTAGTAGATGAGGATGTTGACGCTAGAGTTAACGCTCTCTGTGTACAAAGTCAGGCCAAAGATCATCTCCCCTATGTAGAAATGTGACCCACCCAGTCCCAGACTCCGGTCTATACTGGAAGCAGTCAACAAAGCAGATTTTGGTATCAAGCAGACCAGGAACACAACAGACATTATCAACAGCATCAACACAAGTTTCGTTTCTTTTTTACTTAGGGTTTTAGTTTTTGAAATGTCTTTAGTAGAAAGAGAGTTCCGCCATGAGACGTTGCGTTTGACGGCTATGGCTAGAGCTATGTTGCAGGCTATAATGGAGAGGAATGAAAGGAAGGGTACGGCTAGGTCTGTGATGAAGTAGGATACGCTCAGTACCGCTTGTCTGAAGTCGCGGAAGTTCATTTGGAGGATTGTTCGATTCAGCTTAGGCGAGAACTTCCTGTCTAGGTAGTAGACGTAATACGCTGGGAATAACGTCATTAACATGGAAACGAAAATAACGACGTTCGTTACTATGGCGACTTTTTTTGTTATAATTTGTTTGACCTTTAGCGGCGCGAGGACGCTAAGACATTTCTCGAAAGAGGCGAAAGCTGTGACGTAACCGCAGACTCTGACGCAATAGTTATGCGGGTGTGTTGACAACATGGTGATGAGGTCACCGGCGACGTAATCGACGTTGGAGTAGTCGGTCCAGGGGTTCCAGAGGATGTTGTAGACCCGCAGGGTGAGGAGGGCGAGAATGTCGCTGACGGACAGGGCGGTCAGCGTGATGTTCATGGCGTGCTGGAACCCGTGTCGGTGGAAGATGATGATGTTGATGATGTTGCCGATGATGCCGAGCACGCCGATGACGGGACCGATGATGGTGTTGAGGGAGTACAACATGAAGGACACGTACTGAATCAGCTGGACGTTGGTCAGTTGTATGGCCTGGATGTCGTTGTTGGCGGACATCTTGGTTGACCCTTAACCTCCACACCTCCACCGACTACAAACACCAACGATGTTCTTTATTTGAAACGTGCAACAACATTGACTCAAGTAATGATTTTTGCTTTCTTTTTATATACCAGAAACTCGCTTGACACGACCAAGCAATATACCAGTGCAGTTATAATTTTATGTTATAATTTCTGCGCCAAATTCACAGAGAAGACCTAAATACTTTTACAATTTCACACATACAATGAAAAGCAAACTTTATTAATCCTAGTATGAATTATAAATCAGATTCCACAATGCCTTATCAAACACACATTTTTAGTGTAGCGCTGTTGATACAAGTATTATCAGGACATTGACTTACTTAAATTATATTTATCATTACATCTAATAATTACCTTTTTTGTCTTAAAACGGTAGTATCTTACGTCAAAAAATTAATATCAGCAATTATTTCTAAACGAATTTCAATTAATTCTGGACCACCGTAGTATTTATCCTGTAACAATGGAAGGATTGTACAGTGATTGTTAACTAGAGTAAATACAAGGGAAGGTAACCACGATGATTGCTGTTCTGATGTTCAAGTCGACGTCTGATTAATATGACATTTACAAAAGTAATTGTGGTCGTTAATAAGCTTTCTAAATAGAAATTGTTTCGATAATTGTACCTAGACAGACGTCATAAATGTTTAATTAACCACTAGAAATAATAAGTAATTGTTAGATTAACTACCGTTATTTTGAGTCCGATAAAAATATGGTTTATTTTAAATTAAGTGTTTAAAACTTCAAAATGTTATTTAGTATCTAGCATCAAATGATGTACATTTACATTTCTTAAAATCGGGAAGTATATTATAAAACAATTTTAATTAATTACTTTAAATTAAACAGGTGTAGTAAAAATTAAGTGTAAACAGTTATGTCTTTCAACTAGGTTTGCTAGACAATAGTAATGACATATTGTATGTTGTCAAAATTTATTTATTAGACGTTAAACTACCTAGATCTGGGCTGAAAACTTGAAGGTTTATCAAGAATTTTATTAATACACATCGGTCACTAAAAGAACTGATTGTATGCCGCTTTCAACCTGCTTTGTTTGTTCTATAGTTAACAAAGTGTGAATCTCTTTATCTTATAGTCGGATTATTATTTTATAACATAGTGTGCTTCGGGTTTTATATAAAAGTGTGAATCTACTTATTTTATGGTCGGATTATCGTTGTATAACATAGTGTGCTTGACGTTATATAAACCTAACTTGTGGGCCTGACTATGAGCTGTCAGTCGCCAGGATATAGATATCCACTTACCTAACTCTAGACAGATAACTGGTAGTCTCATGTTGTGACGTCATGTTGTGACGTCATCAGGAAATGTTTAATTATTTTAACACATAATAAAGAATGATTTTTTAAAGCGTTAAATAAAAATGAACAATCAAATAGAATGAAACACAACGTAGGTATTGTTGTGATCTATAGAATTATATTAAATTATGATATAAAGGTTGCTGTTGAGATATAGAGCTATGCTATATAAAATTTATTTTAATTTTTATATAAAAGTTTTCTGGAATATTTTGAGTCTTTAGTTGCAACACATAAGTAATTTAGTTTTAAATGTTCCCAAAATGAAATGTTTAATAGGCCTGCTTGTGTTCGATGAACACATAATACGTAGTTGTTTTCCTAAAATTTGTATTCAAATGTAAATTTGATTCTTGATCAGCTTGCTATTTAGTAGTAGGAGTAGTTAAAATCAGCTGTAGTTGAGCTAAAATGCAAGCGGCTGTGCACATTGTTGATAACATTTTTTTATATGCAGAGGCCGAGGCTACAAGCTTTTCTAAGATAACTTAAGAATTAATTGTATTCGTTATCTTCCAAATAAACAATACATTGCTACCTCTTCAAAAATATGTTTATCCTTGTTTTTTGGGTTTTTTTTGTTGTTGTTTTTTTTTTTGTTGTTTTTTTTTTTTGCAAATTTCAAATATAGGCTACATTATATTTTACATATGCATATATAGTTAAGCAGTCAAGAAGGAGAATACGCACACGGAAAACTGTTCAACGGAAAAATGTGCAAAACAAAACACACAAAAATTAGCAACTACACATTAATTAATTATACTAATACACTTTATTTTTTGTGATATTTCGTTGAAAAAAATGCTCTATTATTCTACAATGTTGTTATTCTTAACCAGTATCTATAAATGATCGATTTAAGACGAAAAAAAAAGCCTTTGCGCACTTATTGTGAGAAGTTTAGTTTTCCGTTGCGCAGTTTTCAGTTGCGAATTTTTCCGGTCACCGCATTTAAGAAGTAGTCTATAGGGATGATGTGGATGGCTGGAAATAGGGACATCTTCTAATACGGAAGTATCCAGAGTATAGTTCTCAGGATGTAGTGTGTAAGTTGTCCATGTGTCACATCCGATGGTGCCTGGATCAAGCTATGGAATCTAACAGCGGCTGATACAACAACTGACCACATCCCTAGCTCATGCACAGAGATAGAAAAATACAGTTGGAACTTATCCTAAGGAGACTCTTTTCTTTATTTATTAACGTAAAGAAATAGCTGTGTAAATTAGTTTTATTACACATTTTATTACATATTATTACACATGTCCCTGTACCTGGTGCTCATCTTGTAGTACACCAGCATGTTGACGCTGGAGCTCACGGTCTCCGTGAAATCAGAGATGTTGTAGCACAAGAGTGCCACGTCGAAATACTCGCCGTACATGCTGGTCTCTGGCACCAAACTGACCGTGGTCAGTACAGCTGACTGGGGAATCAGACAGACGATGAAAATGGTGGCAACAACAGTCAACATCAGGACAACTTTTTTCTCTTTGTTGGAGACAACTTCTCCTGGTTTGACTTTGTTGCCGGTCACAGATCTTTTCCAGGCGGCTCTTCTGTTGAGTTGTATGGCGACAATCACATTACACACTATGATCACAAAGGAGGTGAAATACGGGACGAATTTCAGCAACTGTTAAGTTAAATGAAATTTATTTTATTTATTTTTTATTTAAAGGGATATTACTCATTAATAATTATCAGTTTTGTTTAAGGCAGGTATGAAAATCTATCTAGGTAAGTAACAAAAACAAACCAAAACTCAGAAACAAAATATAAGGACGGTGGTTGCTACGGTAACGCGTTTAGTTATGGTCGGTTTGGCCTTGAGTGGCACACCACACACAGACATCTCTCTAACCACACGAATGCCTTGATGGACCCCCCCCCCCCACACACACGGATGAAGTAGATGTGGGGGTAGAAACTGACCAAGACACAGAGATCGATTTGTTTCAGGGACAAATGTAGCTTTTGAAACCACGGTTTCATCAGCTTTGTATATTGAGTGACACAAAAGTCCCTATGTTGCTGACAGCCAGCGCTGTTAACGTAATGTTAACACTGTCGTCATAGCCTTGTCTGTAGAACACGAGAATGTTAACAATGTTGGCCACGATACCCAGAATTCCAAGAGCCTCTTTTAAACCCTGCGTACAAACACAAGACAATGTCGATCACACCAGGTGGCAGAGTACCCAACACGTGACCATTGTCTGTGAGGGTTATCGTCGTGTCGTTCGTTTCCATGTCAACGGCACCATTACATTTTCAAAAAACAATATTCATAAACTTAATATAGCTATTAATATTTTTGTTTTAATGTATGATATATTTAAACGTAACTAATATTGTTCATCGTGTAGAAAAGCGCACTGCGTTTTGACCAATAACCATTTTATAAATTATTTTTCTCAAACAAATAGATCTATATCATTAAAATATATAGGCATATAATTCATGTGTACCGACGACTAGTAGTGATATATTTGCTAAGTAAATCAAAAATAAAGAAAATAAAAGTATCACTTTATATGCCTACGCGAGAACTAAACATACACAAATCCATACCCAACTTAGCATGTTAAGGAAAAACAATGCATAAGCAAACTAAACAATACATTCGTATAACCCATAAACCATCTCTGTGAAGTGTTGAGCTCTAGCCCTGCTCCGGTCATTGAACAGTATAGACAAATTGCTTTGTTTAAAAATTCGATACTCTTTCTACGACGCATAAGGAATGCATCGCTTATTTAATTAAGTAAAGTACTATACTTACAAGTAGACCTGCATGTGGACGAAGCAGTTTGCATTTCTCTTCCATTTAGGTTTTTTTAATCACTTATCTAACTTAATAATGTATGGTCTCAACGGGTAAAAAGCGTATTCTAACTGTTCTTTTTTTTCAAGCTTTTATTTAACTTGCTTTCTCTGTCGACAGTCCGTCTATCTGTCGTCGTAGAATAAAACGCTCGAGAAAAATGTCGGGCACTTCTAATTGACAGATTCATTTCTAAGTTTGCATGTGGTTCAAGACATAAAAACAATGCAATCTGACATTAAATTTGACTTAATTAGACGACTTAGATGATTAATATTTTATTATTAATATTGTGTCCTAATTAGCAAGCTGTCTTATCCAAATATCCTGCACTATTATACGAGCGTTATCTTATGCATTAGGTGCGCAATGGTTTTTAGTCATGCAACTCTATTTTAAATACACACAGACAGACAGACAGATAGACAGACAGATGGACAGCGTTGCAAACTAAGTTTTTTCCTGCTCCGGAAGGATATATATTTTCATGTAGATTTTTTCGTACCATTACAGAACATCTTTAATATTTCTTATACGTTATAGTAAAAAGGTGTAACAGCGAAAAAAAAATTTTTAATGTTAATTATTCGGCACGATTACAATACTTTCTCTATCCTATGTAGGCCTACACAAGAAAGTAGAAATAAAAATTTAAAGGTTCAAAGTCATTTTGGCTTGATTGATTTTATCGTTTCCAAGAAAGTATTTTTGTATTTCGTGCTCATATTGTAATAAACAAAAATGTTGATGCTTGAGTTGAAGGTTTCCATGACGAACGCTATGCTGTAGATTAACAGAGCCACATCAAAATACGTGCCTCGGATACTGAGGCCACGGACTAATCCAACGGCTGTCAAGATGGCCGACTGCGGGATTAAACAGACGACAAATATCGCGGAGACTGTTGAAAGCATTCGGACAATCTTTGTTTCTTTTTTATTTACTTCTCCTTTCTGTATACTTGCTATCCTTGTAGCAGACTTTTTCCATATGGCACTTACTTTTAGTTTTATTCCAGTTATCAAAGTGCATGTGATAATGACGAAAAAAGTAAAATATGGCACGAATAAGTCGGTGATAAAATAGGAAATCCCAAACACACTGTCAGGGTTGCTACGAAAGGTGACCCCTAAAAGTGTTTTATTCAACGTCGCCACAAACCGCCAATCGAGGTAGCCTAAGCAGTAAACAGGAATCGCATTTAAAATTGTATTAAAAAATATTGAAATGTTGCAACTAATCACAACTTTTTTGGTGATGATTCGTTTAAACGTGAAGGGAAACACCACACACAGACACCTTTCTAGACTGGCGAAGGCCGTGATGAACCCACACACACGGATGAAGTAGTTGTGGGGGTAGAAGGAGACCATTGACGCTACTTCTATAGCTAATACAGACAAATCAGCTCTTATAAACCACGGGTTGACCATAATGTTAAAAACCTGTAGAGTGACCAGCGCTCCGATGTTGCTGATTGCCATGGCAACCAGAGTGATGTTAACTGTCTCGTCAAATCCTTGTTTGGTGAAGATGATGATGTTGATGATGTTGGACGTGATGCCGAATATCCCAACGATCTCTGAACAAACTGAGAGGTTGAAGGTGAGGAAGAAGTCTAAAAGAACCGGATGTAGCAGGCCTGTGGGGGCGGGAACCTGAAGGTAACTAGTGTTGAGGGTGGCTGACGTCATGTTACTGCGACCTTGGCTTTGGCTTGTCAACAATGCAGGCACGGGAAATGTACACTCTAAAGCAAACACGGCTCAACAGCACGCTTATGAAGAAGCTACTGCGTAAACAATTCTATTATTTTAAACAAAGTTTTAAAACCTAATTGTCTCTCTAAGGACTGCAAACATCCCTTCATCTGATGATGTCAAATAAAAGAGTAATCATTCTAAATATTTCAAATACACTATTGAATCTTACTGACAATTTTGTATGTGTGACTTTCTAGTTAATTATTTGATAAATATTTAAACCCAAGTGCATCACTAAGATCTACATTTCTACATGTGAGCGGGTGAATGGATTTTTTTGTATTATTTTATTTGTTGCGAATCTGGGAGTGCATGGTGGTCCAATGGGGAACAGCACGGGGTCCCCCCTTCCGCTCGAAGCGGTCAGTATAAATTGACCGCTCGGAGTGATTTTCTTCCTTTTTTTTTTGACCCGCAGCGAGATGTAGGTCGGGTCAGGTTTCTGTATGGGCGCGTGGCGCACCTCACGCGTGGAGTGAGGTTGCTTGTGCAACTTGGCTGGGTATTTTGTTATATATGAATTGTTTTGTTTGATGTAAAAGGTTTGTTGTGTACGTATTGTTTTCTACGTAACGTATTGTACGTAGTGGTTTTACGTAGTGTTTTGTTTGGTGTGGACTTTTGGATGTCGAGAATGGATGAAGGGAGGTTTCTGTGTGTCAGGGCCTGGACCATCCTAGACATCATAAGTCGGTGCAACACCAGCAAATGGTCAAACGTAATGTTTTCTTTGCTGTAAAAAGTTTGTTTTGTTACAGTGTTTTGTTACGTTAAAGTTCTGTTTTGTTGATCTATTTTTATTTATATAATTTTGGTTCCATGCAATAAATTTTATATTATTGTTAAAGTTTTTTTGTTTTTAATTTAGACTAAGGTTAGGTTATTAACCAGCCTGGGTTTAGCCGGGCTTGCACTGACCGGACAGTAGTTAGTTAGATAAGCCTAGGGAAGGGTAAGATAGATTTTAAGGTATCCCCCCCCCCCCCCCCCCTAGCAGGGCTTACATACAAACACAAATTATGATTTGCGTTGTATATAATTGATTATTTACAAGCTTAGGTAGCTAATTAAAATATGATCTGAAATTATTTCAAGGATAATTACTTCAATTATATTAGTTATATCAGCAATTATTCAAACTATTTAAATATTCTAATTATAAAAATGCAAATACCATAAGATAATAAATTATAGTTTTTTTTTTAAACATTAAAGGCTTACGTTAAGTATACTTGCGCCTGCTTTCGGTCTACATAACCATCTTTACTTCTCGAAAAATGATTTTTCTAATTATCAACTTATAATGTAATTAGCTAATATGTACCTTGTACGCCAATTAGATCATAAGAGTAAGTGCAACGTATTGATATATTTTTTCACGTATATTTAAGATTTAAATTATTTTCCATTTATTCCATTTAATTATATTTTTGACTGGTTATCCGTTACATGCACAATGTCGTACCCTGATTTGTCTTCTGATTTATAAATTCATTTTGTTTCATCTCACTAAAAATAATCAACGATTAAATAACAGATAATATGACAGACACACATAATTTAGTTAATATTTATTGTAAGGGGGATTAGATACCGACAACCTATACGTGTATAACTATAAAAATAAACTGGGAGTTATCTCCCATAAACTTTCTCGAATATTCATACATAACACTACGGGGGATGGCAACCCGGGATATAGACAATATTTGAAATCAATTTTTAATTACATAAACTTTTAAAAATAGAATGGAAGCTCGTAGAAAAAAGAATTGCGCACCAAGTGAACGCAAAAACAATCTGTGTATAATAGTGCGGAATATTATCAGTAGGCCTACTTTATAAATTTGAGAAATGGGAAATAGCGTAACGTATTATGTCCGGTCAACGTAAATTACTCAAAATCTGACAGAACTCAGAGGATTAGATTTTTACATACGTGTGCAATTTCATGTATCTATCTGAAATAGTACTCTAGTTACAGGCTTTTAAAAATTTAAAGTACAAAAGTTCCACTTCCGGTTGTCGGAAATCGCTGAAAAGTTGATACATGTCTACAAACATGATATAATACTTATTTATGAAATTTCATCAACCTAGCTGTAACGGTACTCAAGTTATCATGTTCACAAACATACACACACATATACACACACACACACACAGACATGCGGGCAACATTGCAAAACTATGTTTTTTCAACTCAGGGAGGTGTAAAACGTCGAGACTCGATTTTTTTTTTTTTTTGCACAATTACAATAATTCGTTTACGAGAAACTAAATTTTTTTTTTAAATTTAAAATAAATGTGTAAATTGGATTTGTTTATTGATTTTTTTATCAATCTTCATACTCACTTTTTTTTAAAATGTTGAACTGTAGTTATGCAACTAAAATGTAATTTTGCCTTATAGTTTGTCTGAGGTTATAACACGTTATTGGGGAGAGCGTTTACATTCTCAAAGTTAGGAAATAAACAGTTTGCGTATATCTTCTTAACAGTGATCTATATCGCTTCTATTACTAGATGTACATCTTTTAAAAATATTTTAGCAATTTTTTAAATATTACATGCTTGACATACTGCATAGCTTCGCTCAGATTTTTAAAAATAACTTTGTCTAAAATCTTACCCTTTAAACCAGTGTTGTAATAATGAAATCAATACTAAACCCTGCAACATTGCTAATCAGAGTTTCTTCTTTTTACCGCCCCCCGAACGAATTAAAATGTATATAATTTATATAGAAAATATATACTTTTAACAGTGTCCGCCCCCCCCCCCCCCCCGGAGAAAGTCTACCGCCCCCCACCCCCACAAAAATATCAAGTGCCCCCCCCCCCCGGATATAAAAGTCTGGAATAAACACTGTTGCTAATGTGGTTCCATATATAAAAGTAAAATTAAAATTGCTTATCAATCGTCATCAAGAAATATCCTTCTCATTCACTTTACTGATTTAGCAATTGTCGGTGGTACAATGTGGTCTGCAGAGAGGGGAGGTAAGGTGGTTAAGGCGAACGCCTGCTCTCCCGAAAGTCTCTAGTTTCGGTCTTAGATTCTAGTCAGTTGGACGTCCCTGAGTCCACCCAACCCTGATGGCTATTTCTACATACAAATACTGTATTGTATGATTCACGTGTATTCGTGGCTGGTATGTGGGTATGACTTCAAACAGTGTTACAGGTACTGCTAGTTTTTATAGTTACACTAAACGAAGTCAACCTAGAGCAGAAAACTAGCCATGTCTACGACTACATCCTTAGAAATTCTCACAACCAAGCCCCAAGCTAACCCTAAACCTAACCTTAAACATAACCCTAAACCTAACCTTAACCATAACCCTAAACCTAACCTTAAACCTAACCCTAAACCTAACACATTCACACATTGAGAATAACTGAAAAGTAGAAAACAAAACAACTAAGTAGCGGCGTATGCTACGTCGCGGGTCGGCTCGAATTTAATTATTTTCACTCATTGCAAAAATATATGTTTAATCGTTTAAGAAAAATAATCAATCAAATAGAATGAAACACAAAGTAGGTAGAGTTGTATATAAATGTGTATTATATTTTCATATAAAGGTTGCAGTTAAAATATAGAGTTATGCTTTATAAAATTTATTTTAAATATTTATATTATTATAAGAAATATACTTTTGTCTTTTATAAGATTGGGTTTATTTGTTGTAATGCACAGTTTATTTATTCTTAAATGTTCCCAAAATGAAAAAGTCTACTTGTTGTAGATGATTGTTTTTCGAACATTTAGATAAATATATAAATTTGATTCGTACATTTATTGATGTGTAGGAGTAGCTTAAAAACAATATATGTATATATATATATATATATGTAACTAGGTGTAGTTACCAGAGATGATAACAACGCAATAGTGCAGGTGTTGGACTGATAAGCCAACTGATAACGATCATAAAGCCACGGCGTAGTTTGGAAGGATACGACAAGCGCTATCAACTTTGACACGACTGTTGTAATAACGCAGGTGTTGGCTGATAACGATCAGAAAGCCAAGGCGTAGTATTTTGGGAAGCGATACGATAAGAACGCAATACGGTCTGTCAACTTTGATGTGACAGGATGCAGGTGGCTTATTAAATCGGACTGTACGACAGAAGCGGCGTAATGAACATTCTGATGCAACGATTAGAATCGATTACGATTACGATTACGATTATGATAGAACCGAATACGACTACGGATACGAGGGGAATATAAGGAAGGCGACGCCTCAGTCTCTGGCTCTCTCTCTCGATCAGTCAGTCTGTGTGGCAGTATCAAGTTGGTTATATTGTGTTAAGAAGGACGATAGACATGTGTATTCAGTTATATGAAGACTAGTGAGGACTGTTGGGAGTCAGTTGATTCAAACTATTATTGTGAAGCATTCCTTTTGATTCAGTATATTATTGTGAAGCATTTCTTTGATTCATGTAATAAAAGGATCAATAGCGAACCTGCATCTTCGAGTATCTATACTGTGGTCGATGTTGTGAAGAATGAGTGGTTAGACTCGGTAACATTTGGCGTTGTCGAGCAGAACTCGTTAACATTTGGCACTACAG
Organism: Physella acuta; assembly: GCF_028476545.2. NCBI lineage: Eukaryota > Metazoa > Mollusca > Gastropoda > Physidae > Physella > Physella acuta. The sequence continues at coordinate 265,558 of NW_026731583.1, forward strand.
GCAAATAGTCTCGTTACATTTGGCTCTGCGAGCAGGATACTCTCGTTACATTTGGCGCTGCGGACAGGATGAATTCAACTAGACTTGCCGCTTTAGGCACCCATAGTCAACCTTGTTCATAACTGTGTTTCGTGTGTGTGTGAATTCGAACATTCAGGAACAGTGAAAATTGAGGAACGAGGAAAATTTTTCATACACACACGGTAAGAAACGTCTTTTTTTATTTGAAGGAAATAAATAAAAGGGAAAACTGAAATCAGAATCGAGGAAATTGAAAAGAACAGAGATGAGACACCTTTCATTATCATTCTGGCTTGGTGTCACATGCTCTTTTGCTGCTGCAAGCATGTGGCTCAGTATACCCCTAGTTGTAGCACCAACCACCCTGGGGACAGCTATGGGGCTGACCACCAGCATCCAGATAATTGTCATTGGTATCTCCAACTGGGTTGTTGGACAAATACTGGGCAAAGATGGCAACCAAGATATGGATGTAACTCTTGGACACTGGAAATGTGTCATGATCTCCCTTTTGGGCAACACTATCTGCTGCATAGCTGCAACATTTTTCCTTGGTGTGAGTGGCAGACGCGGGAGTGATATTTTAGATATCGGAAAGGAACAAAAACTCCTGCTGGCCCAACAATCTGAGTCAGATAAGATAGGCAACGGTAAAGATGACCCTTTGCCTCCAGATGGACCAGGACAAAATGTGGACAAAAAGCCGATCCATATTGTGGTCCTGTCCAGTGAGTCCCACATCAACAAATTTTACGGGGACGGTGATCCAACCTTAACCAACAGGTTCAGTGAAGAGGTCAGGGCTCCCTGGGCCTCAAGATACATGTCACCAGAGGAAAGATTAAGACTGCTGATGGGCAGTATAGGAGAGACGGTTAGGGCAGAGGTCAAATGCCACGATAAAACCATCCAATCAGATCCAGATAAGGTGCTGGATCTAATTATGGAGACCTTTGGGGAGAGACGGTCGGGATCGCAACTGCTATCGGTGTTTGTAGGTATAAAGCAGAGAATGGCGGAGAGTGTGATGGAGTATTCACACCGAATGAACGGGGCCTTTGAAGCGGTAAAAGGCAAAATACCCGACATGGATGCGCGCCTGCTGAGGGACCATTTCATCGAGGGGCTGGCGACCCCTATGTCAAGAAGATATTTGAAAGAAGAGGTCTACAAAGACCCACAGTTGACCTTCCTTCAGGTCAGGAACTCAGCGATCCGCAGGTCCGAGGATGAGGACCAATCGAACTGTTCGGTAGACAAAGTCTCTGTGCCGGAACAGAAACAATCCCCACCCACAGGGACCGGCACGATGGAAACCATGATGGCTCAACTGTTGGCCCACCTGGATAAGGTTAACCAACGATTGGAGAGGTTAGAAAGCAGGTCAACAGCAGAGAATCAGGACAAAAACGGGACAAAACAGAGACGGGTTGGACAGCCGCGACCCGCCGGTCCATCGCTCCGGTGGACGGCTGATGGTCGACCAATTTGCCTGTCCCGCTCACAACCCGGACATATGGCACAACACTGTCCGGTGAAACGATCGCTCTCTGTAGGGCAGGTCAAGGCTACAGAGCGGCGAGGTTATGGCGTAAGAAACAAAAGGGGACAAACAATGAAAGAGTCTCAGACAAGACTCGAAGAGAAATTATCAGATATTGAAAAAATGAACTGTGAAATGAACTTGAATGTTGAAAAGTTTCAAGTGAACAATTTGTTGGCTAAGAAAAATGATGATAAGGAAGAAATAGGTAGACTTAAGAATGAGATCTCAATGTTAACCAGGAAACTGGATAGGGAAAGTTCATGCAAATTAAAAGCACAGGAGAAATGTTCATCTTTAGAGTGTCTGTTATCGGAAGAAGTAAATAAAAATAGTAGACAACAGAACAGTGTTGGCAAACTAGAAGAAATGAAAGAGTCTCAAACAAGACTTGAAGAAAAATTATCAGATATTGAAAAAGAACTTCAAATTACAGCAAGGCTGGGATCCATCGAACAGCGATGGGCAGCAGAATTGGCACTCTTTGACCTAGAGATAAAATATCGCCCGGGGCGGTCCAATGACAATGCGGACGCCTTATCAAGGAATCCTTACGAGAGACCGGGCGATGAGGAAGAAACGCTGACAGGAATATGTGAGGTCAGAGCGTCAACAGATATCCCTCACGGGGTGCAAGTGATGCAAAACGGGCAGACCGGGGTGGAGCACATTTCCACAGAGCCCGGACATATGGACATTAGTGATTTTAATTGCCTTAATCACAAAGAGATAAGAGATGCCCAGAGAACGGATAGTGGCCTACAGCCGCTGTTGAAACACGTCCAGGAACAAAAATTCCCAGGAAGAAGGGAAAGAGAACAATTTGGTCGAGAAACAAAGAAAATACTGAGTCAGTGGGACCGTCTCAGTATAAAGGATGGTGTTCTCATGCGGAGAATTCATGACCAAATTGATGGGACAATACACCAGGTGGTGGTGCCTGGACAATTACGAGAAGAAGTGCTAAGGTTGGCACATGACAGGGCAGGACACCAGGGTCAGGACAGGACGCACAAAATATTACGACAGAGGTGTTACTGGCCCAATATGGAAATGGAGGTCAAACGCCATTGTGAGGCTTGTGTGAGGTGTCAGCATGCGAAAATGCCAGTTGTCAAAATGAGACAGCCATCAGGACACCTACTAGCGACAAAACCACTAGAGATTGTGGCTATGGACTTTACGTCGTTGGAGCAATCATCGGATGGGACGGAACATGTGTTGGTAATGACTGATGTATTCACCAAATGGACTGTGGCGGTGCCCACACGAGATCAGACTGCCAAAACAGTGGCAAAGGTCTTAATAGAACATTGGTTCATCAAATATGGCATACCAAGACAATTACACTCTGACCAAGGAAGGGCCTTCGAGTCAGAAGTAATTAACCAACTGTGCAGCCACTACGGGATCAACAAATCTAGAACAACCACATTTAATCCGAAAGGAAACGGACAGTGCGAGCGGTTCAACCGCAGCATGCATGATTTGCTGCGTACCCTAGAACCTGAACAGAAAAAACGTTGGCCTGATTTTCTCCCGGAGTTGGTATATCTATACAACTGCACCCCCCATGCCACAACCGGCTTTTCGCCACACATGTTGCTGTTCGGACGGGAGGCTCGACTCCCTCTTGACTTGTTCCTAGGAAAAAAGGAGAGTATGACTGGCTCATACACTGCACTGGAATATGTGAATGAACATATGAGACGAATTAGAGAAATGTACAGGGTAGTACAGGAAAGACTAGAACATGAAGCACGGCGAAGGGAACCGCCGGTACAGACAAAGGACCCGCCACTCAAATTGAACGACAGGGTATTACTGCGTAGCCACCCGTTAGGCAGAAACAAAATCCACGATCTCTGGGGACAGGAGATATGGCAAGTCGTGGAGATGCCTAAAGTAGCAGGTGGCCCCTTTAAGATAAGACCCATCGATCACGCCAAACCGGATCGGTGGGCGAATATTGCTCAATTAAAGAAATATTGTCATAGTCAAGAAGAGCAGTTACACACAAGGAAACCCAAGACAATTAGGGAACCGGAAACTATAACGGAAATTCACATACCCATCCCGGAACCATGTCACCATCAACAGAACAACAGCGAGACACAAGTGGAGGATAACGGCAACGAAGAGGATCCCGTTCCTCCCAGAAGCAGAGAGACAGTAGACCATCAGATAAGTGGTCCGCGGAGAAGTTTGAGAAACAGAAAGAATACGAAATTTTTTGTCAGCAACCATCAATTCTTTCATGGTCGCGCTGGTATGAGAACAGACTGTTCAAAAAGTTATAAAAGTGAATTGGTGAAGGCACCAAACGAAAAAAGGTGGATGTGAATTCTAGAACTGTTTTGTGTCTGAGGAAGATGATGTAGACACATTTGAGATGTTGAAATAGGGATAACTGTCAATCTTTTACGAATGGGACGACATTGACAGTGAATGGAACAATAAAAATTTTTTTTTTACGATGGTGAGATTGACATTTAAGAAGTGCACCTACCAAGCGTTGTTTGTGGTTGAAAACACACAAAAAAGGCGGCGGTGGATGTAACTAGGTGTAGTTACCAGAGATGATAACAACGCAATAGTGCAGGTGTTGGACTGATAAGCCAACTGATAACGATCATAAAGCCACGGCGTAGTTTGGAAGGATACGACAAGCGCTATCAACTTTGACACGACTGTTGTAATAACGCAGGTGTTGGCTGATAACGATCAGAAAGCCAAGGCGTAGTATTTTGGGAAGCGATACGATAAGAACGCAATACGGTCTGTCAACTTTGATGTGACAGGATGCAGGTGGCTTATTAAATCGGACTGTACGACAGAAGCGGCGTAATGAACATTCTGATGCAACGATTAGAATCGATTACGATTACGATTACGATTATGATAGAACCGAATACGACTACGGATACGAGGGGAATATAAGGAAGGCGACGCCTCAGTCTCTGGCTCTCTCTCTCTCGATCAGTCAGTCTGTGTGGCAGTATCAAGTTGGTTATATTGTGTTAAGAAGGACGATAGACATGTGTATTCAGTTATATGAAGACTAGTGAGGACTGTTGGGAGTCAGTTGATTCAAACTATTATTGTGAAGCATTCCTTTTGATTCAGTATATTATTGTGAAGCATTTCTTTGATTCATGTAATAAAAGGATCAATAGCGAACCTGCATCTTCGAGTATCTATACTGTGGTCGATGTTGTGTAGAATGAGTGGTTAGACTCGGTAACATTTGGCGTTGTCGAGCAGAACTCGTTAACATTTGGCACTACAGGCAAATAGTCTCGTTACATTTGGCTCTGCGAGCAGGATACTCTCGTTACATATATATATATATGTGTGTGTGTGTGTGTGTGTGTGTGTGTGTGTGTGTATGTGTGTGTAAATATATATATATATATATATATATATATATATATATATATATATATATATATATATATATATATATTTATTTATTTATTTATTTATTTATATATATATATTTATATATTTATATATATATATATATATATATATATATATATATATATATATATATATATATATATATATATATATATATCTTCTTTTCTTCTTCAACACAATTAAGTATACGTGTCAACTGGTTAAGCGCCATTGAGACCATTGACTCTGATTTCAGTCTGCTTTTCTTTTTGGATTTGCTTCAATAGCCTTTATCCAACTAAGAACAAACTACAAGGCAGCAGTTGTTTGATGTAGGAGTTGTCTCTCCTAGAAGAGTTCTGTCCCCAGCTAACGGGCCTCATCTGCCTCATCCGAAGACTTTTCGGTTTATTAACCATGAGCTTTATTGACTCGACTACGCCGGGCTCCCGGTCAAAATCCCCCTGCACATAAACCCCCTGGACATAAACCCCCCGACATAAACCACCTGCACATAAACCCCCTGGACATAAACCCCCCGACATAAACCCCCTGGACATAAACCCCCCGACATAAACCACCTGGACATAAACCACCTGGACATAAACCACCTGGACATAAACCCCCTGGAGATAAACCCCTGGACATAAACCACCTGGACATAAACCACCTGGACATAAACCACCTGGACATAAACCCCCTGGACATAAACCACCTGGACATAAACCCCCTGGACATAAACCACTTGGACATAAACCACCTGGACATAAACCACCTGGACATAAACCACCTGGACATAAACCCCCCGGACATAAACCACCTGGACAGAAACCCCCTGGACATAAACCCCCTGGACATAAGCCCTCTGGACATAAACTATTATTGTACAGTTTTAATAACTAAATTGTGACACACTCCTCCTCTCTAATACTTTGATCTTTCTATACGTTATTCAGATGTATCCATAAATATATGTTTAAACGTATTATTATACTCATACACTATCTTTTTCTTGAAATTCTAGATATCATTCTCGACTTCACCAACTTGATGCTAGTTGTTTGTCCATTTAGTTAATTCCAATTAATATACGTTTTAAAGAAATAATTGATGTCACTTACTCTATGAGAGTAATAGAATATATTTTAACTATTTTTTACCCTCTTGACCTATTTTATATCCTTTTGTTTATAAATTTAAGATTAGACATATTTAAATATTTTGTCAGTCTTTTGTCGTGTAATGGAGTTGTACTTTAATCGATGCAAGGAGCAGTGGCGTTTCTAGCTCAGGCATCCACAATATTGTGAACACACGGACACGCCTTTAATGCTGATCCAATCCATGGCGCAACATATAAGACAAACGCGAAAAGAGTTACAAAAGATCAGACTAACTACTATCTACACTATCTACACAAACGCATAAATCCTGGCATAAAAATATGCCTATGTACAAATCCTTGTATATACCTGCTCATCCGCATGCAATATATAAATGCACAAATATATATACACAACCGCACATTCACAAGAGAATTGTGGGATAAGATGTTTTGTAAATGAAACAAATGGAAACTAAAACATGAGTAACCTGGTAGTCAGATTTGAGCAGAAGTCATGTGTAGGATTCAAGTAAATATCATCGTCTTCTGCTCCGTCTTCGTCTACATCACCCTCACCGTCACCGTCATCATCACCGTCACCATCAACATCAGTATCGCCGACGCCGTCTGTGTCAGTGTCCGTGCGTCTGGATATGTGTCTGTGTGTCATTATCTGTGTCTGTGTGTATATATATGTGTCTTTATATATAAAAAAAGTTATATATGTTTAAAGAAATATATCCTTGTATATATTTTTATTAACGTTTAAGCATGCACTTATTATTTATTATACGTATATACATGTTAACATTCGTATATATAATTATATATATATATATATATATATATATATATATATATATATATATATATATATATATATATATACATAAAAGCCCAAAAATGCATTAAAACACACAAAAATTATATTTGATTAAATTATCATATTGAGTATAAATCCATCTAGCTTTTACATAAGGCTAAACAAAGAAGACAATCCTGTATTTTACGTAGATAAAAGCCAGCTTGGAGTTTAGTCAAAATCAGATTAAAGCACCTCATCTGTAAGTGCCTGAAAATCTGATTCATGGTGTCCCTGTATTTGCTGCTCATCTTGTAGTACACCAGAGCGTTGACACTGGCATTGATGGTCTCTGTGTAGATGGAGACAGCATAAACCAGCTCTAGAATGTAGAACCTGGCTCCTCCAATGTTAAGTGACCTGTCTACGCTTGCAGCCGCCAGTAAAACAGACTTTGGAAACAGACCACAGACAAATATCGCAGACACTGTCATCAGCATTAGCACTAGTTTCTTATCTTTTTTTGTTAAATATTTTAGTTTCTCGTCGCTAATTTGCGAGGCAGACTTTCTCCAGTTTAATTTTAATTTTAGGGTTATTGAAAGGAAAAGATTACACAGGATTATACAGAGGAAAGAAATGAATGGAACGAATAAGTCAGTTATCCAATAAGCATAGCTTATGACGGTTTGTCTAAAATCGCGATATCCCATTTGTAGAACGGTCCTGTTTAACTTTGGGGAATAAGCCCAGTCTAAGTAATACACGTAGTATAGAGGAAACATTGTCATTGTCATGGTAACAAAGATGGCGATGTTTGTTATCGTAGCAACGTTTGTTGTGATGATGTTTTTTACCTTCATAGGTGCAATGACGCTCAGACATTTTTCGAATGACGCGAAAGCTGTGACGTAACCACACACCCGGATAAAATATTTCCCCGGGTAGGTAGAGAACATGGCGATGACGTCACTCTTGACGTATGTGGTGTCCGTGTTGTCGTACCACGGGTTCCAGAGGATGTTGTAGACGCGTTGCGTCAGCAGGGTGCCGATGTCGCAGACGGACAGCGCCGTCAGGGTGATGTTCATGGCCTGGTTGTAGCCGTGTCGGGAGAAGATGATGATGTTGATGATGTTTCCCAGGATTCCCAGCACGCCGAGGGTTGGACCAATGACGGTGTACATGACGTACAGCATTGATGACGTAGCTTGTATTACCAGAACCGAAGCATCAACGGATGTCACTGTCAAATTACCAGCCGCCATTGAACAACACAATAGTTTTCTCAAAGAACTAGTTGTAATTAAATCTCGTGCTTAAAATGTACTTAAAATCTTTTTACTTCCTTTTGTACAATTTAACTCATAAATATTATCCACTATCTACAGTTATCGCTATACATAAATTGGTTCACATTAACTTTTTGATAAACGATAAATACGATAAAATGTGTACTATATTTTTCTACTTAAAAAAGTAAATGAAACTAATGAAATCTGCTTAAATATGTTGATTGCAATGATATTTCTCCATATTTTTTAAACAAAAGTTTTAAAAGACTAACTATCTTTAAAAAAAATCTGAAAATGTTTATTTCTAGATGTGAACATAACCATCATATAAAACAAAAAACGTTTTAAAATAACCATCTAAGCATAGATGTCGACTAGCATAAAATTATAGTTCACCGTTATTTTTTTTAAATTACCCGACGTTTTAGTAACGTTACAAACGGTTTCGTACGTCGATCAATAAAATATTACAAGGAATTAACTGAACTTTGTTTTACCATTATAATTATTTTATTGGAAAACACGTATTTGATACGTTGGTCGCCGTTAGACAAAATCAAGCCGTATATTTACGTGTGGGATTATATTTGGTTTGTTTTAAGTAAATACAAGTTTATGCCCGTGTGTAATTATATTTGTTATGAATAAAATAAACAGAGATGTCACTGTATTTTGATCTACCGTTTAAAAAGTAATTAAAATAATAAATGTCAATTTGTTATTTGTTCATAAAAAATTGTTACTAATTAGTTTTTAAAAGTAAATTTCCTTTTTTTAAATATTAAAATAAATATTATTAACTATAATAAAGTACAATGTTCAACTAACTTTACTATAATATTTAGCTGTCTACAGAATCCATCGTGTTTTTTAATGAAACTTCAATGATGAGATTCAATGTTTACATTGGAGCTCATGTAGGAAATGTGAAAAGATATTTCGCTTCTCTGCCAGATTAAACGAGTAAAAACATAAATCGCGAGCATCTTGCAAAGAAAAACACAAAACGATGTGTAAATATCGCATATAACATACAAGACTTTTGAGTAAGCTAACTTTTTAACTTACAAAGTAGTGGCCTATGTATTTGTTTAATAAAACGATACATTGTTTGGTAAAACTTTTTTTTAACAAAACTCAGGTTATACGTTGAACTAAATATGAGTAGTTTTAGAATTATGAATTACAATAATTAACTTATAAAGTAAAAACTCCTGTAATGTTTTACATATTAAATTATGCCATTGCGTTGATGTCAATGTAATTTTTTTTAAATCTTCTGAAAGTAATAAAAACATACTTTGAATAAAAAAAACATATTATTGACAAGCATTTTCTGCTAATACGAGTTCGATCAATACAACTGCTTTTCGTGTTGAGTAAATCAATGTATTCAATGTAGAAAAAATAAATGGAAAAATTAAATAGTTGTTTTTGTCACATATATTTAAACATTACTTTCCTTCAATATCTAAAATTTCACAGTAACGTATATTCTGCAACATTGTTGATTTTACAATATACACAGCTGATACAACGCCAGTTTCACAGTGCACTTTATACCCCCGCCTTGTAAAATTTTTGCATTATTGTATTAGAGGATTTTTTTTCAGAGAATTAGAATAAAATTTTCGCTTAAGTTTTGAGCGTAGCTTTCGTGTTGGGGATATGGCCCGTGTGTATAATCGTTTAGAGACGCACTGGTGATTATTTTATTTTGCATGTGTTAGTATAGTTATAATATTTGTGGCTTTTATAAAACGTTTTGCAATGTAGTGGTTTTAGTTACAATTTAGTTTAAGAGTTGTTTAAGTAAAAGCTACAGTTAATTGCTTAGCACTATGTTTAATTATAGCTTTGTTTCTGTATCGACTAGTTTTTCAGTTTCTGCATCTAGATTATGGTGAAGTTATTTTCTGAACATGTAACCTAAGCTAAGGTTTTAGTTTTGGTTTAAAGGCCAGTATATTTTTGTAAGTTTATAAAGTTTTATATATTAATCATAAATGTATTTTTATGTTAAAGATTATACATATGTTAACAAAATCAAAATCAAAATCCTTAAAACATGAGTGTATGTGCAGATGTATGCGTGGATCTTTGCCAAATGTGAGTTGTTTTAAGATACGTTTAAAATTACGTTTAATTGTGGATATACGCCGTGTTTTTATTTTGTAATTACATTTTATTTAGGAACTGTCGTAAGCGTTAGCCTATGCTATGAATCTAGCTATGGCTAGATTAAGTGGATGCGGTTGGTTTAGGTATAATTTGATCAATGCTCCGAGTTATGTTAGTGAATAGATTATTGAGCTAGAAAAAAAGTAAATTATATTTGTGAGTCGGTTTTATGGTTAGGTATAAAGTAAATGGTCTAAATAAAAAACAACAAAGGTTAAATTAAGCTTTAAGTCGGCGATCATGGTTAGAGACAACGCAATTTACCTTAGAATAAAACCATTTGAATCGTTTTAGGTAAGTTCCACCTTAGCAAATACATTGAGTTACCTACCCTAATTACACAATGGGCTATATGTGTTTTTAGTTCATGTGTTTTCCATTAAAATTAATTTTCAATTTGGACTGTAGATTTAAATATAGATGAGAATAGTAAATACACAATGTAATTTTGAAGAGCGGAATTATTTCCAGAGTTCTTAATCCTCGCACCATTCAGCTCTGAGTACCATTAGAATATAGAGAACGTATTGTAAAAAAATTACAATCTTTCGAATCTCGATTTTTACACCTTCCATAGTCGGAAAAGCTAAGTTTTGCAATCAATCATGTCTGTATGTGTGATGTATGTGAACATGATGAGTACCGGTTAGGCTACGTAAATATCATTTCATATGTAAAGGATCTTATATTTAGATTACTGTTGGTTTTTGAGTGACCTCCGATATTCGGAATCGGTACTACATTTTCGGTTTCTAAAATTTCAATAAAATGAGTACCGTTTTAGTGAGATGAACGAAAATTTATATAAAATTATAAAGATCTTATATTCTGATTTGTATCAACTTTTGATTGATTCCCCGCATTTCATTCTGCTTCCTTGTGAACACGAACAATTTAAGTAACTGTTAAGTTAATTGAATAAAATTGTATATACTATGTATAAAATACCTTACGTGAACTTTTAACTTTTGAAACTTTTTTGTTAACCGGAATGATACTTTAGTCTATTTCCATTTTTTTTTTAAACCTTCATAATTAGAAACATTTTATTACATATTCTCACGAAGCAAACTGTTGGACCTTTTCGCCATTATATGTTCATGGACGCTTACTCCCGCTTTACTTTTAATTAATTATTTCAGTTTATTTCTAGAGTTTAATGTAAATTTACTCCAGAAAATTTATTGTGCATTTTAAAAAACATTCGACAATATTTTAACGCATTTATATGACCTTTTAAATCAGCATTGCTAACCATTTTGCATTATGTCAGCTTTGTAGACAGTATATGTGTGTTTACTTATCTGTCTTCTATTTTTAAATCTTGTTTTTAAGATATTTCACCTCATAAATATAATTATGTGTACACCGAAAGCAATGGCATTACTTGAATATTGTAGGTTTTCTTTATATATACAAAATATATACAGAATATATACAAGTCATATAAAATCACTTCAATTGTAAATGTTCCTTTATAAAGGGCTCAAGCAAAATGGCTTTTAAGAGTATAAATATAAAGCCTGATTATTAATTGTTAGAACTTTTGAAATGTATAACCATCTTTTAAATAAAAGCAAATCAATTCGATCGTGTGCTGTGTGTTCTCAGAATATCATACCTGAAAGCCAATCTGACACTTCACGGTGCTTGGACTGTACAGATCGCTCTCAAGTTCTAGCACAAAGCTATAGGAGTAAAATATAGCCTTAATAAAGAGCAGAGAACTGGTGCGGAAAAAGTCTACCACCCCCCCCCCCCCCCCCCCATGAAATCGAATTTATATAGAAAATATATAGAGAAAATATTTACTTTTACCAGTGTCCGCCCCCCGGAAAATGTTGTCCGCCCCACCTCTCCCCACGTAAATATCAAGTGCCCCCCCCCCCCCCCCACTGATTTATACAGCGTTTTGTGTTCTCCTTTGCAAGATGCTTGCGATTTATGTTATTACTTGTCTTTCTGGACTAAACAATAGGACGCCGTGTGGTAGAGGTGTGGCTAACAATGCATGAGGGAGGCCGTCTCACTGGACTAAACAATAGAACACCGTGTGGTAGAGGTGTGGCTAACAATGCATGAGGGAGGCCGTCTCACTGGACTAAACAATAGAACACCGTGTGGTAGAGGTGTGGCTAACAATGCATGAGGGAGGCCGTCTCACTGGACTAAACAATAGAACACCGTGTGGTAGAGGTGTGGCTAACAATGCATGAGGGAGGCCGTCTCACTGGACTAAACAATAGAACACCGTGTGGTAGAGGTGTGGCTAACAATGCATGAGGGAGGCCGTCTCACTGGACTAAACAATAGAACACCGTGTGGTAGAGGTGTGGCTAACAATGCATGAGGGAGGCCGTCTCACTGGACTAAACAATAGAACACCGTGTGGTAGAGGTGTGGCTAACAATGCATGAGGGAGGCCGTCTCACTGGACTAAACAATAGAACACCGTGTGGTAGAGGTGTGGCTAACAATGCATGAGGGAGGCCGTCTCACTGGACTAAACAATAGAACACCGTGTGGTAGAGGTGTGGCTAACAATGCATGAGGGAGGCCGTCTCACTGGACTAAACAATAGAACACCGTGTGGTAGAGGTGTGGCTAACAATGCATGAGGGAGGCCGTCTCACTGGACTAAACAATAGAACGCCGTGTGGTAGAGGTATGGCTAACAATGCATGAGGGAGGCCGTCTCACTGGACTAAACAATAGAACACCGTGTGGTAGAGGTGTGGCTAACAATGCATGAGGGAGGCCGTCTCACTGGACTAAACAATAGAACACCGTGTGGTAGAGGTGTGGCTAACAATGCATGAGGGAGGCCGTCTCACTGGACTAAACAATAGAACACCGTGTGGTAGAGGTGTGGCTAACAATGCATGAGGGAGGCCGTCTCACTGGACTAAACAATAGAACACCGTGTGGTAGAGGTGTGGCTAACAATGCATGAGGGAGGCCGTCTCACTGGACTAAACAATAGGACGCCGTGTGGTAGAGGTGTGGCTAACAATGCATGAGGGAGGCCGTCTCACTGGACTAAACAATAGAACGCCGTGTGGTAGAGGTGTGGCTAACAATGCATGAGGGAGGCCGTCTCACTGGACTAAACAATAGAACACCGTGTGGTAGAGGTGTGGCTAACAATGCATGAGGGAGGCCGTCTCACTGGACTAAACAATAGAACACCGTGTGGTAGAGGTGTGGCTAACAATGCATGAGGGAGGCCGTCTCACTGGACTAAACAATAGAACACCGTGTGGTAGAGGTGTGGCTAACAATGCATGAGGGAGGCCGTCTCACTGGACTAAACAATAGAACACCGTGTGGTAGAGGTGTGGCTAACAATGCATGAGGGAGGCCGTCTCACTGGACTAAACAATAGAACACCGTGTGGTAGAGGTGTGGCTAACAATGCATGAGGGAGGCCGTCTCACTGGACTAAACAATAGGACGCCGTGTGGTAGAGGTGTGGCTAACAATGCATGAGGGAGGCCGTCTCACTGGACTAAACAATAGAACACAGTGTGGTAGAGGTGTGGCTAACAATGCATGAGGGAGGCCGTCTCACTGGACTAAACAATAGGACGCCGTGTGGTAGAGGTGTGGCTAACAATGCATGAGGGAGGCCGTCTCACTGGACTAAACAATAGAACACCGTGTGGTAGAGGTGTGGCTAACAATGCATGAGGGAGGCCGTCTCACTGGACTAAACAATAGGACGCCGTGTGGTAGAGGTGTGGCTAACAATGCATGAGGGAGGCCGTCTCACTGGACTAAACAATAGGACGCCGTGTGGTAGAGGTGTGGCTAACAATGCATGAGGGAGGCCGTCTCACTGGACTAAACAATAGAACACCGTGTGGTAGAGGTGTGGCTAACAATGCATGAGGGAGGCCGTCTCACTGGACTAAACAATAGAACACCGTGTGGTAGAGGTGTGGCTAACAATGCATGAGGGAGGCCGTCTCACTGGACTAAACAATAGAACACCGTGTGGTAGAGGTGTGGCTAACAATGCATGAGGGAGGCCGTCTCACTGGACTAAACAATAGAACACCGTGTGGTAGAGGTGTGGCTAACAATGCATGAGGGAGGCCGTCTCACTGGACTAAACAATAGAACACCGTGTGGTAGAGGTGTGGCTAACAATGCATGAGGGAGGCCGTCTCACTGGACTAAACAATAGAACACCGTGTAGTAGAGGTGTGGCTAACAATGCATGAGGGAGGCCGTCTCACTGGACTAAACAATAGAACACCGTGTGGTAGAGGTGTGGCTAACAATGCATGAGGGAGGCCGTCTCACTGGACTAAACAATAGAACACCGTGTGGTAGAGGTGTGGCTAACAATGCATGAGGGAGGCCGTCTCACTGGACTAAACAATAGAACACCGTGTGGTAGAGGTGTGGCTAACAATGCATGAGGGAGGCCGTCTCACTGGACTAAACAATAGAACACCGTGTGGTAGAGGTGTGGCTAACAATGCATGAGGGAGGCCGTCTCACTGGACTAAACAATAGAACACCGTGTGGTAGAGGTGTGGCTAACAATGCATGAGGGAGGCCGTCTCACTGGACTAAACAATAGGACGCCGTGTGGTAGAGGTGTGGCTAACAATGCATGAGGGAGGCCGTCTCACTGGACTAAACAATAGAACACCGTGTGGTAGAGGTGTGGCTAACAATGCATGAGGGAGGCCGTCTCACTGGACTAAACAATAGGACGCCGTGTGGTAGAGGTGTGGCTAACAATGCATGAGGGAGGCCGTCTCACTGGACTAAACAATAGAACACCGTGTAGTAGAGGTGTGGCTAACAATGCATGAGGGAGGCCGTCTCACTGGACTAAACAATAGAACACAGTGTGGTAGAGGTGTGGCTAACAAGGCGTGGGAGGACACAATGGGAGACGCTATCACCCAAACAAAAAGGTTAGAATTTGCTTTTAAATATGTATAAGTTATAGTACATGTAGAAAACATTAGAACAAGGCAACAAACCGAAAGAAAGCCTACTAAAACAGATGATTGGTTTTGGCAGATGTTCCAGGTTTGGTTGACCTCGATGGACCTGTTACGTCACCAGATAGTCCATTTACGTCACCAGAGAGGTGTAGAACTTGAAACCTCTAGGGTGACAGAACAAGGGATGTCCTATACCATAAAGCAAGGTAAGCTCGTTGATAACAATAAAGAGAACACGTTGATTCGGCATAAGCCAAATGAGTGCTATCCTCTAAACTTTCTTGAATATTTGTATCTAACAGGTAAGGGTGGCAATTTCAGTGAAATCGTGCAATAAAAATTTTTAAAATGTTAAATATTTAAAGTTTTTAAATAGTAAAGTTCCACTTTGATATCTGAAGATTGATAGAGGTTGAATCGAGTAGAATCTGTGGGTGGCGGCCTATCCCTTGCTAGAAAGACAAATTATACGTCAAAGTGAAAATATGGATGTGTTTCACGAAAACATACTTTATCATGCAGTTACTAAAACTTTGGTTTGCTTCAGTGAATAAGGTTGTATAAAAATATGTTTGGGAATTCAGCAAGGCATGTTGGGTTATTTACTTTCAGCTGGAGCCTGTTTTTGGATATTAAAAAGTAAAGTTCCCCTTCCATACCTAACGATGGATAGTGACAGAAGAAGTAGTGTTCACGTGGTTCTTAACATCGTCGTATGATGGGATGTTGTGGTCAGCACTTTGTTCAGTCACCTCCACTTTCCTTAAATTTACTCAAAAACCCAACAGAGCTGGATGGACTCAGAAGACACCCTACAGTCCCAAGTCCCAACCAAGACTTCGTGTTTGTGGCCGAGCGCTCTACCACACGACCACCAACAGTAGGACATATTTGGCTGGTAAGTATGTCTCCAAACAGTTCTACGGCTCAATAAAACGTGCATGAGCCATAGAACTGGTTGGTGACCTAGTTACCAGCCCTATTTCAGAAATAAAAAAAAGGCGCTGTCCTGACAATGTTAGTGGTTCTAATGAAAGCTTCCACCTAGATTCACTACTTGCTGTCCTATAGCCTTGCATGTCACCATTTTTCTTTGTAGCCCCTGGGGAGCAGAGGGCTGAAGTTACACGTTTCTAAGTGGCTGTAGTAAAAGTTCATTTTGGATAACTAAGACATTTTGCATTCGTCTGTTTCAGTTTTTTCCAGGATGGAACATTATATACCTTCATTGAACTTCTTTCTATAGAAACCTTCGCCCACGATATGAAATTATGTGGTCATGTAAACAAACTCTGAAGGTAAACAAGTGTACAGTTGAAGCGCCCATCCCCTTCTTCTACACGCAACTACAACAAAGACGTGTTCGATTAAAAATATACTCCTTAAGATAAATTCGTTTTTATCAAAACTACTAATCTTCATTAATATTTCTTTAACATAGATTAGTTTTAAATTCAAGTCACGTTACAAGATCCTTTGTACAACATGATAAAAATCCAACATCATTTACTTGTTAATAACATTTTTGTGAATTTCAATTTACACAGGGTAAAAGTTATTTTAAAAAATAAATAATGAGTAAAATTTCAAGAAAACAACCTCTTTGCTTGCCTGAACATCTCATGTAATGTATCCCTGTACCTGCTGCTCATCTTGTAGTAGACCAAAGCGTTAACGCTGGCAGTGATGGTCTCCGTGTAGATAGAGACGGCGTACACCAGCTCCATGATGTAGAAACGGTTCCCGCCTGTGTCTAGCGACCTGTCTATGCTTGCAGCCGCCAGTAACGCAGATTTAGGCAACAGACTGCAGATAAATATCACAGATACTGTCATCAACATCTGTACCAATTTCGTTTCTTTACTGCTCAAGTGCGCTAATCGTTTATCACTAATTTGCGAAACAGTTTTGCGCCAGTTGAATTTTTGGCGGAGTGATACGGCGAGGATTAGATTACAAAGGATGAGGGTTACAAAAGATATAAACGGTACTGCCAGGTCGGCTATCCAATAAGCGACACTGACAAGTGCTTGTCTGAAATCGCGGTATCCCATTTGTAGAACAGTTCTGTTCAACTTAGCTGAGTACCTCACGTCTAAGTAACTCACGTAGTATAGAGGAAAGACCGTTAGCGTCATGGTAACAAAGATGACGATGTTTGTTATTGTAGCAACCTTTGTTGTGATGATGTTTTTAACTTTCATCGGCGCGATGACGCTCAGACATTTTTCGAATGCCGCGAAAGCCGTGACGTAACCACAGACCCGGATGAAATATTTCCCTGGGTAGGTAGAGAACATAGCAATGACGTCAGATTTGACGTAGGTGGTGTCCGTGTTGTCGTAAAACGGGTTCCAGAGGATGTTGTAGACGCGTTGCGTCAGCAGGGTGCCGATGTCGCAGACGGACAGCGCCGTGAGGGTGATGTTCATGGCTTGGTTGTAGCCGTGTCGGGAGAAGATGATGATGTTGATGATGTTTCCCAGGATTCCCAGCACGCCGAGGGTTGGACCAATCACGGTGTACATGACGTACAACATTGATGACGTAGCTCTGGTCAGTGCTATGGTCGTGTCGGTGGCTACCAGAGTAGCGTTAGATGTCGCCATTTTTGTTATTTTACTAAATCCTTTTGTTATCTATTTAAATTATTTACACCAGCAACTTACAAATACACTCGCTATAGTTCTGAGTCGCCATCGCTTTTATTGATCTTTTTAATACATCTTTTAAATATTTTTTCAACTTGCTTTAGCATGAAATACCTTTTATTCAAACACTAATGAACTCAGTTTCGCTTTAGGAATTAAATATTTATTTTTAAATATTAAAAAACTGAATAAAATATACGATAAATCTTCGAAAGTGTACAACATTTACTACAATTTTCTTCAAAAGTTGAACAATTACATAACAAGCTTAGAACAATAAATTAAACTATCTTTATATCTATAGCTGCAAACTCATTGTTGTATTATTTTATAAAACTAGATCAAAACATTTTTACTTCGCTAGAGCAAACGTTCCATTGAAGAATAGTATTCATTGTCTCAGATTTTAAGTTTTAATAAATTAAATGACGAAACAGTGTGGGTCAATTCTATTTTTTATTTCCTAAAATAATTATAATTACAATATTTAGTTGCTTAATTTAAATTCTATTTAAAAATATGACTTCAGTTTTTTTTTTTTTTTTACATCAGTCTAGAGCGATAGTCAGGCAATAATTATTGAACATAAATCTTGTAATTAGACAAGATAGTTGCCGTGTTTTAGAGGTAATTATTTTCTTCACTCTTTAAATTCATGTCATTGAATTAATCGCTATCGTACCACAAGACTTAAATACCCCATTCAAACCAATTCGATTCTGTAACTGATCATTTCTTTTCTGATTACATATTATTTAATGGGTCGTTCAACATAGCTGATATTGATCGGGTGGTTTTTTATATTTATTGTTTTTTACATTGTCTTTGCTTTTACTACAAGTCAAATATGTCCATTGATTGTTTATTTCAGAGAATCCACTAACATGTTCGTAACCAGGATAAGCGCGGGACGGCCAGAGTGTTTTCAGACGTCAACTAGAACTGTTGGTGTTGGAACTACCTGTTTACATGATAAACTAAAAGGACTATTGCAAATGACATTTTTATAAAACTACCAGTATAAATAAAAACTTAATAGGACCATTGTAAATACCATATTTATAAAACTACCAATATACATCACAATTTAATAGGACTTTTGTAAATACCATCTACATAGATGTGGAAAATTAAAGGAGTCAGTGATATTTTCAAGATGACGCTATTATCAGTAAGAAGGATACGGGGTCGGCGTGGTCGAGTCGGTAAAGCTCGTGGTTGCTAAACCGAAAAGTCTAGAGCATAACCAGTTGACACGTATCCTTAATTTTGATGCAGGCGTGGTCGAGTGGGCAAAAGCTCATGGTTGATAAATTCGAAAAAGTCTCGAGTTCAAACCCTCTGGCAGATAAGGCTCGATCCCTTCCAACACTAAAAATTAAGAACGAAGTAAGAAGGATAATAGGATTCAGTGATTTGTTAACTAAGAGTTACTCATATTTCTTGTCCAGGAAAATCATCTGAATAAATGGAAACGGTAAGTGCGGTGAATTTTGCTGAATTAGTGATACAACTAAATTGTACTTGGTATCCTCACAATGAAAATCTCTCGTAATTTATTTGTTAATAGTTTGTCTTTTACTTTACTTTAGTTCCAGAAATTTAGACTCTGTAAAAGTATTGACATAAAAAAAAAATTGGCCCGATGACTAAATACAAAATTCAAACTCGATATCTGCCTGTGATCATCCAATAACAGTGATTTTAACATTCAAAAGTTAATTAACATTTCAGATGACTTTGTATTATGTGTAAATTAGTCGTTTACTTGTATCTGTGAAATGTAACGCCCGTTTTTTGAATGTGGTATGTAAATTGAATGTATGCTAAGTATGAGTGAAAATACATTAAATTTGTATTTGTTGTACAAATTAGTAAATTAAGTATTTCTGACACTTGAAAATAAGTGGAGCAACAATGCGTGATGAATAGTTATCTAATATATCTTTTTTTTTTTTGTAGAAACAAATAGTTAAAAATGTGGTCTAAGTAAAATATCTTTATTTTAGTTTTTTTAAGCACGTTCTAACAAAAACAGAAAAAAATGTGTGCACAATTAATGCAGTATATTAATAAAAATGCATATTTTAATGAATTTTTTTTTAAAAAATCGAATAATGATTTTAAATTTAGAGACGCTGGCTGCATCTCCTTTAAATATTTATCTTAAGAATTCATAAAATAGGTAATGTCGGCTAAACAACAACTTTCAAGTGTGGGAAAAACGAAAACAATATAGTGTCGACAAAACGGCAACTATGCAGTGTCGGGAGAAAAAGGACGCATGTAAGGTCAACAAAACGGTAACTATGTAGTAATGGCAAAACGGCAACACAAGTGCATTTTTTTGTTGTATGCTATTTGTGAATGTTAGACTTTGAGACGTATTACTATTGCCATGTCTATTTTCTTTGATGGTGGTTTTGTATTAAATCACTGTATCTGTTATATAGATATATTGTTAAGATTGCTGTGAGAGAGTTTTACAAGTCCATACCATTATTGTCGGCGTTCCACTACCAATATTCCTTGGTCACTGATCACGTGGAAAAACTAGATATGATATTTATTTATTTCTGGTTTTGAGTTTTCTTATTCCAAGTACTAACACCGTCAGTTTAGTATCCGAATTGACTGGTCATTGATAGGACACAGATTTCCTTACACACCAACAGCATAACCCGAACTCAATAGCATTCATTCTATGGCAACAGCATTCATGACACACCCGAACCGACATTCGTTTGCACCAAATTGTACTCATAGAACATGCATCAGAACATATATGATATCGTTTGTCCAGTATTCTATTGTGGAAAGCATTTGCAACCATTTCTACCTCAAGCTTGTAAAGTGAACTACATCAAGTATGTGTATAACTATGTCAACAAGTACTTTTAACGTGATAACATATTTTGTTGATTAGTTTTATTTAGTGTTTTTATTTGTGTATGCCATTCTGATTTTATTTTAAATATTATATTATATTTTTAATTTCTTTTAAGTCATTCTGTTCTCATTAACTATATCGTTTTGTTTTATTTAAAATAGTTTATTTATATGTTAGTTTAATTTTAAGTTATTCTGTTCTCATTAACTATGTCGTTTTGTTTTATTTAAAATATTTTATTTATTAGTATGATTTTTAAGTCATTCTGTTCTCATTTACTCTATCGTTCTGTTTTATTTTAAATATTTTATTTATTTGTTAAATTAATTTTAATTCATTCTGTTCTCATTTACTCAATCGTTTTGTTGATCTTATTTACAAGCAGTTATTTCCGGACAATTCAAATGTACATTGTATCTTGTTCTATCCATAATTGGTTAAGGGATAAATTATTTCTTTTTATCTCGAATTTGAATATCTAGTTTCAGCTGATATGTATCTCTTCAAACTGTTTGCATTTTGTTCCCATGTATGCGACATATATTTATATATGGCTCCATATTCTAATAGACCACTGGGTAATTGCTTATTCCCAAGCACAAAGCCGGGGCCCTTAGTTGACAAGAGCCAGATGTTGCCCATGTATCAGACCCCCTCTCTCACAGATGTTGCCCATGTATCAGACCCCCTCTCTCACAGATGTTGCCCATTTATTAGACCCCCTCTCTCACAGATGTTGCCCATGGATCAGACCCCCTCTCTCACAGATGTTGCCCATGTATCAGACCCCCTCTCTCACAGATGTTGTCCGTGTATCAGACCCCTTGAATACATTTACAACGTTAGATATTATAGTTTATACGTAAATTATCGCTATTCATATTTCATTCCATGTAAAATCTAAAAGTAAATTTCTCACAAAACCACAGAAGCAATGGTATTATTTATTTGTAGTGTAATAAGATTTTAGAGTAAACGAAAACTTTAACGTAGAAAATATAGGCATAGGTATGTTTGAAATAAAACTATACATATTTTCGGTAAAACATATACTTTTTGCTACACTATTTAGATTTTATATCGAATTAAAAATGAATAGATTTAGAATTATGAATTGCAATAATTTACGTATAAACTATAATATTTAACGTTTTAAATGTATGGCTTAATGTGCATAACAATCTAAATAAAATTATATCTGAAATTTAAAAAAACATATAGAGTCTACTTAGAATTTCAGAAAAATATTATTGACAAATATTTTATTCTTATACGAATTGCAATTCATACAACTGTGTTGTATCTTAAGTTAAAAATCACTGCATTCAGTGCTGAAAGATACATGAAAAAGATTATATAGCTTTTATTATTATCATATATATGAAAACTTTACCTTCCTTCAAAAAATAATGTTGTATTATGTTAATTAACAATCAATAAAAAAATAACTTTTTTTTAATTATCACAGTAACGAATATTCTGTAACATTGTTGATTTTACAATAAATAAAACATATTTAATAATGTTAAACAGCGCCGTTTACACAAAGTTGTAATATTTACATATTAAAAATTTTTAGAACATTAAATTAAAATTTATTTTTCGCTTTAGTTAGCGTTTCAGCACAGTTTACGTATTGGTAATTTTGTGTATATTTGTTTCGAGTTGCGATGATTAGTATACTGTAGTGTACGTGTTAAATAGTGAAATGTTGTTGCTGAAGTTTTATATAAAGTTTATTTTAGATGTTAATTTAAGTAGAAGCTATAATTAATTGCTTAGCATTTTGTTTAGTTATAGTTTAATTTATGTAGGACTAGTTATTCTGTTGCTACAGTTAGATGTTGTAGTTAGAATCAGAGCAAGGTTTAAGTTTGGATTTGATTTCGTTATTTTTCGTTTATAAAAGAGCATAAGCCTGTATGTTTTCGTATGTGTATTTTTTTATGTTACAGGGTATGCATATGTTAACACAACCAAAATCTTTAAAATACGAGTGTACGTATAGAGGCGTGATTCCTTGCCAAAGTGTGAGGGGTTCTAGGATAAGTTTGTGGATTAAAGCCGTGTTTATCTTTTGTATTTATATTATTTGGGGTGTTGACTTAAACGCATGTTATGTGTCAGTCTATGTATAGATTTAGTGGATGCGATAGGTTTAAGCGGCTGACATAGTGATAAATTGGATAGGTATCATGAAAAAATACTTAATCGCTGTTGATTTAACACATTAAAAGCACACATGAAATTGAAACAAGCGGTTACTAAAACATTGATTTGCTTCAGTGAATAAGGCTGTATAAAAATATGTTGTGAATTCAGCAAGACGAGTTGGGTTTTTTTCTCGTATATACGAGGTATAGAGAAAGTCTTGTAATCGTGCAGAAAAAAAGAGATTTTTGCAAATCTCGACGTTTTAGGGCTAGCTGAGTCGGAAAAACATAGTTTTGCAATCTTGTCCGTATGTCTGTGTGTATGTGTGTCTGTGTGTGTAAACACGATAACTTGAGTACCGTTACAGCTAGGTTGATGAAATTTCATATATAATTATTATATCAAAATTGTAGATCCGTAACAACTTTTGAGCGATTTCCGATAACCGGAAGTGGAACTTTTTCTACTTTGAATTTTTCAAAAGCCTATAACTTGAGTACTATTTCAGATAGATAAATGAAATTTCACATGTAAGTAAAAGTTCTAATTCTCTGCCTTCTATCAAATTTGAGTATATTCTGTCAACCGGAAGTAGTAATTTACGATATTTCCGATTTCTCAAAAAACGCATATGAATTTATAAGTACTAATAATAATATCCCGCACTATTATGTATATTTTATTTGGCATTCACTTGGTGTGCAATTTTTTTTTCACGAGATTCTATTCTATTATAAAAAGTTGAAGAAATTAAAAATGGATTTAAAATATTGTCTATATCCCGAGTTGCCATCCCCGTAGTGTTATATTAGAATATTCGAGAAACTTTAGGGGAGATCACTCCCGGTTTATTTTTTATATTAAAAAATAAAGTTCCCATTTCATACCTAACGATTGATAGTGGCAGAAGAAGTAGTGTTGACATGATTCTTGACATCGACGTATGAACTGACGGAGTAGTCATGACTTTGCTCAGTCACCATACTTTCCCTAACCTAAGTCAGGTTATTTAAGCTGGGTGTGCTAAGAGACGTCCTACTATCATAAGTCCCAAACAAGATCCAAACTCAAGACTTTCCGGCTTCAAGTCCAGCGCTCTAGCCCTCGACCACGAACATTACAACATTCCTAAAACACGACGTCACTACCCTTACAATAGTAGAAGTTTTAACACAGGCTTCCACCTATATACACCACTGGCCTCGTCTTTGGCTGTGGGAGGATTGTCTTTTGGTTAACTAAGTTACTGTTTATTAGCCTTTCCAGTTATTCGGAAATGGCACATTTGGTGCATTTTACTCTATAGGATCCTTAGACTATGACAAATATAATGTTGTAAAAAAATGTAAATGTAAAGAAGTGGAAAACTCAAGTGATCATCTAGTTCTTCTCACAACTACAACTAAACGTGTTCCATTACAACTATGCTCCTAAAAATACATTACTTTTTATCCAAACTAATAGTCTGCACTGTTCTTTCTCGTAAATTGGTTTTACGTTGGTCGTCCTAATAATGTTTAAGATTCTTTGTACGAGTTGATAAAAACTCCACAAGATTTACTTGTTAATACAATTTTTCCACGTTAAATTTACAGTGTAAAAAATAGTACAGATATGTAATAAGAAACTCTCAAAAAAACATCTTCTTTGCTTGCCTGAACATCTCATGTAATGTGTCCCTGTATTTGCTGCTCATCTTGTAGTAGACCAAAGCGTTAACACTGGCAGTGATGGTCTCCGTGTAGATAGAGACGGCGTACACCAGCTCCATGATGTAGAAACGGTTCCCGCCTGTGTCTAGCGACCTGTCAATGCTTGCAGCAGCCAGTAACGCAGATTTAGGCAAAAGACTGCAGATAAATATCACAGATACAGTCATCAACATCTGTACCAGTTTGGTTTCTTTACTGCTCAAGTGCGCTAACCGTTTATCGCTAAATTGCGAAACAGTTTTGCGCCAGTTGAATTTTTGGCGGAGGGATACGGCGAGTATGAGATTACAAAGAAAGAGGGTTACAAAAGATATGAACGGTGTGGCTAGGTCAGTTACCCAAAAAGCGACACTAACAACAGATTGTCTGAAATCGCGATATGCTATTCGTAGAACCGTTCTGTTCAACTTAGCTGAGTATCCCACATCTAAGTAACTCACGTAGTATAGAGGAAACACCGTCATCGTCATGGTAAGAAAGATGGCGATGTTTATTATCGTGGCAACCTTTGTTGTGATGATGTTTTTTACTCTCATCGGTGCGATGACGCTCAGACATTTTTCGAATGACGCGAAGGCCGTGACGTAACCACATACCCGGATGAAATATTTCCCCGGGTAGGTAGAGAACATAGCGATGACGTCAGATTTGTCATAGGTGGTGTCCGTTTTGTCGTACCACGGGTTCCAGAGGATGTTGTAGACGCGTTGCGTCAGCAGGGTGCCGATGTCGCAGACGGACAGCGCCGTCAGGGTGATGTTCATGGCCTGGTTGTAGCCGTGTCGGGAGAAGATGATGATGTTGATGATGTTTCCCAGGATTCCCAGCACGCCGAGGGTTGGACCGATGACGGTGTACATGACGTACAACATTGATGACGTAGCTCTGGTCAGTGCTATGGTCGTGTCGGTGGCTACCAGAGTAGCGTTAGATGTCGCCATTTTGTTGTTTTACTAGATCTTTTTGTATTTTTTTTTTAATTTTCACATCAGCAGCTAACAAATACACCCGCTAATGTACTGGGTAGCCATCTCTTTTATTAATTTTTTAAAAATTTCTTTTTAAAATTGCATTAATATGAAATACCTGTAATTCAAACAGCAATTAACTCAGTTTGGCTATAAAAAGATAAATATTTATTTTTAAATAGTTAAAAACTGAATACAAAATACGATAAAATTTCAAATGTGTAAAATATTTACTACTATTTCTTTCATACGTTGAACAGTTCTAAACTAAGCTTAGAACAGTGAAGTTAAACTATTTTTATAGTTGCAAACTCATTCTTTTATTATTATTTTTAAAACCACATTAGCACATTCCAATAAAGAAAATTTTACATCGAGGAATATGATACACCGTCTCAGTGCTTGAGTTTAAATAAATTAAATACCGAAACAACTTAGACTCATACTATATTTTATTTTCTAATATAATCGTGCTAACAACTAATGGTTATCTTTACTAACTTAATTTCGTTTCTATTGAAGAATATGACTTCTAGTTTTTACTGCAGTCTAGAGAGAGTGTAGTCAGTTAGTAATTATTGAACATAAATCTTGTAATTAGACAACATAGTTACCGTCTTTTTGAGGTAATAATTTTCTTCAATTTTTAAAGTGGTGTCATTTTACATCAGTCTATAGGGATTGTAGTCAGGTAGTAATTATTTTACAGAAATCTTGTGATTAGACAATATAGTTGTCGTCTTTTAGAGGTAATTATTTTCTTCAGTCTTTAAAGTCGTTTCATTTTTATAATCAAGACTTTAATAACCCATTCAAACCAACTCAATCTTGTAACTGATAATTTCTTTTCTGATTTCATACTATTTAATGTGTGGTAGAAATTAGCTGGTATTGATCAAGTTTTTTTTTAAAATAGATTTTCTTAAAATTGTGTTTGCTTCTGTTACAAGTCAACTATGTCTATAAATTGTTTTTTTCTGAGATTCCTTTAGTATGTTCGTTGTGAGGATAAGACAGCACGGGACTGGGACTAAATAGTGTTTTCAGATCTCAATCAGAACTGTCCGGAGTTAGAACAATACAATATTATTGTAAATACCATCTATATAGCACTCCCAAATACACGACAATCTAAAAGGACCGTTGTAAATACCATATGTATAGAACTACTTGAATACACGGCAATCTAAAAGGACCATTGTATATACCACTCATATGGATGTGGAAAACAAAAGGAGTCAGTGATATCTCTAAAAGTTATCTCAAGAATTCAGAAGCAATGGAGTGGTGGGAAAAACGACAATTATGTAGTATCGGAAAATTGGAAACTATGTAGTGTCGATATATGGTCAGCTATGTAGTGTAGGAAAATGGGATGCTATATAGTGTCGGCAATATGGCAACTATCTAGTGTGGGAAAAACGTCAACTATATAGAGTCGGTAGAGCGTCAACGATGTAGTGTCGGCAAAATGACAATTGTATAATGTTGGACAAACGGCAACAATGTAGCGTCGGCAAAACGGCAATACAAGAATTTATTTTATTTTATTGTATTTGTGAATGGTAGACCATTGAGAAGTTTTTATTATTGCCATGTCGGTTTTCTCTGAGGTGGTATTCTATTAAATATGTTCTAAAGAACTCGACCAATCATTGTATCTGTTATATAGCTATATGATATAGCTTTCTTTGTCCTGTATTCTATTGTATAAAGCCTTTTAAAACAGTGTCTACCTCAAGCGTGTAAAGTCAGCTCTTTTTATTATTCGTATAACTATTTCAACACTCACTTTTAAAGGGGTAGGTTCCGGAAAAAAACGGGAAAAAAACTATTTAATTAATAAGTCTTTCATATTTAATTTTGTATGTATAAGTTAGGGTACCTAAGGGAAAATATGTGCATGCATTAGGGACTATCCTGAAAATACGATTGCCATGGCAATGGCGGCCATCTTGAAAAAAACTACCTTTTGTTGAGTTATAAAATTTCATAAAGTAACACATATATCGTTGATCCTTCTTGTACTAACGCTAATAGAGTCGTTTAATTACCCTAACTTAGATATAAACAAATAAATCAATAAAATGTTTTAATTGAGAAGTTGTTTTTTTTTTCTGGAGCCTACCCCATTTATGTGACTACATCTTTCGTTGGTTTATTTTATTTAGTGTTTTTATTTGTATATACCTTTTTGGTTTTATTTTAAATATTTTATTTATATGGTAGTTTTATTTTAAGTCATTCTGTTCTCATTAACTATGTCGTTCTATTTGATTATTAATATTTTATTTATTTGTAAGTTTTATTTTAAGTATTTTTTTTAAAAATCATTTACTGTGTCCCTCTGTTGATCTTATTCAGAGACAGATATTGTGGACACTTTTCAAAAGTACATTGTATCTTTTTCTATCAATAATTGTTTGAAGGGTAAATTATTCCTTTTTAACTTGAATTTCTAGTTTCGAGATTTACTCGTATCTCTACAAACTGTTTGCATAATGTTCCCATGTATGTGTCATATAATTATGGCTCCATAGTCTAATAGACCACTGGGTAACTGCTCATTGAACATCCAAGCACAAAGCCTGGACATTAAGATGAGAAGAGCCCGTGTTTTAGACCCCCCTCTCCCAGATGTCGCCCGTGTTTTAGACCCCCCTCTCCCAGATGTCGCCCATGTTTTAGACCCCCCTCTCCCAGATGTTGCCCGTGTTTTAGACCCCCCTCTCCCAGATGTTGCCCGTGTTTTAGACCCCCCTCTCCCAGATGTTGCCCGTGTTTTAGACCCCCCTCTCCCAGATGTTGCCCGTGTTTTAGACCCCCCTCTCCCAGATGTCGCCCATGTTTTAGACCCCCCTCTCCCAGATGTTGCCCGTGTTTTAGACCCCCTCTCCCAGATGTTGCCCGTGTTTTAGACCCCCTCTCCCAGATGTTGCCCGTGTTTTAGACCCCCCTCTCCCAGATGTCGCCCATGTTTTAGACCCCCCTCTCCCAGATGTTGCCCGTGTTTTAGACCCCCCTCTCCCAGATGTTGCCCGTGTTTTAGACCACCTCTCCCAGATGTCGCCCATGTTTTAGACCCCTGTCTCCCAAATGTCGCCCATGTTTTAGACCCCTGTCTCCCAGATGTCGCCCATGTTTTAGACCCCTGTCTCCCAGATGTCGCCCATGTTTTAGACCACCTCTCCCAGATGTCGCCCATGTTTTAGACCACCTCTCCCAGATGTCGCCCATGTTTTAGACACCTGTCTCCCAGATGTCACCCATGTTTTAGACCCCTGCCTCCCAGATGTCGCCCATGTTTTAGACACCTTTCTCCCAGATGTCGCCCATGTTTTAGACCACCTCTCCCAGATGTCGCCCATGTTTTAGACCCCTGTCTCCCAGATGTCGCCCATGTTTTAGACCCCTGTCTCCCAGATGTCGCCCATGTTTTAGACCCCTGTCTCCCAGATGTCGCCCATCTTTTAGACCCCTGTCTCCCAGATGTCGCCCATGTTTTAGACCCCTGTCTCCCAGATAACGCCCATGTTTTAGACCCCTGTCTCCCAGATGTCGCCCATGTTTTAGACCCCTGTCTCCCAGATGTCGCCCATGTTTTAGACCCGTGTCTCCCAGATGTCGCCCATGTTTTAGACCCCTGTCTCCCAGATGTCGCCCATGTTTTAGACCCCTGTCTTCCAGATGTCGCCCATGTTTTAGACCCCTGTCTCCCAGATGTCGCCCATGTTTTAGACCCCTGTCTCCCAGATGTCGCCCATGTTTTAGACCCCTGTCTCCCAGATGTCGCCCATGTTTTAGACCCCTGTCTTCCAGATGTCGCCCATGTTTTAGACCCCTGTCTCCCAGATGTCGCCCATGTTTTAGACCCCTGTCTCCCAGATGTCGCCCATGTTTTAGACCCCCCCCCTCTCCCAGATGTCGCCCATGTTTTAGACCACCTCTCCCTCTCCCAGATGTTGCCCATGTTTTAGACACCTGTCTCCCAGATGTCGCCCATGTTTTAGACACCTGTCTCCCAGATGTCGCCCATGTTTTAGACCCCTGTCTCCCAGATGTCGCCCATGTTTTAGACCCCTGTCTCCCAGATGTCGCCCATGTTTTAGACCCCCCCCCTCTCCCAGATGTCGCCCATGTTTTAGACCCCCCCCCCTCTCCCAGATGTCGCCCATGTTTTAGACACCTGTCTCCCAGATGTCGCCCATGTTTTAGACCCCCCCCCCTCTCCCAGATGTCGCCCATGTTTTAGACCCCTGTCTCCCAGATGTCGCCCATGTTTTAGACACCTGTCTCCCAGATGTCGCCCATGTTTTAGACCCCCCCCCCCCCTCTCCCAGATGTTGCCCATGTTTTAGACCCCTGTCTCCCAGATGTCGCCCATGTTTTAGACCCCTGTCTCCCAGATGTCGCCCATGTTTTAGACCCCCCCCCCCTCTCCCAGATGTCGCCCATGTTTTAGACCCCCCCCCCTCTCCCAGATGTCGCCCATGTTTTAGACACCTGTCTCCCAGATGTCGCCCATGTTTTAGACCCCCCCCCCCTCTCCCAGATGTCGCCCATGTTTTAGACCCCTGTCTCCCAGATGTCGCCCATGTTTTAGACACCTGTCTCCCAGATGTCGCCTACGTTTTAGACCCCCCCCCCCCCTCTCCCAGATGTCGCCCATGTTTTAGACCACCTCTCCCTCACAGCTGATGTGCCCAAGGGACATGACGTTACCCTATAACTTTGAATCAGACAAAAACAGAGTTTCGTGATCGTCACACTAGATGGCCGAGTCATTATATTTTTTATTTTTTAACTGATGAAATAAATTATAAAATTATCTTTCTAATTAAGATGATAGAAAAAAAGCACATTAACTGCTAAAATATTACAAAACAGATCGTGTCTTAAAACTAAAATTTTCAACTTTAAGTAATCGTTTAAGGTAATCAAATCGGAAATGACTATAGTTTCGTTTTTTTTTTTCAATGAAATTAGTTCAATTAAGCAGATTTGTTTTTAAACACGACGAATGCGTGATAAACTGATAACTTTTTAAAGGGCACATGATACTTATGTTTTTTACTTCTTTTATTTAGCAACGTCTATCAGAATAACACTATAGAAAAGATAACGTTACATGATCTATAAGAGATTTTTTAAAAATCACCTTTACCATTGCAGAATTACATGGCTGAAAGCATTTAAACAAACCAAAACCACAGCTGATAAATCACAGTTTTCTAATTTTGAGAAAAATGAGATTTTGTTTTTGAGATCCTTTGGTGTTCCATAAAGGCATGATTTTGTAATCGGTAATATGAATGGTAACAAGGTGGTTTTACGCTTTCATATTGTGATAGATATAAACTAGTACTAAATGAATAAAGCACTCAATGAATAATTTTAAAATGTGGACATTTGTGGTTTATTTTTTGTGGTCTTCAATCTTTAGAGGACATTCGATAGATAATTTATTGTCGCTACGGCTATCGCCTATAATGCTGTTTTTCTTCTTTTAAGAACAAACGCGATCCAGATCTACCATTAATATGCGTAGTAAATAATAACCAAGTCAAGTGTAAAAGAAATATAAGCAATAATATAATAACAAACACAACTTTAACTCAATCTTAGATGGTTATAAAGTATCTTTTTCATCCATTCTAGTAGTTTTACACAAAAGACTGATGTATTTTATAATTTAATTGCTACTTTACAGTTTCTGTCACATTTTTAATAACATAATAATCTCAAAAAAATCAAAAGAGGTTTAAAAAATGAAATTACGTACACAAGAGACAAACAAGCATCACAAATTGAGAAGAGTTTTCTCATAATGTCTGCTTTTTTTCATAGAAAACGATCAAATGAGTTTCTACAACATGATTTCAATTTCTAGTTGTTTTTTTTTTTAAATTCTGTGAAATATTAATACATGTATTAAAGTAAAACACTTGTTGCTTTATTTAAAATTAAATTTTAGTTATGTTGCTCTTTTTTGTTTTTTTTAGTTCTGAAACACATTTTGAAATCAACGATATATAGGCTGCTATACTTTGCACAGTTTTACGTCAATGTTTTTTTTTTTAAATTAGCTTTACATAATAATATTTTCTTTCTTTATGAGTTGTCATAGCTACTAAAATATAAAAATATTGTTCAAGCTTTATACCAAAAAAACTCCTTGAAATACAGAGAAATTAAAAAAAAAAAATAGCGGGACCGTTAAGAGTCGAATTATGGTGTTCAATAAAACAGTCCCACGATGAAGTTTAGATTCAAACAATCAATTTGACCACGGCGATACAATTCAATTTTTAAGTTGCCAGGATAAATTGGTTTTCTTTTTAATTATTGAAAACGATGCACTATTTTGTTGAAGTTCGAATAGTAATTTCGCTCTTTAATACCTTGTTTTTTCAATATCAAAATACAACCAACGTCGCATAGTAAGTACTTACAATTTTACTCGTTTAAGGAAAATATTTCAACTAAAATTTTAAATATAGCTGGTTAAACAGTAAACACATAATTGAAACGTGTGTCGGATAATTGTAGTTAAACACATTGTAGTTATCTATTGTAACTTTTGTACTCCTAATATTTTAGTCTCTCATTTGTTTTGGTCGATGGCATCATAATTATCAACATGAGTCACACGTAGTATTGATTCAATTGTTTGGTATGGTTATGTATCATGTTGGGAACTTGAAGAAAACAGATAACGTGATCCAGTGTATGTTCTTTCTATTTAAGATGGAACATTTTTTTCTGTATTTTTCCCATTACAAGTTCTTAAGCTAAGAAAAATGTATGAACTAAAGTATTTAATATAGAACTGCTTGTTCGTAATAACATAACCGCATGTATATTTGTATGTGTTTACTGCAACCAGTATGCAGAGTGGCCTAGCGGTAGAGAGTTAGCCTGCTAACCAATAAGTTTCGAGTTCGAATCCGGTTTCAAGTCAGTAGACCGTCCCTGAGTCCACCCAACTCTGATGGGTAGTCCTACATAACTCTTTTTAGGGAAAGTAAAGGCGGCTGGGGCATAGTGCTGACCACACTATCTCTTCATATGCCGAGGGTGATACAGTTTAACTCCACTACGCCTGCCCCATAGACCGTCAGGTGTGGAAGGGGAACTTGACTTACAACCTTTATAACAATTTTTGTGATTATTTTATTTTGAAACTAATTTTTTCTAATGTTATGGTAACATTAATACCTCAACATGGCTGCTTCTGTGTAAGGTATTTTTTAAAGTTTAGCGTATCTGAGTAGCGTAAAAGCCTATGGTCTTTAGATTAGTGTGTTTTGTGTTTTGAGGTAAGTCGTGCGCCAGATTTGGCCATGGCGTCAACCAACATGACAGGGGTGTCTGGCGACCCGACGGTCCAGTTCGTACAGACGACAACACAATCTCTCTACTACATCTACACCGTCATCGGTCCAACCCTGGGCGTGTTGGGAATCCTGGGAAACATCATCAACATCATCATCTTCTCCCGACACGGCTACAACCAGGCCATGAACATCACCCTGACGGCGCTGTCCGTCTGCGACATCGGCACCCTGCTGACGCAACGCGTGTCTAACTTCCTCTGGAACCCGTGGTACGAGTACCCAAACATCAACTACGTCACCGCTGACGTCATCGCCCTGTTTTCGGTCTACCCCCGGAACTATTTCATCCTGGTCTGCGACGGCTTTCGCGTCATTCGAGAAATGTCTGAGCGTCATCGCACCACTTCAGGTAAAAAACATCATCACAACAAAGACTGCAGTGATAACAAATGTAATCATTTTCCTCACCCTGACAATGACGGTGTTCCCGTCGTACTACGTGTACTACCTAGAGTGGAAGTTCCTGCCCAAACTAAACCGAACGGTCTTACAAGTGAGTTACCGGGACTTCAGAAAGACCGTTCTCAGCGTGTCCTACATCATCACCGACCTCACCGTACCCATCATCTCTCTCGTCTCCATCATCGCCTGTAACCTCATCATCGCCGTGTCGTTAAAACAAAAATCCGACTGGCGGAAATCTGTAACGACGGCCTTCACAAAGACGGAATCCCATTTATCCAAAAAAAATTCATAAAAAACGTTTTAATAACAAGCTTTTATGTAATGATGCACTAAAAAGTAGAAAATAAATTATACACTACTATTTAAATTACTATAAAGAAAATTGTGGGTCACTTTAGTACTTTAGTACCTATTGGATACCTTTACTAATATTTGAGAAGAGACCCACGCTTTTCTTTATAGTAATTTAAATAGTAATGTATAATTTATTTTCTACTTTTTAGTGCATCATTACATAAAAGCTTGTTATTAAAACGTTTTTTATGAATTTTTTTTCAGTACTTTACATGTTTTATTTGCAATAGTGTTACAAGACTAAAAACCATTGCGCGTCTATTGAACGTGATAGCGCAGCTATTAAACCTGATTGAACGTGATGACGTATGTGGTGTGGTTGGATAGACATGCCTACTAATTCGGTCCAAATTTTAATTAATTCATAAAAAATTAATTAGGCATCCAATTAAGTCAAATTTAGATTCAGATTGCATTGTCTTCATGTCTTGACCCACGTGCCAACTGTGAATCGTATCGGTCAAGTAGAACTGTCTGAATTTTCACTCCTGCGTTTCCATCTAGACTGACGACAGAGGAAGTGAGTTAAATAAAAGCTTGTAAAAAGAGATGAAGATTGTCTTCATGCTTATGACAGTTTCGTTGATCTTTCTGGTCTGTCTGTTGCCCAAGTCAGCTCTAATGACAGCCCAAGTCAGCTCTAATGACAGCCCAAGTCAGCTCTAATGACAGCCCAAGTCAGCTCTAATGACAGCCCAAGTCAGCTCTAATGACAGCCCAAGTCAGCTCTAATGACAGCCCAAGTCAGCTCTAATGACAGCCCAAGTCAGCTCTAATGACCGCGTCAAGTATAGACAGGAGTTACAGGCTGGGTTGGGAACGGTTCCACATCACTGAGCTCATCTACGGGGTGTCCCTGTACACGGAGACGCTCACGTCAAGCGTGAATGTGCTGGTCTACTACAAGATGAGCGGCAAGTACAGGGACACGCTCCATGACTTCATCAGACAATCACAACTCTCGTTTAAGTGTTCAATTAAAAACTAATCATCTCTCAAATACGTGTCTCAACACCCTAAATTTGTCTATAAAAATGTCCTATATCCCGTTCTCTATCAGAAGACTTATCGTCTTTATTGCTGGTGCCTATAGGGCTGGTAAGTAGGTCGCTAACCAGTTCTATGGCTCATGCAGGTTTTATTGAGCCGTAGAGTTGGTTGGTGACCTACTTACCAACCCTATACCACAACAACTTTGATTTATGATTTTACTTTCTCAGGATGCTGTTCTCAAGCCTGAAGATTTCCTGAGTGGTGACTCAATCATAAATGTTGGAAGTTAAGAGAATAAATTAAATCTTTAAATAGTAGTGAGGCTTTCAACTCGATAAGTCAAACTTTAAAGACGAATAAACACGCGGAAAGAAGTGGGGTATTACTTGAAAGCTTCTTCTTCTATCGTGTTCATAATTGTAATGTTTGAAGGGATTTCCTACAACACAGTGAAGTAATACGTGTCAACTTATCGCGCCATGTAGGCCATTGATTCCTTTTTTAGCCTGCCGACTTTTTAAATTTTCTCCTATAGCCTTTGTTTAACCAAGATGGTGTTCGATTTTTTGAGTTGTCTCTCCTGGATAGGTTGCTGTCCCTTGCTATCATTCCTCATTTGCCCTGAGTTTCGAACCTCGTGAATTTTCTGTTTAGCAACCATGACCTTTACCGACCCAACCACGCTGAATACAATCAGAACTAATTGAGAGCTCGACGTATCGAGTTAATGGTCGAAATAGCAGTCTTTCGTCCGCTATTGATTGACAAGTAATCGGTAGTTGTTCATAATTGTAATGTTGGAAGGGATTTCCTCCAACTTAATTAAGTAATACGTGTCAACTTGTCATACGCTATATACGCCATAGACTCCGATTTCAGCCTGATAATTTATGATAATTGGCATTTTAAGCATTTGGTATCTGATTCTGTAAGTTATAATGGTGAAAAAAATATCAATAAGTATAAATTATTTATATCTATATTATTGTTTGTGATATTCGACAAATAACAACTATGTAGCAATTTATAACAGACAAATATTAGGTACGTTGCGGGGGTCGGGTTACATGTGACCAATGAAACAGGCAGTTTTATCATCACAAGGTTCG
The DNA here is from genome assembly GCF_028476545.2 of Physella acuta. NCBI lineage: Eukaryota > Metazoa > Mollusca > Gastropoda > Physidae > Physella > Physella acuta. The sequence goes on from NW_026731583.1 coordinate 301,507, forward strand.
TTTTTATGTTGACCAGAGGCCAGGGATGTTACATAGGCTTCATACACGTGGTCGCACTTTTTCATGAGTAAAGCTAGGGGGTGTGTTATAATGTTAACGTTTGGGGCCGGTTCAAGATACGGCTGCTTCCACTTTCATGAACTGTATCTAGTGGATTGGACTTACCATGGGAAGGGAAGAAGTTAATATTGCAAAGAATGTTACGGACTGGAATCCCCAGAGAAAAAAAGAAAGTGGGCCGGCCAAAAAGATAGTGGAGACGAACGGTAGAGGAAGAGGCTAAGACCGCTGGGCTCACGTGGGCACAGATAAGGGGAGCAGCCCTAAACAGAGTCCGTTGTAGAGGTGTGATTGTAGCCCTTTGCTCCCTAGGGGCCACAAAGGAAGGATGATGTGAAATGATCTAGCAGGTTTAACCTTCGTTCGGCAGAAAAACGATTTGATTTACATTCAAAATAAACCAAGTCTCTAGCCCACTCTGGAAGATCTTGCTGTAGTTCATGTACAACTGAAAAACTCTAGACAACGACTGGTATATTGGCTAGTGCCCGTAGCAGCGTTTACAGTTTTTCACATACGAGTGACATGGGACGGAGGGGTCTAGCGGTAGAGAGCTGGACTGCTAACCCGTAAGTCTCGAGTTCGAATCCGGGTTCAAGTCCACCCAACTCTGATGGGTACCTAACTCACATTAGGGTAAGTAAAGGCGGCTGGGCATAGTGCTGACCACACTATCTCTTCATATACCGAGGTCACAGAAACAAGTGAACTCTACTTCACTTGCCCCATAAACCGTCAGGTTTGAAAGGGAAACTTTTTACATAAGAGTGACAGATGGTTATACAACTTAACATACGGGTAGCCTTTATATCATCTACTTCTAAAAGATAGAAGGGCAATAAGTTGGAAAAAATGTAATACACTTTTTTTTTTAAAAATCCATGTTTGAAAACAACTTGTGATATTAGATGTATATTGTACATTCAACTCTCAAAAAAAAAATTCATTGTTTCTATTGAACAGAGAAGATTATATGTAATTTAACTATGGCAAATAAGATGGTTTATGATGGATGTATATGTAAAAATAGAGCGGGAGTTATCTCCCCTATACTTGCTCGTATATTCTTAAATTAAATTAGGAAGGATGGCACTTCAAGTGCAAGCATGCAGTAGCAATACTTACAAGTAATGTTTTTATGCTAACTTTTTTAAATAAAATCGAGTAAAAAAAAATATTTAAACACGAAATGAGCGCAAACAATGTGTGTATAACATAGCGGAAAATACGTAATTTATAAAGGAAACATTCATTCATTTTGAGTTAATTATGCATCTAATTCAGTCACATTTTATGTCACAATGTATTGTCACCGGGTCTTCACCTACATTATAAGTTTAAAAGAAATCAGTCCGTTAGAATTGACGGAGATTTTTCTCGCAAGTTTACACCCACGGCGATAAATCAATTGAAAAAGAATTTTTTTTTTTTTCAGAAAATCGGAAACTGTGTATAGTACCCGGAGGTGACTCAAAAATTGAATGTACTGCAATTATATGATCATATTATAAACGTCGATATCTTGATAAAGCTTGAAAATATTGCAAGATTTAATAAATCCTCTATAATTCGTATAAAGTAGTAAGGTGTAACTCAGTGGCGTAGCCAGGTCGGGTGTCACCCGGTGCGGCACTTAATGGTGTCACCCCCCAGAGGCATAGAGACCCTTCCCAGGGACAAACTTTCAAATTTTCGATTTGCACCCCCCCCCCCTCAAACTTTTGATTTGCACCCCCCTCAAGTTTTCGATTTGCACCCTCCCCCCCCCCCCTCAAACTTTCGATTTGCACCCCCCTCCAGTTTTTCTCTATATATTTTGCTATTTTTTGCCTTGGTGTCACCCCCCCTAAATGGTGTCACCCGGTGCGGTCCGCACCCACCGCCCGCCCCCCCCCCCCCCCCCCCCTCGCTACGCCCCTGGTGTAACTTTCATTGCTTAATTTTATTTCAGAGCACCATTACATTATTTTATATTCTGTTTACGAGAAAGTAAATATTACATCTATATATATAATTCTCTTCTTGGAGACGTTAAAAAACACCAAGCTGTAAGCTGTAAGCGCGCCTAGCAGTCCCCTCTATAGGCATATCGGAACCACCCCCACCTCAATATGGTCTGGTGAGCTGTGGTTCACCCCAAATGTTTACAATCGTAGAGCCGGGTTTAGTGACGGCTATTAGGGGCAGATAATTTAGTTTGAAACTATTTTAAACTTAGGGGAGGTAACTAAGAGGGGGCTGCTTTAACGGGGGGGGGGGGGTTAGTGTTTTAAAGCAAATATTTTCAGTGACAGCATTTGTACTGTCGAATTTACATATTATGAATTACTGAAAAGTAGAAAATAAAACAACTAAATAGCGGCGTGTATTATGCCGCGGATCGGCTCGTTAAATATATTCCACGAAAACTACCAAATCACATCATATATAATGTTTAGTATGTTATAAAATGTTGAGACTAAAGCGATCTCATTTTCATCTCCGTGAAACCGAGGCTGTTGTTGTACCCCGTGATGGTGCTCCAGTGGATGCCAGTTACATTCTTCCCTCCGTAAAGACCGTTCAGGTTGTTGAAATAACAGTCGTGGAACCACCAGCCACTGCCGTACTTCACCGCACAACTTCCGTTCTGTTTAGCGTCATTGTCCTGATCATACGTGGAAAAATAGGCGTTGTTAAAGTACGTGTTGGCGCTAGGATTCAGCCCGGTGTATCCCGAAACTGTGAGTTTGTAGTTTAAGGATTCATTGGATATTTGAAAACTGGGGTAGGTGAAGGCGTAGCTTGTGTTTTGATACGTGAACTCAATCCTCAGCTCGTGCGGCGCGCGTGAACTGATGCAGTTGATGTTGTCGTTGCCGAGGTAAAACTCCCCCACGCCGTAGTCGCCAAAACCTTCTTTGTACTCTGTCCAGCTGCGGTTGAAGTCGACCTGACCGGAGACGCGGCGCTGGAAGACGGTCCACCCTCCGCCGTTGGTGACGGTGTCACACAGGACCAGCAGGCCAGAGGCGTAGCGACCCTTCCCGGCGCCCGGGGACATACTTTCAATTTGGCGCCCCCTTGGGAGCAAATTTTCGATTTGCACCCCCCCCCTCGAACTTTTCATTTGCACCCCCCCTCAAACTTTCGATTTGCACCCCCCCCTCGAACTTTTCATTTGCACCCCCCCCTCAAACTTTCGATTTGCACCCCCCCCTCAAACTTTCAATTTGGCGCCCCCCCTAAGGTCGGCGCCCGGGGACATATGTCCCCCCCCGCCCCCCCCCTCGCTACGCTACTGCAGCAGGCCATTGGTCAGCTGGACGAGCCTTCTGGGAAGGTTGGTGTTGGTGACGTCACGGCAGGTTTTGTAGGTCTGCTGGTTGTTGAAGCTGGTGTTGTTACCTTGGGGGATGCGACCTGATAAAAAAAATTTGCAGAAAAGTACATTTTAACGTTCTAATATTTTAGCCATAACTAATGTTAAATTACATGGGAGGTTGAAGTTTTTAAACTAGACGAAACGACAAGAATATAAAGTTTTAAACAGTCATGCATTGACTAGGTCAGTAGAGAGGAAGTACATGCAACTTTTATTCTAGCTCTACGCCGACAACTGTCATGTAACCCTACTTGGTTCTGCTAACATTTTTAGTATGACTTGATTCGTTTTTGTTTCTCCATCTCTCATTCTGCATCTCTCTCTATCTTTTTCTCTCTCTCTCTCTTTCTCTCTCCTTTTATCTCTCTGAATCTCTCTCCCTCTCTCTAAATCTCTCTCTCCCTCTCCCTCTCTTTCACGTCTGTAGACCTACAAGTGGAGTAAGGCCTCAAATAGATCAGTGTTTGTTTCAGACATTTTTCTCCGAGGGGGCAGTTGATATTTTCGGGGAGTGGTGGGTCACGGACTAAATTTTCGAGGGGCGGAAACAACGTATAATTTTCTATATAAATTCCATTTTGTTCAGGGTGGTGGGGGGGGCGGTAGACTTTCGTTGGAAGAAAGTCAGAACAAAAAGAATGTATGTGTCACAATTTAGCCAGTCATGAGAACATGTTTCTCCTTCTAGCATGTTATGTATTTAACTGGTACATCGCGCAGTTTACTCTGAATTGGGGGAGGCCGAATGTCGGTTAATGACTTACCCCGTCGGGCCTAGATAGACAATTTTTAATGTTAGGTTAGCCATCAAAAAGTAAATTTTAGTAGCAGTTTTCTCGACGATGATTTTTAATGATTCACGAACAAAATACAGCAAGTATATCTACCTAAGCAAGCAGCTTTTTGACAAGTGTTTAAATCCCCTGAATAGTCCAACGTCACGTTCTCTGTAGAGTTACAAAACATGCCGCTAGACAATATCTTTGGTTGTGGCCCTTGTGCTGTACGGTTCTGTGGGACTAGCCAAGATCCTGAAATTAGAAGCTCCATTAAAGTAATATCAACACAATGCTTTCAACTATGTATAGGGTCGTACATTCAATCATTATAGAAATAATAAAACCCCTGTCGCGCGTTGCTGCGATCTCAGACAAAAAAACACCAATTTAAAAAAAAGCAACAAAACACTTTATCTAAAGCCCACGCTATTTGAGTGCCTTAAATAATTTGTTTCATGTTAATCCGTAACACATCGATGCTACGCACTCACCTAAAGTTGTTATATTAATATTATAGCTGTAATATGTCGTATGTCACCCGTTACCCTAATGAACATACACCAGTTGTTATGTTAATATTATAGCTGTAATATGTCGTATGTCACCCGTTACCCTTATGAACATACACCAGTTGTTATGTTAATATTATAGCTATGTCTTTTGACAATTACTGACCTAATGAACACACGCCAGTTGTTTTATCCATACTGAAGCTGTAGCAAGTCTTGTTGGTCCCCAAACATCTGACAGCACACTGAGCAGCCCCTGACGTCATGTAGGTCTCACCAATAGGCAACATCTGGAACACCCTGCTGTCAAAGTTTGAGAACCTGCTGCTCGTTATTGCATCCGCCAGAGTCCCAGCTACGATTAAAAAAAGAACTCACTAAAACAATGACCATTATACGCACAAAAAACCCATCAACGTATACAGTTTGCTCAGCATCGAGATAATGAGTATCATGCGTTTAAAGTAATTATAAATCTAAACAAAGCATATTCAAATAAACCGGGAGTGATCTACGGGTGATGGCAACTCGGGATATAAAGTATAGTTAATCCATTTTTAGTAAACATTTTAAATATAATAGAATAGAATCTCGTAGAAAAAAAAAAATTGCACACCAAGTGAACGTCAAACAAAATGTGTATAGTAGTGTAGACTATAGTTAGTACTTTATAAAACAAATGCGTTTTTTGAGAAATGGGAAATAGCATAAATTAATACTTTTGTTCAACGGAAATTACTCAAAATTCGAAAGAAGACAGTGAATTAGATCTTTTACTTACATGTGAAACTTCATTTATCTATCTCAAATAGTACTTAAGTTATAGGCTTTTGAAAAATTAAAAGTTACATTTTCGGTTATCGGAAATTGCTGAAAAGTTGATACGGATCTACAAATTTGATATAATACTTATAGATGAATTGTCATCAATATAGCTGTAACGGTACTCAAGTTTACAGACATAGATACACACACACACATACATGCGGACAAGATTGCAAACGTCGAGATTTGCAATCGTCGTATTTTTCGTATACGAGAAAGTGAATACATATTCTACAAACTTACAGGCCAAACTAACAAGGAATAATGAATATATATTTTAATGTTTTACAGCGCAACACTTACTCTTACAAAATCCAAGAAGACATACGGCAGTAAGTAGTGACATCATTGTTGTTCCAATTAAAATAAGAGGAAAATTTAAAACTGGCAGCATTAACAGTGTCGTAGAGCTAAAGAGGAAATCTCATGCTCCTCAAAACCGCTTTAAGAATTGACACACGGATTGTTGTGGCGCTTGGCCAAATGGCTTTTTGTATAAGTTTTTGTGTCTCAGTGGTTCTCAAACTTGCAAGAGGTACATTACTTTTACGTATTTCCGTTTTATTTCCCTTTCTTTTTTTTTATACAAATGCTGTTCTACAAAGATATAACATTAGAGGGTAACTCATTACAAAGGTCTGCATGAAACAGATAACTAACGATCAATATAGCCAGTATTGATTTGTGTCGGTAACATTAGCAAATGTATTGCATTTTTTTTTTCAATTGCATTCAAGATTATTATTTACATAACAGATATCCTTGTTTTATACAGCATTGACAATCATTGACAACATGTAATTTAAATTTATTTAAATTTATTTCAGTTTATTTCAATTTATTCAATTTTTTTTATTAATTCAATCTATTTAATTTATTTAATTTATTCAATTTATTTCAATTTATCCAATCTATTTCAATCAATTTATTTTAATGTATACAATTTATTTGATTTATTCAATTTATTTTAATTTATTTCAACTTATTTAATGTATTCAATGTATTCAATTTGTTCAATTTGTTCAATGTGTTCAGTATATTCAATATATTCAATATATTTAATTTATTCAATTTATTCAATTTATTCAATTTATTCAATTTATTCAATTTATTCAATTTATTCAATTTATTCAATTTATTCAATTTATTCAATGTATTCAATTTATTCAATTTATTCAATTTATTCAATTTATTCAATTTATTCAATTTATTCAATTTATTCAATTTATTCAATTTATTTAATTTTTTCAATAACTGTAACAACAGTAGGCACGGAAGACTTTTTCGCAATTGGCCGTTTTTTTTTTTAAATAATAACAGCATTTTATGTAAAATGCAATTGAGTTGTTAAGACATAGCAGTAACATAGTATTCAAAATTTTGGGAATAAAGAAACAATATTACATAGGTTTAACTCAAATGAGATAGAATGAGAATGTAATACAAGAATGAGAAATGTTGCAATGAGTCAGTTAAGAAGTTCATTAACCATATGTTGTTTTAGTTTAGTTTTGAATATAGTTTCGATATGGATAGTTTAGCAGCAAATGAAGTAAATTATTATTATATCTAGTTTTTACTTAAAAAGCAATAAATTTATATACACACAGACACATATATAAATATATACACACATGAATATATATATATATATATATATATATATATATATATATATATATATATATATATATATATATATATATATATATATATATATATATATATTTCGGTATACGGAGAACTAGTTTGAGAACTAGACACAACAAATATGATTGAATATATTGGCATAACCATGTCATACACTGTTAATGTGAGGCGGCTTTGACGTAAAGTATTTAGCGCTCAGAGACAAAAAAATCCTTAAATAAATGTTTGATGGCGAAAACACTCGTATCGTCGATCATGCATGTTATTGGCTGTTAAATTCGCGTGGCGATAGGTTGAGATTGTTTTGACATGTATGAACCTTGTGACATTCAGTGTTTCTTCCAGACTTTTTTCTCCGGGGGGGGGGAGCATTTGAAATTTTTGGAGGGGGGGTGGTAGACTTTCTCCGAGGGCGGGTGGACACTGTTAAAAGTATATATTTTCTATATAAATTTCATTTCGTTCGGGTTGCGATAGACTGAGCCCCCACCCCCCTCCCCCCGGAGAGATGCCTGGAAGAAACTCTGGTCATATTGATTATTTTTTCTTTCCGACCTTAAAGTAAGGAACGTTGGGGTCGGAGCGGAGAGCTAACGTCTCTAGTTCGAATCCCTGGCTCTAGACCGTACGACGTCCATAATGCCTAAATGGCATTAGTTAGGAATACACGGTCGAGATTTTTAACAAAAACAGGTGAACTCTACTTCACCTGCTTCATGGATTGTCAGGTTTGAAAGAGTTACATAATAAAGGGGGAATTCCCAACCTAGTCTGGTAGCTAAAAAATTGTGGTAACTCTTGTTTTAGAATAATTTTTCAACATTTTAGCAAAACTTAACTAACTTCAGCCAATGTTTCATATGACCTCAGCTTAGCGTGTGTTTAACGAGTAACTTTTCTAGTGTTAAGGGCCGTTTTTGCTATATTATAAGATTTTTTAAACAGCCTAATTATCAAATTACTGTGTACTGTATAGTACCTCGACTTAATTAATAAATAGCTATTGGCTAGTTCTTGACTGTCTTTCTGATGTTTTGACCTAGTTACCACCTAATTATTTATCTTGTTTTAAACTTCACTGTCTGATCCCCTCTAGTTCCAAGCTATTCAGAAAAATAGACGTCAATTTTAGCTAATTATCTAAATTTTAAATTTTTAATGATGGGTTCCAAATTTTTTTTCCAAAGTTGATTTTTTAAATGAATGTCTTCGCGTTCTGTTGCACTTCTTCTTCTACTTCTTCGTTCTTAATTTTTAGTGTTGGGGTTCGAGCCTTTTCTGCCAGAGGGTTTGAACTCTAGACTTTTTCGAATTGATCAGCCATGATTGCACTAAACCGGCAAATATTGAAATGATGATCTGGTTGTATTGGCAAACAATCATCTATGCAGCCCCTTAATATTTCCTTTCACTTGGTGTATACGTTTCTGGCAGAGTGCGAAAACCGGCATTCTATAGAATACATGGGCAATGTATATAATACCTTAAATATGTAGTCAAAATATAAAATACAGTAATATGTCATACATTTCCTAGTCATTCTATAGAATACCAAACAAACAAGCATAGTTTAGAATAAAAGAAGAATATCAGGGTTAAGGATCGGTTAAGGATTGGGATCGTTAGTTTTAGGGTTGGGGTTAAGGTTAGAGTTTGGGGTTTGGGGTTAGGCAGTGGCGTAGCGAGGTCGGGTGTTACCCGGTGCGGCACTTAATGGTGTCACCCCCCCCCCCCTCCAGAGGCGTAGCGACCCTTCCCGGGGACAAACTTTCAAGTTTTCGATTTGCACCCCCACCCCCGTCAAGTTTTTCTCTATATATTTTGCTATTTTTTGCCTTGGTGTAACCCCCCCTAAATGGTGTCACCCGGTGCGGTCCGCACCCCCCACTCCCCCCCCCCCCTTTGCTACGCCCCTGGGGTTAGGGTTAGGGCTAGATTTATGGTTTGAATTAGGACAAGCGTTAGTGTTTAGGGTTAAAGCTAGAAAGAAAATAAGTGCGATTTAAATGTCATTCTAGCCTGCCATGCTGCAACAAATATTAAGTGATGCCACTCCTGATTTCTTTGTTCTCTCAGTAAAGATTTTCTGCTGCTCGTGTTGTATTTCATCTTTTAATTAGACTGTTTGTTAATTAAGACTTTGTGAATCAGGGCATTTCCCAATTTGCCTTAGCAGTTCTTGGCATTCGAATTAAAGTATATGCATTTTATGTAATACCTAGGAAATTGATATAAACACACCAGTATTTCATACTTCTCCTAAAATCGACAGAAATGTTGTACATTGTCTAGGCATTGTATAGAATGCCTACTTTTCATACCTTCCCGGTAACATATACACTATCCCCACGGAGTCATACAATAAAACAACCGTTCAGTATCTTTAACTCCAGGTTTCTCTGAGCTAAACCTCATTATATTATCTCTGTCGCATGTCTTGTACAGCTAAGCTCTGAAATAAGACAGCATTGCAGATACAAGATATTGTCTTAAACCACTTTATTCATGCTAACGTTCCGCCATAGTTGTCAACGCTGCAGTGCTTTAAGTTGTGCACTGAAGATTGCGCAAGTCGTAAAAACACTTCAAATTAGAACAAGGTCGTGGACTGGGATGTGACTGATTTAACGATATGTAAATGAAATGTTGCTTGGTTATAGATTTTGCTTTCATCATGCAAAGTAAAAACAGATTGTCTTGCTTGATTGCAGCAGTTCTGTAATGAGAAAAATTGAAGTAGAGTTTTGTTGTACAAGGGATGACCGTGAATAATAGTGTCAGTTTTTATAATGTATGAATCTACACAATGAAACGGCAATACTGACAATAGGGGATAGCTTTAAATTAGTCTGCGATCATCCATATTTTGACGTCGATGAAGAAACTACGAAACGCTATGGAGAAACTAGATAGGCTATAGAACAGATCGGGATTTATAACATGGTGGGGACGGAGTGGCCTAGCGGTAGAGCTGGACTGCTAACCCGTAAGTCTCGAGTATGAATCCGTGTTCATGCCAGAAGACCATCCCTGAGTCCACCCAGCTCTTATGGGTACCCAACTCACATAAATGTAAGTAAAGGCGGCTGGACATAGTGCTGACCACATTATCCTTTAAATTCCGAGGTCACAGAAACAAGTGAACTCTACTTCACTTGCCCCTTAGACCGTCAGGTTAGAAAGGGAACTTTACTTACTTTATATGTGCATGCAAAAATAAAGTAAATAATATAACAGTAAGTAATTGCCTTCGTTTCACGACTGCGTGATCTATCGGTAGAGCCCTCGCTTTCTAACCACAGAATCATGAGTAGCTCGTCTCGTCAGAAATGCCCCGCATTTTTTTAAAACTTGTATTTAGTTGTAACATATGTTTGTTTGTTTGTAAGTTTTAGCAAATATTATAGCTTCATTTGAACCCATTTCTAATGCAGCGACTTCGTCAAAACTTTCCTGATACGTTCTTCTTCACTGGCGTCGTATTGACGTCTAATTTGTGAATTCTAATTTCACTTGGGAAATTTGTCATTAAAATCGAACTAAAAGATTAGTAAATTCTCAAATAAAATGGGAGATAACCATCACCGGTATGTATGCTAAGTTATGGTTCTTGTCCAAGTTCGGTCACCGTTGGCTGATTTCTCGTCTGAGAATCGATCACGAGCAAACAAGCGGCAGCTGTGTTTTAGAGATCACAACTACAGTGTTGTGAATGGACCTAAATGTATGGAATGAGTTTTGAGAGTATGTGTGTAGTTGAATTGAGTTAATATAGTTATGGATGGTTTGAGAGTATGTGTGTAGTTGAATAGAGTTAATATAGTTGTGGATGGTTTGAGAGTATGTGTGTAGCGGTATTAAGAAAAGATTATGAATGCGTGAATAAATAAGGATGTGACGTAGGAGAGAATGTTTTCGTTGTTAGGAAGATAGTTGAGAGTCAGCCTTGGTCTTGTCGTCGTCTTGTGAAGATGTATAGAAGTCGTCGTCCCGTCTATGTAGCTGTTGATATTATATGTAATAAAAGATGGAAACATCGTAGCGTCGTACAGTGTTCTCTTTTTGGATCGTCGTCATCTATTGTTCGTAACGTTCAGCATCGACCCTGTACCGAAACTCACTTCGCAACATATGGTGGAAGCAGCGGTTTGCTGAACTTATCTGTCGCACAGTACGTTCCCGTCTACACTTGCCGTAATGTCATCTCATCTGTGGCCAGCAGTATGCCTACATCTAGATTCGCCCGTTATCTACAGCATTACGTCATAATTATCAGTATCAACGGTTGTTTAATTTGATCGGGACTCAGTTGTGTACCAGACCCTGACCTTGGACCGTGATGAATGGACTTTTCGACGCGTGATGTGGCCTGCTCGATTCGTCGTCGTTTGCCGGAGACGGACTTCTGGTTGACCGGCGCGATATCCAGCGACTATATCGGGTCTCTCATCGCCCATTGATTCCCGTCAAGGTTAGAACTACAGATGTGGCCGTTTTCATCTTTGTTTCGTGCTGAGCAGTAGTTCAAAGGCCGGCATTTATTTGATGTCCAGAGTTATTTATTATGACGTCATCGCCACTCGTCTCCGACCCTCTACAATGGCCGTGCTGTTTTCGTCGTGATGAATCTATCGTTTGTGCTGATTTTCTTCATGACTGATGATTAATTTTCGGGTTTCTTCCTACATCGTCAACTGTTCGTTGGAAGAGTTTACGTCATCACCCTCGTCTAACCCACATCGTCGTGATCGGCTGAATTGTTTGGCCTACATGTTTTGATGACGTCCCTGACCTTCATCATGTCGAATTTCTTCGTGGTTGACTTTATCGACAGTGCAGACGAGAATATTCTTCGTTTGTTCAACCCAGTATTGGTCGAGATGAATCCCCGAACTACAGGAACGATATTATCTAGATCTACATGGATTCTCGAAGTACAAGTCGACGTCAATCTGCGTCACCAATCCAGTGTGTGTGACTGACTTGGACTATACCAGCATGTGTACTACAAGTCATCGCCTGAATCTGATGTGGCCTATGGAGTGTGGGATCTGGAGTGTCATGAAGACCTGACGTCTGGGATTGTTTAAGTTGAGTACACCTCTTCCATTTTTTTTAGATACTAAGATCTAATACAATTTTTTTGTTCAATTTTAGTAATATTTGTTTAGGCCCTACTGGATATAAATTTTTTCCCCAACATCATTGATCTAGATCTAGAATCCAGTTACCAGTGTCATAGTTCACACTAATTGTGTAACATTTCATTTGCCCTTTAATTTAGAATCTAGTTTTATTTAATATTTGGAAGCAAATCATGTAATAATTACTAATTAGGACAACTAGACACTATCTACCATCTATATAAAAGTCGGTCTAGATCTGGTGAATTCTAGTGTAAGATAATAACAACCAGTTACTGGTTCACTAATGATTAGTTTCAACAATACCTGTTAATTAACATTGGTAGATCTATATGGCTTTACTCTCTCCAAATACCATCATGGAGATAGAGTACTGTATTTTGTCATTATGTATATAATTTTGGTGGTAGTTATACTGTTTACTATAATTTAAATTTAAATGTATAATTAACTTGTCTTATGTTAATTACAATTAACCATTCTCATTTAGGGAAGCGCCTTAGAGAGGGCGTTATTGAAATATATAGCGTTAGGTTCCCTTTATGTGCATGGTTGTAATATGTATTGACTATAAGTAATGTGTTACTTTGTTAGTGTTAGGTTTAGGGACTCTTTGGTGTATTGGATATGATATCAATTGAGGATATATTTTCTGATTTGGTTGTTGGACCCAGTAATTTCCCTGTTTCCCTTGTAGAGTAGTTGTATTGTCGTAGTCACCCATTCATGCTGGATGCTGTCTGGTTGATACGTAACTTAGTTATTTGAGGGATATTGATTATGGTTATTTGGATCTCGATGGTTTGCCGAGATATTTTGTTTGTCCCGGGGTCATGGAAAATTGTCCTCCATTAGATATTATATTTCTATACTAGAGATATAGCAATATCGTGGTATTTTAGGTAAAATGTGCTAAATTATTATATCCTAAGAGGTTTGATTTTCTTGGTTTGATAATGAACCCATTAGCTTAGTGTTGTTGTTTTTTTTTGGAGATAATTGATCTTCGCTAGATAATGATTTTGTTTTGCGAGACTGAGGATGCAGTCCGCGTTATTTTTTGGTATCTCGAGGTTGTGCCGAGTACCTGGTTGTTGTGTTTGGGGGTTCACGGGAAATACTCCTCTATGTGATATTGTATTGGCTTATTGGAAGTGTTGATGGTTCTAATTTAGTTTATTGGTGTACTCCATTGTATGGATTGACTATAATATCTTTAGGTGGTAATTGGTTTGAATATGGAGTGCTGGTATTTGCTTGAACCGTTGATTTCCTGATTGTTGGATAGTAGTTTTTTTTTATGCTTGAGGATCAATTGAGTTATATAATATATGGCCAAATCGTATTGATTTAAAATATTAGTTGGGATTTAATTTTCACATTTTTAGAAGCTATGTGACTTTGCTATTTGGTAGTAATATTATATTTTAAGGACAGGAAGAGGTGCTCAACAGGGGTACTTATATATTAAACATGAATTTTAAGATTTGGGAACATGCTGGTCCTGGATTATTTTTCTTTTAGCTTGTGTTGATGTCCAGAGACAAGAAACCAAAAGATGTGTGTGGACAAGGTGTTGGTTGGGACCAAAAGAGTTGTGTGTTCAGGTGGACTGACGACGGTGATGAAGAACCATGGACCACAGAACATTGTCTTTGTTGCATATTGCATGTATATATTTGTTATGCATATTGTATGGATGCATGTATTATGAAGTTGAAGCTGAAAATAGTTTGATAGTTCTGGTATGTATTTTCAGCTGAAGAAAGGAGAGGGGTATGTTGTGAATGGACCTAAATGTATGGAATGAGTTTTGAGAGTATGTGTGTAGTTGAATTGAGTTAATATAGTTATGGATGGTTTGAGAGTATGTGTGTAGTTGAATAGAGTTAATATAGTTGTGGATGGTTTGAGAGTATGTGTGTAGCGGTATTAAGAAAAGATTATGAATGCGTGAATAAATAAGGATGTGACGTAGGAGAGAATGTTTTCGTTGTTAGGAAGATAGTTGAGAGTCAGCCTTGGTCTTGTCGTCGTCTTGTGAAGATGTATAGAAGTCGTCGTCCCGTCTATGTAGCTGTTGATATTATATGTAATAAAAGATGGAAACATCGTAGCGTCGTACAGTGTTCTCTTTTTGGATCGTCGTCATCTATTGTTCGTAACGTTCAGCATCGACCCTGTACCGAAACTCACTTCGCAACATACAGGTCGAGTTTGAATGAAGTTATTTTAGTCGCATTTTTTGCTGTGTCAACTTCGTTTAAAAAGAATGACGAAATAAAAGTGTAAAATTAAACAAATATAAAAACTTTTATATCTTTTCATTGCATCGAAAATCAGACACAAGAAAACGTTCTTTAATTAAAAATTTCGTATATAAAAGGGATCACAAGAGCGATCGAAAATCCCAATTTTTTTTCAGCTCTACTTAAAAACCCAAATTCCACCCCTCCCCTCCCCGTCCCCTCAGCCCACCACGCACGCCGAGAAAGAAAAATCCATTGAATCATCATTTAATTACACATTTGCATTTTCAGTTTCAGGTTGGTTTTTAATTTTTATTTTTTCTTTATATTTAGACGTTTTGTATTAGATCTTTGTATAAGTAAACCATCTTAAATGAATGAAAGAAGGCTACAAGTAAGAAAGAAATATTACTATTGTAAATCTGTATCAGTCCACACAAGCCGATGATGAAAACTTCAATACTAAAGCGAACACACAACTGACGCTATAAATTACGTGTCTGAGGGGGGAAAAAAAAAAAAATTAAACGTCAATTTTAAATTAGCTCTGATTGTTTATTGTGATTGTTTAATTACCACAGACATTACCTTGATTAAATTTACTTAAGAACACATAAAAAAAAAGAAAATGGTATTAAAGAAAAGCCAGTTTTTTGTCTTATTTTCATTGCAATTAAAAACTTCTATAATTAAGTTGTTATTTTTTACTTTGGGGATTCTACAGGTAAGGTATGTGTATGGGGAGGGGGGTGCATATCTCTGGTAGAAACACAACGATCTATCGGCTGGCAATTTGTGTGCGAGAAACTCTGAATTATTTATTGTGTTGCGTTCCGCCTAGTTATTGAACACTGCTTGAGCCAGTTCCACTCCAACCAGCCAGAAGAAAACAATCTCCTGGGCTGATGACTACTAGCCCTCAACACCAAACCTCGAATTCAAGACATCGGTGTCAGTTATCTCAGTGGCTATATGGTTCCCATAGGATGGTGCACTCGAGTTAAATTAATTAGTAACAGTGGCGTAGCAAGGTCGGGTGTCACCCGGTGCGGCACTTAATGGTGTCACCCCCCAGAGGCGTAGCGACCCTTCCTGGGGACAAACTTTCAAATTTTCGATTTGCACCCACCCCCCCCCCCCCCCCCCTCGAACTTTCGATTTGAACCCCCCTCAAATTTTTCTCTATATATTTTGCTATGTTTTGCCTTGGTGTCACCCCCCTAAATTGTGTCACCCGGTGCGTTTCGCACCCCCGCCCCCCCCCCCCCCCCCCCCCCGTTACTACGCCTCTTACTACGCCGCTGATTAGTAAACCACTCCTTGAAGAGTTTAGTTACTAATCACTCAGGTTATCCACAAGTGAGTAGGAAAAACGCGTAAGTGTATGTTTATTAGTTTTGCATAACAACTTGAGTCAGCTGCATATTCACTGTATTGAAAAAGTGTACTTGTTTAGCTTCACCAGAATGTTTCTATTGGCTACACTGGCATGCTATTGACGATTTTAATCAGGTAAAATCGGAAAGCAAAGTAATCCTTTACTTGTAATATAAGAAAGAGACATGGTAGATTCTGAATTGATATAGATATCGGTTATCGTTTTGCACAATAGCATGTTCTATTCTATTTTGTAACTGATGAACGTACGAAGCACGTATATTCGTTGCATCTGTTATATATAATTTTTAAAAAACAGTTTTAAGTACAGTCTGTTTTTGCGTACAACATTCCTGTCGATTTTAGGAGAAGTATGAAATACTGGTGTGTTTATATAAATTTCCAAGGTATTACATAAAATGCATATACTTTAACTGGAATGCCAAAAACTGCTAAGGCACATTGAGAAATGCCCTGATTCCCAAAATCTTAATTAACAAACAGTCTAATTAAAAGATCAAATACAAGACGAGCAGCAGGTAATCTTTACTGAGAGAACAAAGAAACCAGGAGTGGCATCACTTAATATTGGTTGCAGCATGGAAGGCTAGAATGACATGACTTATTTTCTTTCTAGCTTTAACCCTAAACACTAACGCTTGTCCTAATGTATTTCATATGGTTTGAAGTAGTAAAAACATACACATTATAGAACCTCAATGCGAATAATAATCAATTCCTTTTTTTTTTAATGTTTAGACGCTTTCCTGTTGTACTACAATCATATTAGACAACAATGGCCTACCCAGGTAGCCCACCCTTCCCCATTTGACACTCCTTAACTGATCTAACCTTGGCCAACTTTCCCTTGGCCTACTGCGTTCCAGAATATTATACATTAATTTAGCGCGATAATAAAAATCGTAACTAAATTCTACAGGCAATTCTCATCACAATGGTATCATTATTGTTCTAGAGGCTGCCAGGCTTAAGTGTATAGTGTTTAAGCCCTAAATAATATCGACACAAGTCAATAGCTGTAGCTTAACTTTAAAAAGTAGTCACTTTGGGGGTCCATGGGGGATTATAGCCCCCCTAACCCCCCCCCCCCTGCCACTGATTACAATAAAGTTAATTATTACACGGTCGGCTATAGGCAAAGAAAATGTAGGTCAGTAGTTGTATTAAATACATATCTCTAAGAATTGTACTTTAAAGATTGTTTAGTTTGCCTAATAACAAATGCTAGAATTGGATTAGTTCGTAATAAAATTTAGCAATTACCCACTATTCGGTTAATTGCAACTGCGTTACGTTTTATAAATACTGCTTACGTAGTCTACTAAAGACAGTCTGAGTCAGACCTTATGAATAAGAATATCTGTATTCAACACAGCCACATGTTTGATATAACGCTAATATTAACTTTTTTTAAAGAAGCTCTAATACAGTTTTAAAATATGTAATCACATCAGTGAAACAAACCTGAAAAAAAATAATTTAAATATTGTTAATATGTATGTTTAAATAATAAAATAATACACAATTGGGTGTTGAAGTGGAGTCCAAATGGAGTCCTGCCGGTTGGCGTTTTTTTAAACCAAATCTGAATATTTTTATTAAATCTTTTTTTTTAAGTTAGGAAAGCTACTTTCGCTTTTGGCTTCCAAACAAACTCAAGAATTTAGAATCAGAATTTCGTGAATTTAGATCTAGAAATCGAGATAGAAAATTAAAATCTAATCTAGATCTAGATTCTAAATCTAGATCTAGATAAAGAATTGACTTTTCAGATTTTAATATAGTCTAGAATCTAGAATTATTAGAATATAACCGACTCGTTAGATTTAGTTAGTTTTACCGTCTTTTAGAGTTTTAGATTTTAGAGGTTTTGTCTAGATTTCTAGATCTAGATTCTAGATTCTACTAACTCTAGATCTAGAAATCTAGATCTAGATCTGATCTAGGGACCGTAGTCTAAACCGATTTTATTAGAAGAGTAAAGAAGAGGTTGTAAAGTCAAGTGACCAAGTCTAAAGAATTAAAGATTAAAGAACTTTAGTAATTATATAATTTAATTAGGCCTAGTTAGTAGTTAGCCTACTAATTACTAGGCCTATAGTAATTAGAATTAGATTCTACTTTAGTGTACTAACTTAGTACTAAGTACTTGGCCTAAAATTAATATTAATTATTAATGATACGTCATACACTCATACTTTAAGTTTAATTAAGTCTAAAGTTTAAGTTATAAACAGTAGATCTAGATACAATAATAAAAATATATACCCTATTATAACAAATCGTCAAATAGTATTATTATTTACTAGATCTAGATTCTAGGGCCTATGTATTTTATTTAGATCTAGATCTCAGCCTTATTTTAGTTAGACCTAGATCTATAATAATAATAGTATTAAGTATAGGCCTGTTACTGTATATTATATAGACTATAGCGTATTTTCTTTTATAGTGAACTAGGCCTATATGATTAATATGAATACTTTTATTAATATAATAGTAATAGGTGTTAGTATTAGTTTAGTTAGCTAGCTAGTATTTAAGCTATATTTAGTAATAATAGAATAATTAGCTAGATTTATGTAAAACAGAAACCTTTAGACTTTACTTTTTAATTTAGGCCCATAAATTGTTTTCTAGACTTTCTTTTGCTTAGAAAGTTAAGAACTGATTAAATTAGTAATTAGGCCCTATGTATTAATCATATTATAGTTAATTATAGGCCCCTAATTTAAATTAGGCCTATTTAGTTATAAAGACTTTGCCTTTATTCATTTTAATAAATAGGCCCCTATTTTAAATCAATGCCATATTTTTAAAAAAAAAATCCTTTTCCTAGTACTTTTTCTTTTAGTACTAGATCTAGATGTACATAAACTAGATATTACACGGTGACAGTAGGCTAGACCTAATAACCGTAATTACTAATTAGTCGTCTGCTTAGTAGTTAGTCCTCGTAGAGATAGTTATCGTTATATATATATAGACAAGTTATAGTGTACCAGTATTACTAGATAAAATTCTATATCTAGTAATAGCTCTAGAAATTCCAAATTTGATTTAAGCCCAAAGTGCGCCTAAAAATTGGATTAATCTAATAATTACTAACATAAGGGCCTAATTAGTTTAATTGTAATAAGCTTTGTTTGACTTTGTGTTACTGTCATTGAGCTTTTAGTTTAACATTGAAAATTTAATTCAAAGATTTTTAAAAAAAAATCAGCAACTTCAATCAATCTATATAGCTAGATTCTAGATATTCATACTGTTGTACAAGGCTTACTTAGTAGAAATTAAATATGCTATAATTACAGAATTCTGACTATATCACTCAGAATAAACAGATATGACTAAATAAGCCTAATGTATATTACATTGTTTTAGAAGAATTACTTTTGCTTTACAGTAAGCATGTATTTTTAGTGTCTGTGAACACTAGTTAATATTTATTTTTACTGTTAATGAAAGTATTATTCCACAGATGAAGCATGTTCCACTTGTAATAATATTAATAATGTCTTGTTTTTTTTTACTTAGACCAATAAAACAGTTGTGTGGTTTACACTTAAAGTCAGTATCTCAAGCCAGTTACCCTTAATGATAATGTACTCAAGCCCTCAAACCACTTCTCTGGTTTATCAATTGTGTGCTCTACTGCTTGACCAATGAATCCCAATTTAGTATTTGTAGGTCATTGTAAAAATATAAATTGATATATCCTAAATAAATCTTTTATCAAGTGTTAAGATTTATGTTATTTTTATTGAGTGTTGTTTTAATACGTTCTTTGTGTTTGTGTGTGTTAGTTCAGTGATTTTGGAAAGCTGTAGTGATTGAGGAAACTAAACAGTGTTTAACTTGCAAATTTTATATGAAGAAATACACACTGGCGCTAGACTGCCATTACTACTAACCCAAAGTCTCAAGTTAAATTGAGGTTTAAGTCAGTAAAAAGTCCCTGTGTGCACCCAGCAATGAAGGGTACCTAACTCACATCAGTGAAAGTAAAGGCATTGTCATAGTGCTGACCACATCATGGCTTCGAATGCCAAGTTCACAGAACAGTTGAACTCTTTGCAATCTGATCCATGGACAAACAGGCTAGAAACAGGAACTTTACAACTCTCACTGTTGTTTACAATATTTTCATACAATAACAATTACAATCAATAAACAAATTCAATGATTAAGACAAGTTCAATTTTTATTAAATAAATTAATAATTTATTTAGTATTTAAAGATAAAGGCACTTTATTTAATGTAATATTTGTCCCTTAATTTCAGGGAATTTAATTTTTTCCTGCATCAAATATTGTTATTCATAAATTGCAGACTCAGATGAAATCTTCATTCTAAAACACATTTTGATTTCCTATGTTTTGTTGATAGTCTTAGTTAAGGTTGTCTGGAACATGTGTAGGGTACTTTCTTCTGTGTTTACTAGAGGTCTATATGCACTGATTTAATTCAGGTATTCTGAAAAATAGATTTACACACAATATTTATACTTAAAATTTTGTCTTATAATCATAGTTTACATTTTTATACATAATAAGCGTATCAAAAATATAAATAAAATTGCAATCAAAACTAGCCATTAAATCTATAACTTCAGGTCAATATTGACAAATCTCTTACTAAATCTAAACTCTAGATCTAATAACCATAATTCAATGCCTACTAAAATAACTGGGTCTTGCTAGATTTACTCTGATTTACACATAAACTTCCTACATCTAGATTTCTAAGTAAGCATATGCCTACTACTCTAGTTAGTAGCAGACTTTCTTAATCTTTAGCAGTCAACTAAACTTTAAATCTACTTCTTAAATCAAATCTAGATAGGTTCGCAGTAGCAACAGCAACAGATGTCAACATTTTAATTTTATTAATATTATAATATTATTATTTATAATTATTGCCTACTAAATTACTAAATAATTCTAGATCTAGATTTCTCTAGACAAGTTACTAACTAGATTTAGCACTGTTGTTAACTAGCTACATCTAGAAAAAAAAAATATATAGACTCAGAGACCTACTCACTGGATCTAGAATTATAGAAAAATCTTATTCCGGCTAGTCACTTCGTCATTAATTATTAATTATCATTAGGTCCTATTATTAACTTTTTAATTTATTACACTCACAATGTTGCATTCACTCTCTAATAAGTCTACTTCAGTAACTATGCTCAACTGAACTACACTAACGGCTAACATCCTCAGTAGTCTACAGTCTGCACTTAGTTAGACTAGTCGTAGTCACTACTTGTACTTAGAAGTACTTACTAGATATTAGAAGTAGATCTACTCTACTTGCAATCAGATCTCTACAAACATACACTAAAAAATAAATCTAATCACTGTCATTTTGGTAATCTATCGTTTTGGGTACGTAAAATCGCCCGCGACTAGTAATGTGAAAAACAGGTGACTCCTTAAATTTTAATAATTATTTCACATTTTGAGGAGGATTTATGTATTGAAAAATACAAAAATGTTTCCTTCTTTCATTTATGTACCTGTTTTTAAACAATTGAATTAAAACTTTTCAGTAATAAATGAAGACTAGCGATGTTTCCAACAGATGCAACCATGCTCATTTACTATAGCAGCCATCTTGTTTAAGTTTTTTTTTATAGCGGATATAGCGCGAGACAGGCGGAAGTCACTCTATTTTACAAATGGCTGCTGTTTATATAGCAAATCTTGCTCGCAAACACTGCTGTTTAAAGTTAATTTCTGGCATATATTGATATATTTAGCCATTGATTTAGGTTTATTATTCATTTATCTATAATATTTGACACAAATATATCACAATATACTTCTACTAAAGCCTTGACAATGAGGTAACTTTTTCGTACATTAATAGCCGCGGGCGATTTTACGTACCCAAAACGATAGATTACCGTCATTTTTTATTTAGAGGGATCAGTATAGATAGATAGATCTAGACTCTAGTTAAGGAAGTATAAAGAACAGATTTAGGATCAGGTAGATTGAGATCTATTACTAATAACTATTAGATATCTAGATCTAGTTGCAATATGCTGAAATAAAGTGTAAAGTCGAACTTGATAATCGTTTGTTTACTGTTTACCAAATCGTCCAGTAGGAGTAATGTCCCCTGGGGCTAGGCTTGCTAGGTCTTAGATTTAACTTTTAAAAATAATTAATTTACTTACCGCCACAAAACTTTTCTGTCAGAATTGAATGCAAATACATTACTTCCCAACCGTACGTACACAATAGACTTGAAATTTTGTATATTTGTTGCATATTGGGAGTTCATGATGAGTTTAAAATCTTGAAGCGAAGTCAAGAAACAAGCAGCCGCCATGTTTTTTTATCAATGGGAATCATGATCACAAAAATTCATTTAGTTTGAAAAATTTTATCTCTCCCTGGCGGAAGTTTTTCCAAAACTTTGAATGGATTAATGAATTAATATTATTAATTATTTCAAAAATTATTTTCAATAGTTTATCTTGAATTAAAAAATTCAAAACACGTAAAAATCAATACTTAATATTTTGTTTTAATTTTCGACAGCTAAAACATAATTTTAGCGCTTGCCAATTAATTTATATAATTTTTTGAAAAATAGCATGTTATATAGCAAAGTATTACTGCAACACCCAATTACAAAATAAAAATAGGCAAGCTTTACAACAAGCTTTGTAGGGGATCGAAATTTATCTGCCAGTGGGTTTGAACTCAAGACTTTGTTCGAATTTATCAACCATGAGCTTTTTGCTGACTCGACCACGCCTCCAACACAATTAAGCGTTACGTGTCAACTGGTTATGCGCCATTGAGGCCATTGACTCCGATTTCAGCCTGCTTTTCTTTTTAGATTTGCTTCCATAGCCTTTGTCCAACCCAGAACAAACTACAAGGCAGCAGTTGTTAAATTTTGGAGTTGTCTCTCCTAGAAGAGTGGCTGTCCCCAGCTAACGAGCCTCATCTGCCCGAGGGGTTGGAACTCGAGACTTTTCGGTTTAGCAACCATGAGCTTTTACCGACTCAACCACGCCGAACCCTTTTTAACACCACTAAAACTAAAATAACACACACACACACTTGACAAATGAAATAACACACACACACACACACACACACACACTTGACCACTAAAATGACACATACACACACTTGAACACTAAAATGACACACACACATTTGACCAATGAAATGACACACACACACTTGACCACTAAAATGACACACACACACTTGACCTCTAAAATGACACACAAACCCATTTGACCTCTAAAATGACATACACACACACAAACTTGATCACTAAAATGACACACACACTTGACCACTAAAATGACACACACACAGACACTTGACCAATGAAATGACACACACACACACTTGACCATTACAATTACACACACACTAGACTACTGAAATGAGGCAGGCACACACACACACACACACACACACTGTAGGGGGCGGACACTGCTAAAAGTATATATTTTCTATATAAATTTCATTTCGTTCGGGGGGGGGGGGGTAGACTGGAAGAAACTCTGGCCACAAACACGACAAAAATAAATTATCAATTGAAGTGATTTATCAACATTGTTATATTAGACAAACAATACAACTCTACAAAACTCCAATATATATATTACAATTTATAAATTGTTTATTTGTAGTGTAGATATTTTTACTGTGTTTATACATATTTAGTTAAATGGTAAATATTAGATCTTGGCTAAAATACGTTTTTCGTTAAATTAATATAGATCTAATGAGTTATGTCAAAAGTAGTGCGGGTAGGTTTAATAAAAAATGTACGCTTTAGCTTGCAGTAGGCCTAAAAAAATTACTTAGCTAGAGTAATACAATGTTACGTGATGTCACTACAAGAAGTACAAGATACGAGCCGACCCGCAGCGTATCATACGCCGTTATTTAGTTGTTTTATTTTCTACTTTTCAGTAATTCATAATTTGTGAATTCGACAGTACCAATGCTGCCACTGAAACTATTTGCTTTAAAACACTAACCCCCACCCCCCCCCCCCACTTTTCCCTAACCCCCCCCCCCTACAACCCCCCATCCCCCCCCCCCCCCCCCTCCCGTGAAAGCAGCCTCCTCTTAGTTATTTCTTAGTTACCTCCTGTAAGTTTAAAATCGAACTAAATTATCTGCCCCTAATAGAAACCTGGCTCTACGGCTCTACGATTTGTAAACATTTAGCTTTGTAAACATTTAGCGTGACCACAGCTCACCAGACAATGTGTGGATGGGGTGAGGGTGGTAGTGATAGTGATAGAGATAAAGAGAGGGGACTGCAAGGAGGCGCTTGCAGCTTGTTTTCTATCGGCTCCCAGAAGAGAATTATATATATAGATGACCAGTGTAAAACACTGGGATTTTGCACAGAGTTAGGCTGTGATCTATGCCATATGTCGTCCGTTGTTTATGAAGGTGTATAGCTACACGCCATAATGTCGTCCGTTATTTATGAAGGTGTGTAGCTACACATCATTATCCGTCCGTGTTTAGCACATGAGTACCGAAACAAAATAGAAGCTATAGGGCGATCATCAAAATATCGATTAACCTACTTTATGGCTGGCCCGCCCAAGACACTAAAGCAGGGCAACACGACCATAAACAATCGATTGATTTCCTCAGGCATGTGATTTGATGTTCAGGTAGCCGTATTGGTTGTACTCATCGAACATGTACTAATGCAGTTAAACTTAATTGCGTCTGCGTTGTGAAATGTTTGCCGGTTATTACTAGAGTAGTATCTACTGCCGTTTACTATGGGTCTTAATGTTGTAATAACTAATTAATTGTCTTCCTTCTTAATTGAAATATCGGACCGGATTTCCTACAAAACAATGAAGTATTACGTGCCAACATGTTATGCCCCATTTGACTTAGATTCCAGCCTGCTTTACTTTATGGATTTTTTAAAATGGATGTTGACCACCCAAGAACAAACTAAAAATCAGCAAATGTTTTCTCTCCTGGATGGTTTGCTGTCCCCAGTTATCGAACCTCGTCGCCCCGGGGGTTCGAACTCGGGACTTTACGATTTAGCAACCAGGAACTTTAACTGCTCGATGGCTCGAACCCATTTAATAACATATATATATACATATATATATATATATATATATATATATATATATATATATATATATATATATATATATATATATATATATATATATATATATATATATATATATATATATATATGATGACATGATGACATGTCACCATGTCATCATGTCATCATGTCATCATGTCATCATGTCATCATGTCATCATGTCATCATGTCATCATGTCATCATGTCATCATGTCATCATGTCATCATGTCATCATGTCATCAAGTCATCATGTCATCATGTCATCATGTCATCATGTCATCATGTCATCATGTCATCATGTCATCATGTCATCATGTCATCATGTCATCATGTCATCATGTCATCATGTCATCATGTCATCATGTCATCATGTCATCATGTCATCATGTCATCATGTCATCATGTCATCAAGTCATCATGTCATCATGTCATCATGTCATCATGTCATCATGTCATCATGTCATCATGTCATCATGTCATCATGTCATCATGTCATCATGTCATCATGTCATCATGTCATCATGTCATCATGTCATCATGTCATCATGTCATCATGTCATCATGTCATCATGTCATCATGTCATCATGTCATCATGTCATCATGTCATCATGTCATCATGTCATCATGTCATCATGTCATCATGTCATCATGTCATCATGTCATCATGTCATCGTGTCATCGTGTCATCATGTCATCATGTCTTCATGTCATCGTGTCATCGTTTCATCGTGTCATCGTGTCATCATGTCATCATGTCATCATGTCATCATGTCATCATGTCATCATGTCATCATGTCATCATGTCATCATGTCATCATGTCATCATGTCATCATGTCATCATGTCATCATGTCATCAAGTCATCATGTCATCATGTCATCATGTCATCATTTCATCATGTCATCATGTCATCATGTCATCATGTCATCATGTCTTCATGTCATCATGTCATCGTATCGTTCCTATTCTTTCCAGCCAGTGTATCAACTTTCTCATCGTTCAGCTATATTGCAGTTATTTCATGAACCTTATGTTTGTAATTGTTGGTTTTTATATTATAATGCTTTTGACTTTATATGTTTCACTGCATTCACGACCAAACATTCACTTTTAGATAACCATACAAAAAATGCCAACACTAATAGATTAAGAAAAAAATATTTATTTCAAATAAAACGCGTAAGATAGAACCTCAATCCGTTTATTTATAATAAAATGACCTTTTTTTTTAAAGCACATGTTTTGATTTCATATAGTAAAATAGTTATTTTTAGTAAGCTGTTAGTTTTGGGAATGAAAAAGACCAAACGCTGAAAAGAAGCAAGAGAAAATATTTAACCAGAATACCATTTTTCCATAGAGAACTTTAAAAGACAAATAGCAAGAGAAACTGTATGACTACAATCACTGAAAAATACTCAAACCACTAACACGACAAAAACAAAGTATCAATTGAAGTGATTTATCAACATTGATATATTAGACAAACAATACAACTATACGAATTTCCAATATATCTATTACAATGTATCAATTGTTTATCTGTAGATATTTTTACTGTGTTTATACATATTTAGGTAAATGGTTAATATTAGATCTTGGCTAAAATACGTTTCTCGTTCAATGAACACAGATCAAATGACGGTCTATGGGTTAAGTGAAGTAGAGTTCACTATTTTCTGTGACCTCGACATATGAAGAGATAGTGTGGTCAGCACTATGCCCAGCCGCCTTTACTTTCCCTAACGTTAGGTTCACATTAGAGTGGACTCAGGAACGGTAAAAGTAATGCGGGTAGGTAAAAAAAAAGGTACGCATTAGTCTGCAGTAGGCCTAAAATTTACGTACGGCCTCAGGCGCAGTATTTTTTTTTCTTTGAACAAAGCTTGGGGTATTTTTAGTTATTCATATTTAATGAAAATCTTTATTGCACCAAGGAAGACTTTGAATACGACTGGGAAGGCAGTTGAAGGTGTTTCTCCTTGTGGCACTGTTCCCAAAGTATCAGCAAAGATACTTTGTGAATATATATAGTCGCGAGGAATGCCGACGCTGTAAATTCTGAGATATTTTTCTAGGATAAAGATACAATTTCTACTTCATTTGGTACATTTTCTATTATCTCTATTTATTTATTTTGAAGTAAAAATATAAACATCGCAATAAACTATTAGCTTATCTGATGGTGACTTCATTATTCAGTAATTAGCTGTCTTATAGATGAAGGCAAGGAAATGGCTTTTAAACAACTTAAGTCACTTTTAAGTGCCAACAAAATTTTAGGAATTAGGCGCAATGCGAATCAAATCCTACGTTAGGAATTATTTTTTTAAATACCAATTATTATATACTTAAAGAGTACAATACAAGTTAATTGAATTTAATACAAAAAGTTAGTATGGTACTGTAATAAAAACTTAGAGAAACGTAAACAGAAATATTTAAAAAAAAAATAACAATCCCATAACACCACTATTTAAATATAAATAAAAAGTCTAAATTAAATATATTGTTTTAAAAATTTTGCTTTAGTATGTACATTTTAAAAAAACTCTTTAGAAGAATATATTTAAAATGGAATGTAGATTAGTTTTTAAAAAAGTGATTGTTTTGCCGAATTAGAGTTTTGTAAGGAAATTTAAACAGGTGTTTAATTGGTGTTACTATTTCGTCACGCGTAACCATGAAGTACAGGAACGTATTTTTTTATTAACAAACAGTTCTGCGGGTATAAATTGTTGGTTTGTTTACGTTTCGTTTTCAAATTAATAACATTCTTTTAATACAACAAATTATATGCAAATAAAAAGATAATTTTCTACGCCAGACAATCACACTGTAACTACCACTTTTACGCCTATCTACAAAGGGACAAAAACTTACTCAAAAGGAAAATCAAGTAGTAAGTTTCTCTTCTACTTCGCACATCAAATTGTACGATTTGTTTTTTCGTTCACGAGATCACAATAATCTTTGTAATTTGAATCAAGCCTAAGATTTCCCAACCATTTCATTTCAGTGAAAATCTCAACCGGAGCATTAAAGGCTGTTCCTGAAAGATGGATACTTAATACTTCTGGGACGTTAGCAAAAGCATTTCTCGATATTGTCATATTCGCATATTTGTTATTTGCAAGAAACAAACCAGAAAGCTTTGAGTGTTTGGGGAAACTCGATTCTGTAATCTTGGAGATGTTATTGGAGGCTATGTTTAAGTATTTAACTTGAGACGGCACGTTTTCGATTTTCTTTATTCCGTTACGGGCCAGATTCAGTTTTGTAATTTCGGTTAGGGATAAAAT
The DNA here is from genome assembly GCF_028476545.2 of Physella acuta. Taxonomy (NCBI): domain Eukaryota; kingdom Metazoa; phylum Mollusca; class Gastropoda; family Physidae; genus Physella; species Physella acuta. The sequence continues at coordinate 329,920 of NW_026731583.1, forward strand.
TTGTTTTGGTACTTTAGACAATCCCGAATTTGAAACAGTCAACGATTTTAATGATTTTGGCAGGAAAAACGTTGGCATGGCACTATTAGTAATCTCTAATTCCGAAAGATGAGTGATTTCTTCTAAACTGATAGGCAAGCCGTTAAGATCAAAATAGCTCACTTTCAGTGTAGTCAGGGACATTTTTATTCGAGAGTAAGAATCTTTTTTTGGACATGCCAGACTCACGTTAACAATTTCAAGAACTTTTAATGCGTTTAAAATTTCCAGTGAGGTACAGGGTTCTCTTAACCGTACATTGTCCAGAGTGAGGGTGGTAAGGCTGTCAGCAGACTTGTTCCATGCGTAGGCGGCCACTTCAGGTCCGTCACCTCTAATAATTAACTCTGTTACTTTAGGCACACCATTGTCAGGCAACAAGATACCAGCAATACACTGTAATATATATATATATATATATATATATATATATATATATATATATATATATATATATATATATATATTAAAGTACTTACAGACATTACACACATTAAACACTCACTGTACCCATTATGTTTGTTCTACTTCAGTCACCACGCTCAATAAATTTACAACATGTAATTTCTGCAACTTAATTTTTTTATCATCCATACCGTATACTATTTTGTGCCTGCTAACGATGACGTAAGGATTAGTATATGTCAACATTTACTTAATGTTGCCCTTTAATTTCAAAAGAAGAATCAAAGATGTTACAACTATCTAGATGGTCTAGTCATTCGATGTAATGCCGAACTGTATGCTTTATCGACCACAATAGAATAGCTTTTTTTTGCAGGATGCTCTAAAATTATAATAAACCGATATTTTAAACTAAAGCATCAACGACATAAAGAGTTTAATCGAATTCAGATTATAATAATATAGCGTTACGTCTAATGGAAAATGTGTATATCATTTTTGTAGAGTTGATCGAAAAGGTACTCATGTATTCATAAACCAGTGTGAGCGCACAAAAATAAAACTGTGTAAATACTCATTTCTAGAGCAATCATTTGTCAACTATAAAACTAATTATTCCTTTTATTATCACCTTCATGTCTAACGTGCCGTTTTTGTTTTCATTTGTGCTGTAAGTTATAACACTGCAATTGCATCCCTGAAAAAAATAGTGTCAAAAAATGTTATAAACGCAAATTATACAAAACATTACAACCTTTGGGGCAGGGTCGGGTAGTAGAGCGCACGACTACTAACTGATAAAGCTCGAGTTCAGATCTCCAGGGCTTCCCTGAGTTTACCCAAATTTTGTGTTTCAGACTCACGGTAGGGAGAGTAACATCGGGTTTAAAAAGGACTGACAACACTTTTAATTCATAGTCTGACATCACAAAAACAGATGCGCTCTACTTCATCTACCATACTATGATAACCTTTCCTCCTACGTTACCAAAGAGTTCTAAGATTTATTTTAGTATATAATGCCTATATATATATATATATATATATATATATATATATATATATATATATATATATATATATATATATATATATATATATATATATATATATACAGAGACGAAGCGAGGGGGGGGGCGGGGGACGGACTGCACCGGGTGACACCATTCAGGGGTGGGGGGGTGACACCAAGGCAAAAAATAGCAAAATATATAGAGAAAAACTTGAGGGGGGGGGGTGCAAATCGAAATTTCGAGGGGGGGATGGAAATCGAAAGTCTGAGGGGGGTGCAAATCGAAAATTTGAAAGTTTGTCCCCGGGAAAGGTAGCTACGCCTCTGGGGGGTGACACCATTAAGTGCCGCACCGGGTGACACCTGACCTCGCTACGCCACTGTATATATATATATATATATATATATATATATATATATATATATATATATATATATATATATATATATATATATATATATATATATATATATATTTAAGAAATCTGTTTAATATGTATTTTACATTTGATCCTGACATACACAATCTCACCTTAAGGCATTCGGGTTCATATTTATATCCCGACACAAACAAAGCGGCCACGGAAAAAACAGTCACTTCAATGGCTGACCACATTTTTTTTTTAAAATCAACCAGAATTCAATGTCCCACAGACAGTTCTCCGAGCAAAAGGACCGGGTGTCTGGTTCAATGTGACAAGTATGGACAACAGACTGTATGGGCTATACAAAGGCGGATCTCAATTTCGTAAACCTTCAATAAGGTTCAGCGTTAGATAAAACAAATAATGAACCCAATTCATTTTGTTAAAATGTTAATTAAAAAATTATCAGTAAACCTAAGATCGTTTTTTTTAAGCTAAATATAATTTCAAAATTTGAAAATTTTAATTTTTAATTTTAAATATACAATACATAATTTTTAATTTTAAATAGTAAATATACAATACTTTCAAACCAAAAGTAATACCATTATTATCACGTGTGCTAACGATGATCATTGTCATATACAACTTGAATTAGGTAACCTTAATCAAAAAAGGATTTTTCACAACATGAATCGGTAAAGAAAATAGCACAGCTACTATGCTACATGTGATTTCAGTTACTCTAGTAATACCATTAAGACAGCCGTCATTATTGTCTTCATTTCTTTGTCTTGAAAATCAAAACATTTAGTTTGAATGGGTACGTCCCACTTAATCAATACAAGCAGCAAATGAAATTAGAGTTATAACCTGGTTGCTGGTGACCTGAATAAAAAAAGTTTCATGTTTCTAAATATAGATACAACTATAGAGAGTGATGCCGTACATGCATCCACATGTGCTCACTCCAAGCTATCGGTCGGTCGGTCGGTCGGTCGGTCGGTCGGTCGGTCGGTCGGTCGGTCGGTCGGTCGGTCGGTCGGTCGGTCGGTCGGTCGGTCGGTCGGTCGGTCGGTCGGTCGGTCGGTCGGTCGGTCGGTCGGTCGGTCGGTCGGTCGGTCGGTCGGTCGGTCGGTCGGTCGGTCGGTCGGTCGGTCGGTCGGTCGGTTGCTCGGTGGGTCGGTTGCTCGGTCACACGATCGTTATAATTCGAGAAGTATATAAATGCTTACATATATTCTGTATTTACTATTTATGTATGTTAATAAAAAAAAAGCCTAATCGTTTATTATGTTATATTATAGCACTTAAAACATAATAAAGCTATGAAAAAAATGTTTTGAAACAACCTAGTCACGCCACTGGTATGCAGGATTGATAGTTTACAGCAGGCTTGATTATCCTTTTTGTTTATTTTCTTGTAACTAAAATATCCCACTACACTTTATTCTCTCTTTGTGAGGCTTTGATAATGGTTTGCAACAAAGGACAGTAGCTTCACACAACGTTAGAGAAATCGATGAACGTGTGTTTGGGGGTGGAGGGTGGAGGGTTGGGTGTGTGTGGGTGGAGGGTTGGGTGTTTGTGTAAAAGATGGTGGGTAATTTGTGTGGGTGGAGGGTGAGGTGTTTGTGTGGATGGAGGGTTGGGTGTGTGTGTGTGGGTGGGTGGAGGGTGGGGTGTTTGTGTGGGTGGAGGGTGGGGTGTTTGTGTGGGTGGAGGGTGAGGTGTTTGTGTGGGTGGAGGGTGGGGTGTTTGTGTGGGTGGAGGGTGGGGTGTTTGTGTGGTTGGTGGATGGGGTCTGTGACATTTAATGCTATTTTATAGTAAATAGATCAATGAGTTTTTGTGGACAGATTTTGATCAGACTTCTCATCGTGGATTTCAACTTAGAAGAATTTGGCAAAAATTTGATGCTTGGTGAACAAGTGGTCTTCTATAAGGTAAGTTAACTACCCTTTTGAACATTATGATCCATGGGCCAGGTGAAGCAGAGTTCACCTGTTTCCGTGACCTCATGCACACTAGATCACTGAAGTGGCACACAACAAAACCATGAATATGATTCACAAAACACTCACACACACACACTAGACCACGAATATGATTCACAAAACATAATGACCTAAGATGCTAGTTGTATTGTCCATGAATTGCGGATGTTTTTCCCTCAATGCATGTCGCTGCTATCAACGCGGGCAGCCATCTTGATACGTAGGTCCGTCTTTATTGTTATTTTATTCCCTTTGATCTAGTCTCGTCCACATGACGTGGTAGGATTGTCTCATGTTTGGCAAGCTCACCTACGCTGTCTATCGAAAACATTTCTTTGATATATTTTGTCCTGGTATCTCTTGTCCGTGAGATCATTTGTTCATGAGATCTTTTGTCTTGTCACCCATATATATATATATATATATATATATATATATATATATATATATATATATATATATATATATATATATATATATATATATATATATGTGTGTGTGTGTGTGTAAATTGATTATTTATTGATTTATGAAAATCAAAATGCACCAGTAACAGAAATTGCCACACCTCTGTTATACAGGATTGAGAGATTGAGACAGCTGTTATTATTGTCTTTGTTTCTTGGTCTAGTGAATGATACACTCCATGGCTCTTTGCTCACATTGATAACGTTTGTGAGACATTGGGTAGAGGGTGGGGTGGGGTGCGGTTGGAGGTGGTGTGTGCGTAGAGGGCAGGGTGTGGGTGTGGTTGGAGGTGGGTAGAGGGTGGGGTGTGGGTAGAGGGTTGGTGTGGGTGTGGGTGTGGTTGGGGGTGGGTAGAGGGTGGGGTGTGGGTGTGGTTGGAGGTGGGTAGAGGGTGGGGTGTGGGTAGAGGGTTGGTGTGGGTGTGGGTGTGGTTGGGGGTGGGTAGAGGGTGGGGTGTGGGTGTGGTTGGAGGTGGGTAGAGGGTGGGGTGTGGGTAGAGGGTTGGTGTGGGTGTGGGTGTGGTTGGGGGTGGGTAGAGGGCGCGGTGTGGGTGTGGTTGGAGGTGGGTAGAGGGTGGGGTGTGGGTGGATGGTTGGTGTGGGTGTGGGTGTGGTTGGGGGTGGGTAGAGGGTGGGGTGTGGGTGTGGTTGGAGGTGGAGTGTGGGTAGAGTGTGTGGTGTGGTAAGAGGTGGACTGTGGGTAGAGGGTGGGGTGTGGGTGTTGCTGGAGGTGGAGGTGGAGTGTGGGTAGAGGGTGGGGTGTGGGTGGGGTTGGAGGTGGGTTGTAAGTTGCGTGTGGGTGGCGTGTGTTTGGGTAGGATGGCGGGTGGGGTGTGAGAAAGTGAATAAATGCGTGATTGAGCGCTTGTGTACGCATGGGGTACAGGTTGTGGATGTGGAAATATAGGAAATATTGTCGGCATTACTTTGATACATGGATCAAGCCGCAATCTTTCGACCGACTTTAATGAGATCCTCGATTCACATTTATAGCTTTAAAGTCAGGACATCAACTTAATCAGGTACTCATTTTGAGGGTCGCTAACCCTATAAAACACAGACTGCAGAATTATGGAGTTGCGGCCCTGTTCTTCTTGTTCTTTAAGTGTATCGTATTAGATTATCTTAGACCTTACCTATTCCTACCAGCAAAATTATTATTTTCTCATACATCGTGTGACTGTTGAGCGTTATTACATTACTTCCAGCTCAAGAAGCCTTTAAGCTTAAACCTCTGATGTTATTGTTATTGTTTGCTAAAGCCCACGCCTTAAAGTTTCTCGGCATTCACAATCTAACATACACTTTTAGTTTGCCACATACAAGTATAAGGACACTCATATAGAGAACAAAATTTTATTTCAAAAATTATTTTTTTAATAAAATCTCAATCCACAAAGTAATAAAAAAAATTAAAGTTACATATTTTGTATACATAAAATTAACTGGTAAATAACCCCTCAAAAAAGGCTTAGTAAACATGTTAAACCGATACCCACTTAATCAAGAAATAAGAAAGCAGATTGATGAAAATTGTACAATAACAATTTGAAATGGGGGAGCCACTCATTGGAGAAAGAGAAAACGGTTATAAAATCAAGTTTTATGTTTATCATACACATAAATGTTTTCAATAAAAATACACCCTACACAGTAAATACTTTTTAATAGATAACTAAACTAAAAAGGGTTTTCCTATTCTATAAATTTAATTTTTTTTTTTAAATTGTGTTTAATTTAATTTATCTAATATCTAATGACAGCTTTATAGCTTATAATGCTGTTATTGTTTTTGTGTTGTGGTTTTTTTTTAATTATAAATACAAATCATCAACATTGCGTTGATTATTTTATAAATTGCAATGTTTTTTTCCGTCCAAAAATTTCTTTAACGTCTTTACAGTCTAATTCGCAAAGCAAACGGGTGAATTTAATTGTTTATTGACTCGTTTGCAGTATTCTGTATACTTTAAACCGAGACTGAGGTGTGTTAAATTTTTCAACGCTGTGAAAGTTTCAATAGAGGCATGAAAGGCCGAGTTATAAAGAGAGATATAATTTAGTCCAGGGGTGTTGTCAAAAGCATTTCTGTCGATTGTCATATTGTCATGACGATTGAACTTGATCATCAAGATTGTGAGTCGAGAATGTAAGGGGAAGCTATCTCTTGTTACCTCCGAGATATTGTTTCCATTTATATGTAACTGTGTTAAATGACGGGGCACATGTTCGATTTTTTTAATTCCGTTTCCAAAAAATTCAGAACGGAAATTTTGGTTAGATTCAAAATTTGTTTCGGTATTTTAGATAAATTCGTATCTTTTATTTCCAATGAGTTTAATGAAGCAGGCAAGGTGAGATCGGTCAAGGAACTCAAATCGCTGCTTGTAATTTTTAAATACTGAAGTTTCTTTAACTGATCCAAGCGAATTGGAAAGTCTTTGAAATTAATATCGCTTATTTTCAATGAAGTCAAAGAGTCTTTTATCGTAGAGAAAGAATCTGTTTTTAGACCGCTTAGTTTTGTGATTTCAAGAGTACGTAATGCACTTAATTTTTTTAAACATGCGGTGGGATTTTTAAGCTCGATATTGTCCAGTATTAATGTTTCTAGACTGTGTGAAGATTTGGTGTAGCCACCCACATGTGGCCCATCGCAATTAATAGATACTTTTAAATTTTTAATTGTTAAATTTTTTAATGATGCTGGAAAGGAATAATCAGTCAAGGAGCTCATATCACAGTCATCAATGGTTAAGTCGTAAAGTTTCGTGAACTCATCGAAATGAATCGGCCAGTCTTTAAAATCAAACTGACTTAGTTTCAGGGAATCTAAAGAATCTTGTATTCTATAGAACGAGTCTTTTTTTAATCCGTTCAGACTCGTGTTTATAATCTCAAGACTGTGTAATGCAGATAAAATTTTAAAGGAGGCGGAGGGATTTTTTAGCTGCACTTCTTTCAATGTTAGTCTCGTCAGACTATCAGCAGACTTGTTCCAGGCGTAGGCATCGACTGGAAGTCGCTCAATTTCTAGAGTCGTTACTCTAGGTAGGCCGTTGTTGGTCAACAAGATATTAGAATCACCCTGTAATACATTATATATATATATATATATATATATATATATATATATATATATATATATATATATATATATATATATATATATATATATATATGTATATATATATATATATATATATATAGTTCCATGACAAATGTTCTTAGTACAAATGATCTCAGACAAAGTGTCCAAGTATTAAGCTTCCTGTGACGCCCCCATGTATTATGAGCAAAAAAATGAAAAAGATGACAATGATTGTCTTTAAAAAGGTTGATGGCTTCATGGTATTAATTGTTTTTTTCTTGTTAGTATTCTGGCTGTGTATCCTGATACATACCAAATAATAAAATAGGCTTGAAAAGTGTATGTAATCATACAAAAATGTAATCTTTAAAAATATTGCAAGCGATAAAATTATAGTTACATTTTTTTTAAATTAACCATCGTTTACATTAATTTTCATTTTTTGTATTAAATATAAGCCGTTGAAAAGCCGTATCGAACTATTCTATTAATTTTTTTAACCGCCCTCAACACCTCCTTGGTCAACCGGAGTGGCCAGGGAAAGTAAAACAAAGAAAGTCACATTTTTTTTTCTAAGACTAAATACACAATAACGGTCAATGGGGTATAGCCTAGTAGTTTTTTTATATTAAATAATATCATAACCCCCCCCCCCCCCCATCACCACAACACACCGACTCTGCTAATCAAATTTAAAAATAAAACTTTTTGTTAAATTACTTTTATATTACTAGTAATTATTTGTTTGAATATTTCTAGCCTTAGTAAAACCGGAAGTAATTTTGTGCTTATTTCTCAAGTGTTTTAAAATATTCAGTTTTAGTTGAAAAATATGCTTTCTGGCAACAACCATTTAGAACAATGGCCAGCTTTTCAAGCCTATTTATGTTGTAGACATTTTCAAGTAAACAAGACAAGATGTCTTGAGTTTGATTCACCTAATTTCACCTTTGTTTTAGTCGTACCATTTAAACTAAGTTATTACTTTAATATTACCGTTAGATATAAGGTGGCGTTTTCAGGAACACATTCAAACACACTTGGAACGAAATTTTCGACAAAGCAGAAGTACTTTGGTGTACCAAAGTTAAAGCTGTTGTCGCAGTCCTAAAAGTAAGGTTAAAAAATCGATAAATTACTTATAATAGAATTATATAACCTAATTGTCTAACTAGCTATTATAAACACTGTTCTTATTTAAGTAATGAATTTCTGACACAGACTTTCATGCTCCAATAGACACAATGCTTCATGATGCACTGTTGTCTGCCTTGCTTAAAAACATCCTCAGCGAAAACGTCATAGAAATTATCAAAAATCTTTACCATGGAGTAGCCGGTACAGCAGCAACACTAAAGGCAAATTGTTTAGAACTTTATTCTTTCATAATTTTTAGTGTGGAAGGGATCGAGCCTAATCTGCCAGTGGGTTTGAACTCGAGACTTTTTTCGAATTTATCAACTATGAGCTTTTTGCCGATTCGACCACGCCTCCATCACAATTAAGGATACGCGTCAACTGGTTATGCGCCATTGCAGCCATTGACTCCGATTTCAGCCTGCTTTTCTTTTTGGATTTGCTTCCATAGCCTTTGTCCCATTAAGAACAAACTACAAGGCAGCAGTTGTTTGATTTTGGAGTTGTCTCTCCTAGAAGAGTGGCTGTCCCCAGCTAACGAGCCTCATCTGTCAGAGGGTTGATTAGAACAATTATAGGCATCAGACTAGGCTGCTAGCTCTCTGCAATGATTTTCAACAACTACCCAGAAAGGAATTGCACAGCTCTGTCACTCCAGAGCAAGATAAGAACCTCCAACACAAATGTCAAGGCAGTATCGCTCTTTGGCTCATAGACATTGAGGGTTACAAAGGCAATCAAGACAGGCTGCAGTCGTTCACAAACTGATGTTTACGCAGATCCTCAAAATAAGATGGCCAGTCAAAATAACAAATAAAGACATAATAAATAACAAAACAACAGATAAGGACATCAAAGCCCCAGGGGAAAAGGAAAGTGTCCGGCCAAAGAGATCGTGGAGAAGAACGGTAGAGGGAGAGGCAAAGACCGCTGGGCTCACGTGGGCACATATAAAGGGAGCAGCCCAAGCACGAGTCCGGTGGAGAAGTGTAATTGTAGCCCTTTGCTCCCCAGGGGCCACAAAGGATAAATGATGAATGACCTAGAAAGGAAGATCTTGCGTGACCATGTCGGCTCAGCTCAGTATCGACGAACAAATTATTATCAGCCTTGACACAATAGTAGATGAATGTGCGGCCATAGAAGACGAGTTGGTTGAATTAGTAGACAGGTGGGCAATCAATGTGATTGATGCTTCTGAGAACCTGTTAAGCAAGGTCGATTCAAAGAAATGGAGATGGTATGGTCATGTGACACGGGTCAACAACCTCTAAGAAACAAAAATTGGAGGCAAAAGTCGTCACTGGATGGAGGACATCAAAAATAGAGTGGGCTGCCAGTTGCAGACTTACAGCAGCAGAGGACCTAGGCAGATGACAGAAACATTATGAGAAATCATCTATGGTGCCCGAACGACTTCATGGGTTTGTGGACCGTTGATTAGTTTATAACACACACATATATATATATATATATATATATATATATATATATATATATATATATATATATATATATATATATATAATTTACATTAACAATTAGTTTGACAAAATAAAACATTACCGTATTTAACAATACTATTTATAACTCATCTTTTTATAAAGTATATTACTTTTTATTTGAACATACCGTTAGACATGTTTCGTCTGTTCTGCATCCTGGCATTAACGAAGAGGATAATAAAAACACTGTCACAGCTATGATTGTCCACATTTTAGAAATCAGCAAGTTCAGGTAGCACTGCTTTAGGTCTAGTACAAGTTCGGGAAGCACTGCTTTAGGTCTAGCACAAGATCAGGTAGCACTGCTTTAGGTCTAGCACAAGATCAGGTAGCACTGCTTTAGGTCTAGTAAAAGTTCAGGTAGCACTGCTTTAGGTGTAGTACAAGTTCAGGTAGCACTGCTTTAGATCTAGTACAAGTTCGGGTAGCACTGCTTTAGGTCTAGTACAAATTCGGGTAGCACTGCTTTAGGTCTAGCACAAGATCAGGTAGCACTGCTTTAGGTCTAGTAAAAGTTCAGGTAGCACTGCTTTAGGTGTAGTACAAGTTCAGGTAGCACTGCTTTAGATCTAGTACAAATTCGGGTAGCACTGCTTTAGGTCTAGCACAAATCCACAAGTTCGGGTAGCACTGCTTTAGGTCTAGTACAAGTTCAGGTAGCACTTCTTTAGGTCTAGTACAAATCCACAAGTTAGGGTAGCACTGCTTTAGGTCTAGTACAAATCCACAAGTTAGGGTAGCACTGCTTTAGGTCTAGTACAAATCCACAAGTTCGGGTAGCACTGCTTTAGGTCTAGTACAAATTCGGGTAGCACTGCTTTAGGTCTAGCACAAATCCACAAGTTCGGGTAGCACTGCTTTAGGTCTAGTACAAGTTCAGGTAGAACTGCTTTAGGTCTAGTACAAATTCAGGTAGCACTGCTTTAGGTCTAGCACAAATCCACAAGAGCGCAAGGTGCTCAGTCTGATGCACATTGATAAGTTCTCTCGCTATGTACCACGCCCTTCCTACCACGTACTAAATAAACACTACTGGATTGTTACAGCCAACACGATTGGCTAGCATGAACGGCAGGCTGTACACAAGGGCGGATCTTCTTTGTGTGAAAACCTTCAGTCCTCAATCTTTGTTAATGCAAGGTTCGTGTGGTGTAACCGTTACCTTAAGTGACACGCAATCTTTGTTAATGCAAGGTTCGTGTGGTGTAACCGTTACTTTAAGTAACACGCAATCTTTGTTAATGCAAGGTTCGTGTGGTATAACCACTACCTTAAGTAACACGCAATCTTTGTTAATGCAAAGTTCGTGTGGTATAACCACTACCTTAAGTAACACGCAATCTTTGTTAATGCAAAGTTCGTGTGGTATAACCGTTACCTTAAGTGACACGCAATCTTTGTTAATGCAAGGTTCGTGTGGTATAAACGTTACCTTAAGTGACACGCAATCTTTGTAAATGCAAGGTTCGTGTGGTATAAACGTTACCTTAAGTGACACGCAATCTTTGTTAATGTAAGTTTCATGACGTGTGGCAGTAGCGTTAGCTTCCACACCTTCATCCACGTTATACATCTTTTTACATGTATAGGTCTAAAAACAATACATCATTAAAAACAACTGTATCCTTATAATCTAGTCACGCCACTGTTATACAGGATTGAGACAATCGTGTTTGCTGTCTGAACTACTTTATCTAGTACATGAAACAAAATAAACAATGACACAGACAGTACATGAAACAAAATAAACAATGACACAAACAGTACATGAAACAAAACAAACAATGACACAAACAGTACATGAAACAAAATAAACAATGACACAAACAGTACATGAAACAAAACAAACAATGACACAAACAGTGCAAGAACTTTTTGTTAAAACCTACACGCCGGTGACCTGGATGGAATAGCATGTTCATGGTTTGTGATTTCGTTACTATATATAGATACAACTAATAAATAGTGATGCCGCGCATGCATTACATTAGAAAAATCTACTCACGTTTCAATACATCAAAGCTTGTACTACATCTTGCATGTACTATAGCCTTGAGGGGAGGGAGAGAGAATAGGAGGGTGTATGAGTGGGCGAGTGGGGAATGAAGAGGCGTTAAAGGGACTAAATTTTAAATCCAAAATGAAACAAAATACTTGTGTTTATCTAGATGTTAGATCACTTTCGTCTTGACACTGATTTGTTTGAAGCCTAAACAAACGGCAGAATTCGCTTTATGTACAGCCTACAACATGACTGGTGTAAAAGCACAAGCTTTGAAGAAACTTGAATAGAGTGCGACCTAACGATAGAAGTATAGATGGGTGGGTGTGTAGGGTGGGGCGGTGTGTAGGGTGGGGCGGTGTGTAGGGTGGGGTGGTGTTAAGGTGGGTGGGTGTGTAGGGTGGGGCGGTGTGTAGGGTGGGGCGGTGTGTAGGGTGGGGTGGTGTTAAGGTGGGTGGGTGTGTAGGGTGGGGCGGTGTGTAGGGTGGGGCGGTGTGTAGGGTGGGGTGGTGTGCGTGTTTGTGCGTGATCGACTATGCGAGGGTGTGTTGGGGAGGGGGTGGTGGTATAGTTCGCGTGTCCGAGACCCAATAGTCTTTGTTGACGTGTGTCGACATGAGAAGATGTATGTGGCGTATATATATATATATATATATATATATATATATATATATATATATATAAGCCAAGTTAAATTCTAGAAAATTTACTTAACGAAATGTTATAAAATATATTTATGTAAAAGCTAGTCAACTTTTAGCCCAAAACAAATACTCAAAGTAAAATGTTTGTGTATATTGTCAGATTTTAATTTTTAATTGTAGTTATGTCCTTACTATTACATCGTTTAATTGTTGGTTAGATCTGAGGCTTAGTGAGGGGGGGGGGCTGGGGGTACATATGTCCCCTTAGGGGGCGCCTAAATGGGTTGGAAAAACAAATTAAAATATAATTTTAGTTGCAGTTTTGCATTATAAATATATAAATCGAAAGTTTGAGGGGGGGTGCAAATTGATAATTGAAATGTTGCTTCCGAGGAGGCGCCAATTTGAACGTTTGTCCCCGGGCGCCGGGAAGGGTCGCTACGCCTCTTGGTTAGATAGATAATAATAGCTGTAATTGGAATAGTCCAAGTGTTTGATTATACGTCCCCTCACTAGATACAAGTCTGAACAGCTTGTTGTTGTCCCAGTCGTATAGAGTTCGAGTTAATGCATGCACAGGTTAGGCACCCCCGCCCCTCGCCGGACTGCTGGGGTCAGGCTTCGGGTGGAGCTGAGGCCGAATGAATGAATTAAGTTAGTTGAATGCTAGACGTGTTGTTGTAAGCAAGCTTGTGTCTTGTGCTCCGTGGCAGAACTCAAAGCTTATTCAAATCTTAAAATTGTACGTGTGTTGATGTCAGTGGCGTAGCCAGGATCGTCTCAAGGGAAGGGGGGGGTTTTGATTTGCACCCCCCCCCCCCATTCAAACTTTTGATTTGCAACCCCCCCCCCCCCCCCTCCTTTAAACTTTCGATTTACACCCCCCTCATACTTTATATATATACCGAGGGGTCTATGGGGGAGGTTATGATCCCCCTACCTCCCCTGCCTACGCCACTGGTTGATGTAACTCCATCGAGGCGGCTATATAACATGTCCGTCTTAACCTGTTACCTAAATACCTCACCTCACCGCAGTCATCAGCTCCATCACTTTGCGGTGACTTCATAACACCATCCATACAGAAATTATTGTTTTGTTAAAAGACTATTGTATGTGTGTATACAATCAATGTGTCTGAATGCATATAAAAAAATCTACACATGAAATTATAAACAGCAGTTTGTGTGACATTTATCAAGAGGGAAGAAGCAAGTATATATATATGAGCTTACATTTTTTCTACAGTAAACAAAGCTAGTTCATTCAACACACAACAAAGACAGCAGGTTATATTATTTTGTCTAGCATTGAGAAGATAAAACAGGTGAAACGCTATACATAAGTAGAATATATAATTCTAATAAAGACCTGAAAACAATGTATAATCCACTTAATCTTAGTAGACAGAATAGAATGCTTACAGCCTATTCTAATGTGCGAAGTCAAGTCTTCAGCAACATCTCACACGTAGTTATTCAATTAGAATTTAGTTTCTGGTTACTCACATTATGGTTTAAGTATGCAGTGTATATCCTAAAATTATATATATCTTGATAAAAACGACAATTAATTGTAGACTAAATAACACAAAAATGTATACATCATCTATATATATAATTCTCTTCTGTGAGACGCTAGAAAACAAACTGTAAACGCGCTCCCTACCACCCCCCACCCCTACATGGTCTGGTGAGCTGTGATTCACTCTAAATGTTTACAAACAGAGCCGGGTTTAGGTTCAACTATTAGGGGCAGATAATTTAGTTTGAAACTATTTTAAACGTAGGGGGGGGGTAACTAAGTGGAGTTTACTTTAACGGAGGGGGAGGAGGGATGGGGGGGGGGTTATCGTCCTTAACGAGCTACTTATAGTGTTTTAAAGAAATATTTTCAGTGGCAGCGTTGGTACTGTCGAATTCACAAATTATGAATAACTGAAAAGTAGAAAAAACAACAACTAAATAGCGGCGTATGATAAGCCGCGGGTCGGCTCGTAGTAAAATATTTTTCATAAAATAAAATTAGAAAGACGTAATCAAATATTATACAGAACTGTAATAAAGAGTATCACTTATCTCCCCTACTTTTGGTAACTGCTGCTGTCAATATTATAAACTTGTTTATGTTTAGGGGTAAGGGCCCTTGGGCCTTGGCTGATCCGTTACATCACTGATCCTAACCATGTCCGCCACTATCCTAGTTTAACTCTCATACTAATCCCGACATTAACTCATAGAGCTAAACAGGTATAAATAATGTTTGTACTATAACCATATCACTTTCTTGATAATCGCATTCGTTTTATTCGACGACTTTAGAAACGTATCACCATACAATTATCACGTTTGAAACTAGTTGTTGGTTTTTTGTTAAAATAGACAGCGGTTCTAGCTGAAGTTAAATCATTATAAAAATTCACAACATGTAATTACAATCCTGTGCTATGTTAGCTTTTCATTTCAATCATGATTGTAGGGTTAAAGCAAGGAGGATCAATCTTCTATTCTAGTTTTGTCATAAATTTCAAGAGGATAGAACAAAATTAAATTGTCGATGTTTAATGGAAGTCTTCTATTATGTTTAATTGATGCTTTGGCGCAGGGTACAGTCACTGTTTTCAAATAAAAACGAGGCTTTTGAGATTACTAAACTATTGATTACTATATTCAATAGACAGACTTTAAAGACAGTTAGTCTAAAATTAAATACGCAAACCACAAAATAAATAGTATTTATTAAAATAATTATATTAAAGTTGTTTTTTCAAAATATAAATATTAAATTGTCTAGAAGCTTTGTAAGGCTGTTTAAAAAATAAAAGCTAATTCTAATATTTCAACCAGTAGCAAACTAGCCTACAATAAATTAAAGTTTTAAATATAACTTCCAAATTCATGCAAAAAAAAAGATGTAATGAATATCTAGCTATTACTGAGTAAGCACTGTATAATCAAATGAATTATTTACCAAGGAATTAAATCTTCTACACAATTTATCGTTAAAAAAATGTATGTTATAACCGCTGTCACGACCCTGACATAAATCTGGATTCATTATTTATAATCGCAGCACAAAGTATCCTAAATATTATTCTGTGGATGTTTTAGCCCAAAATACTTCAACGGACAAAAATGGTCAACATGACGCCAGATGTGTTGGCTAAACTACCGGAATACATCAGCACCTACGAGAAACAAATGGTGGAGTTCGTGTTCGTCACTTCCGCTTGTTTTCTGGTCGGGGTACTTGGATCAGTGGGGAACATTTTAAATATTGTCGTCTTTTTCAAGCAGGTACTGAATGAATATTGAAGAAAGAGATATAATATAATTGCCAAAACAAGTAATCAGTCATGTCTCTACGAGAAGGAATTTCTTAATTAATTTTTTTTGAAAAACTATCTACCTGCCAGCCTACTTTGTGTATATCTTAGTGTTAAATACAGAATATAATTGACTTTTTTTCCAAGCAAACATTTAAACATTGATAGCAGCAGAACAAATGTTGCACCTACGCATTAGATATAAAATATCTTTTGCACGTGTTATATATATATATATATCTATATATATATATATATATATATATATATATATATATATATATATATATATATATATATATATATATATATATATATATGGTAAACGGAAAAAAAGTCACAGGAAAAAAAAACACAGAAAAAAAGTCACAGTTTTTGCTAGGAAAAAAAGTCACAGAAAAAAAGTCACAGTGGAAAAAATTTTTTGGAAAAAAAGTCACAGAAATAAAGTCACAGAAAAAAAGTCACAAAAATATTTTTAGAAATATTTTTTTTTAATTTGTTTAGAATTGTAAAATTTTGTATGTTTATTGTTGTGGGTTGTATTTTTTATAGCATAAATTATAGCATAAAAGCATTATGGTTTATAACAATTGTAATCAAAAATACTCTAATGAAATTTACACAACAATCTCAACTTTTGTTACGTATTTAGTTAAAAACGCGGTAGAAAATTTCATTATAAAAGAAATTTAGGCAAATTTTGCCGTAGGCTATTCTCTGGTCGGCCTCTCCTCAGTAGGCATTGTCCGAACGTCATGCGTCAATGACAGCATTTGAACCTTGTCGGCTTTCTTTTTTTATCCTAAGTGTTGTTATGTAATGAGCGTGATAAATGTGGGCAGTAAAGGTGGTTGAACTAAACATCTAAACATAACTATTATGGCCATGAGTTGAGGGCAGCAAGTCAGACGAACTTACCATTTCACGGTAATTTAATGTTGGTATTTAAAAAAAAAACAGGATTAAAACCGTGGACTTTGGAGCATTCTATTAAACGCTACTAATCTTAAGTTTAAAATAATTACAATCTACATACTTCATACTAAATATTTTTTTATGAATTATAAAAATTCCTATGCGTATACAGCCTACACACATTACATTACATTTAATTAATCCTAAGTTAATTTGCACTCTCTGAATATTTAATACATAAAAGTATTAACAAGTATCATGCAAATATATATTTGTGACTTTTTTTCCTGTGACTTTTTTTCCTGTGACTTTTTTTCCTGTGACTTTTTTTCTGTGTTTTTTTTTCCTGTGTTTTTTTTTCCTGTGACTTTTTTTCCTACAATCATATATATATGGTTTATATGTGTAGCTTTTTGGCAAACGGAGTATCTAGCACATAGGGTATTTTTTATTTTCGTGTGTTTCGACTGTTTGATTCAAGGATATATTGTAGAATTTATTGTAAAGTTTTTGTTGATAATTGTAAATCTATTGTTGATATTTATTTTGTATAGTTTTTGTAGATGGTTATATTGTTGATATTAAATGTAATTTTGAATGTACTGTCGATATTTATTTTTATAGTTCTTGTAGATATGTATTTGTATAGTTATCGTAGACATGTATTTCTAAAGCTAGTGTACAGTTTTATTGAGCTACCAACACATTTTATTCTTACAAGGGTTTTCATGAAACCGTCAACATCAGTTTCCTGTCGCTGTCCGTGGCTGACCTACTCAACCTACTGCCACTTACCTGGACAAGTTTTTTCGTCTACAACCCCTTCTACCTGTGGCACATTGAGACTCAGGAGTTTAACGTCTATTACGTCATCTCAAGTACGTTTTCATCGTGTTTATATCTTATAGTTTATTTGTATTAATATAAATTATTTTAGACAATGATTTAGCCTACTTCTTTATAATCACTTATTTGTAAATTTACGCTCTATGTTTACGCTAAGCTGACTGCTATACTTAATCTTTTGGTATAGTATCAGGCATAGGATTAGGTTAGTCACTAACCGTTAGTCTTGTGGTTTTGGTCATGAGTTGATCTAGGAAAATGTTTGACTTTTCGAAATATAACTTGAGACTAACGGTAAGTTTTTTCTACGCGGTACTAGTGTGAAGTTCGACGATATACTATTTCAGTGTTTCTTCCAGACTTTTTTCTCCAGGGTGGGGGGGGGGGGGGCACATGATATTTTCGGGGAGGGGGGGCGGTAAACATTTTTCGGGGGGGGGGGGGCGGACACTAGTAAAAAATTCCATCTCGTTCGGGGGGGTGGGGTGCGGTAGACTTTCTTCGAAGAGAATCCTTGGAAGAAACTCTGTACTATTTATACAGTAGCGTACGCAGGGGGGGGGGGTGAGTAGGGAGAGCGGCCGCTCCCCCTCTGGCCATTTTCAGCAAAGTTGCGCCTTTTCGGGAACTTTTTAAACTCAAAGTTTTAAAACATTGATATTTGTTAAAAAATCACAATATTTATTTTCATGCAGCAACTAAGCATAATAGTAATAGACTAGTAGAGTCTACGTTTACAACGCGTATTAGCAGCTGTATCAGTTTGTCATTCTAAAAATTAACCATTACGATGCATTGCAATGTTTAACAAACCTCTACGGGTAGTACCACTTGGCAAGAGGGGTGTTAAGTTTAAGTAGGTAGTCCAAACTGGCGAAAAAGTGCGTTTTAGGGTCAGTTTTTGCGGTTTTCAAAAAAAAATTTCACTATTCCAGTTGTCCTATAAGAATAAAAATTATATGTCAATAAAGTTTAAGTCTTTATCTGTCGTAATCTGGTATTTTTATATCTGTAACACATGTTTGAATGTGTTTTATATTTGTTTGAAAAGTATCAGTACTTCAACAAATTTCCCCGTTTTTCGAGTACCGATCGACCCCACACTGTTTTATCTGGTCGCGGCTTCGCGACGAAGCATCGTAGAAGCATAATCTTAATGTCATTTTAAAGATCGAATTTAGGCTATCGTTTGATGTATAAATTGAAAAAATAACTAGTTTATTTCATTTAAAAAATACAGATTTTAAACTTTAAATGACGATATATACACGGAAACAAACTAATTCTGTTTCAATTTTTACACCGATGTAAAGTTCAATTTTATATCTACTTCTTGTTGTAAATTCAAGTATTTCTGATTTACGGTCGCGAAGCCGTACCCTCAATAAACATATAACCCTCGAGTCGACTTTCAGCCCCGAGTGAGTTGCTCGCCGAACCGTTTTAAAGGTTGACGACCGATGATGCTAAACGGATTTTACCCATGCTAGAGCCTTCAAACAAGTTGTAAGTACCATTTTTAAAGTTTCATTTCCATTTTAATAAATGAATTTTAAGTTCGAATGTCAGTTTGGTTTAATTAGTACACGTTATTAATGTAAATTTGAACTCTACTAGTCCACGGTTTCTAGCGTGTGAACTACGCTTGTACACAGGGTGTGTTTAGACGTGAAGCTATTTAATTCAGGACATTCTAGGGACTTAAAATATGGATGCACTTAACTATTAGATGCTAGTGTTTACTAATTCTTTAAAATCTATCGAACGGGATTAATGATAGGGTCGTATTACTACAGTTTATTTGGACTATCACGTCAAAATTATGAATCGACAAATTCAAAATGGCCACCAGACAATCCTGGTTACTATGTGGACGAACTCAACTATTTACAGGGAACGAAGGTTAAATACTTTTAAAATAATAATGAAACACAAAAGAAATGTATAATTATAATAACTATACATTTTATCGATTTATTTAAAACAAAAGACACTAAATTTTAAGGCTAATGTGATTAATATTTTTATTTTCTGTTGTGTACTCTGATTCCGATTCCCCTGCTAAATAATGTGAAATGGTCTGCGCCAGTCTCCGTAATAAAATGTACCAGATCAATTTTTAGATGGTGGTGCAATTTATTAAGATTATACATGTTGTGACTTAGTTTTAAATGTTATATTAGTTGTAAGTGTAAGTAGTACTAGTAGTATTTCTCATTATTTATTTATTTTATATGCATATTCATATAGTAACAATGAAGGACAGTTAAGTTGTCCTATAGGATGTTGAGAACCACAGTATGGCATCTTCATCATTGGATATCTCAATCAGTGTGGCACAAGCAACGAATATTTCAAATTTCATTCAGTAGAATTACTCTTAAAAATATATATAAAGTAAAAATTACTTTTAACAAAAAGGTGTTTTCAGGCTTTTTCATATGTTTCCAGTAATAGTCGTAGGACAAATAGTAGGCCTACACAATAGGCTAGTAGTAAATTTAATTAAATTTTATTAATCACTAAATCAATTGTTTATTCCATAGCTGGAGACATTTACGGTGGCCTATCCAGAACTTTCCTTACAAGGGAAGGGAAGAAGGCCAAGACCCCACTCCCCCCTACAATTCCCAAAACATATTACTTACTCTTGATGCTCCACAAGATCAAGGTTGAGGGAAACAAGACGTACAAAGATGTGGAGTTGTAGTTTTAAAAACGGTTCCCCCAAAGCAGTTATCAACCGGATAGGTTTGAAAAGAAACCAAAGCATGTGGCATCAACTGCTGCATCACTTGTAGGCATCACGTCTTTATTAAACTACATTACATTACATTACATTTACTCTACTAAATTTTTATTCTGTTTCTCCTGCACTAGATAACTGTGGTATTTTTTAAAATAATATTTTAACTAATGTGATTTTTGAAAATAATTAACACATTTTTCCACGTTGATGTTACCAACACAATAGTTTTAGAGTTATTCCAAAGCAAAAAAAAAAAATTGATTTTTTTTTTATGAAAATAAAATGACCAAAAAGCATTTTTGTCATTTTCAATTATTTTTTTACCTTAGAAAGACTCATTTTAGATGACTGAAAAAAATTGGGCATATATATAAGTAACTTTGCAGCAACTTTACCAATTTCTACACTTATATGTTATTTAGTTTAAAAAATATGGGTTCTCAAAAATGGCACTTTTTGAAAATCAGTTTTTTACCAAATTTTGCTTTTTTAAAAATCGCATAACTTTTTTATTTATTGAGATATTTTTATAAAATTTGTGGCATAGACCTTACAATTAAAAGTTCTTTCATGACATACTCACTCCAGAAGTCTGCAATCAATAGTTAATTTCAGTTTCGACTACCTAGTTTAAGGCAACTGTATTCGCTTACGAATAATTGAATTAGAAAGTGTTATACATAAAACTTCACACATAATTAACTTTATGTATATACATTTTGAATCGTGTAATTTATTTTTTGAAATTGCAATACAGACACAAATACAACTGATGTGGCACCTTTATTTAAATTTACTTATGGGCGAACTGCGTAGCGGTGGGGAAATTTTGACAAGGTCAACAACGTTATCACGATGAAGTAGTAGTGTCATGACAGTTAAGGCGATAGTGATTACGATTACAAATTATATGAAACAGTATCAACTTTATATTAATTAAGTTTACAAGATCTATATCTATATTAAATTTGAATAATGCTATATTTTGTATTAAAAAACAACTCAATTTAAACTAACACTGATCGCACAATTATCCGCTCAGTTAAGTGGCGTTGGTGAGGATGGGGGAGGGTTACACCCCCCCCCCCCCCCATGGCCCCCTTTGTAAAAAAAATTGTCATAAAACCACTGCTACTTATTTAAATCTATTTCTGAATCAGTATACATGGGTAATTGAATACGTATGTTTAGAACAGTCATCTAAAAAATGACGCTATGTTCACTCTGAGTTGGTTATTTCCCCCCCCCCCACCACAATTGTGTAGAGCGACATTAATGTCACACCTAGGTATACGCTGGGTTGCATAATTGGCCTAAAGTGACCGGATAGTGGTGAAGGAAGTTGAACCCACCCACCCCGAACTGATCTGTTAAGTCAGTGGCGAAGGCAGTGGGGTTAGAATCCCCCCCCCTTTATTGACCACTCTGTATATATATATATATATATATATATATATATATATATATATATATATATATATATATATATATATATATATATATATATATATATATATGTATATTTATATATGTATATATATATATATATATACAGAGTATATATATATACAGAGTATATATATATATATATATATATATATATATTATAAATATATATATATATTATAAATATATATATATATTATAAATATACATATATATGTTTATATATATATATATATATATATATATATATATATATATATATATATATATATATATATATATATATATATATATATATATATATATAAAACAAATGCTGGAAAAAATTTTGTTTGCTATTTTCGCTCCTCCTACACCGAAAACCTGGATACGCCTCTGTATTTATATTAATATAAAGTAGAAGTATGCCCTGTATAAATCCAATTTTCTTTTCATCCTTCTGCCAGCCTTCCCTCGAGAAATCTTTACCCGTATTTCACGCTGGATCAAGGTCTACATCAACGTTGAAAGATTTGTCTCCATTCTCTCGCCGATGAAAGTCAAGGAATACTTCACCAAGACAACCACCGCAGTCGTCATGACGTCTATTTTTAGCCTCTACGTCATCGAAATGCCAATCTTTTATCAGTGCGTGCAGATCGTGACCTTGAACTTTCCTCCCCTCAACACAACCGTGTTGTACATATTCGGGACGGATGTCTGCTTTTACAATGAGAGCATCAGCATCGCTTTCCACGCTTTCAGCATTATCTGCCCCTGCGTTCTTGACCTCATCACGGCGTGTCTAATCGTCTACCAGCTGCGAAAAACGAACCAATGGCGATCGAGGTCATTGACCAATGAACGAATGCAGCTCATAACGTCACGTGATCTTAAACTAATCAAAATGATTCTAAACCTGGCTGTTGCTTTTGTTCTCACGACCTTACCGATGTGGATGACGTATGTTATCTCCCTGCTTGAACGTCTGGTCTTTATCAACCGGTACTTTGGGAATATATTTGACGTCATGTTCTCGGCGTCCACATTTCTTGAAGCTGTGGGCAGCAGCATCAACGTCTTCATCTACTACAGCATGAGCAGTAAATACAAGCAGGTCTTTCTCGCGCTTTGGTTTGTGAGAGAGATGAAAAGACATGCAATTGGCCTAGCCTTTATTGAAAACTAACACATGTAGGCCTATACCGGTATGTGTGCGCTTGAACTATAAAAATGTATCTTTAATTCCCCTCTCCCTACGAGATAGAAAAAATATATTTTACACATTAAAATATAGGCCTACACTTGAAACAGTGACACCCCCCCCCCCCCCCCCCCAGTAAATAATCTGGAAGAAGCCATGCACACTTGAGCTGCAATTGTTTACCCTACCTGTTGTGCCAATACAGTTTATATAAGGAAGTAAAGGTTTAAGTAATCTGACTTGTTCTATCTCCAATTTAAAAAAAATCTTAACACTCATCACCTTCTCCATGTAGCATATTCTAACACATGCACTAACCCCAACCACCTAGCTGTGTCATTATTTTCCACGATGGCAATCAAATTCTAGATTATTTACAGTTTTTATTTTCCTTGAAAAAAAAGATAATTATTTTTTATAAACCAATACATAAACTGAACAAAATAAATCAATATATTTCTTACATACCTTGAGATATATATATATATATATATATATATATATATATATATATATATATATATATATATATATATATATATATATATATATATATATATATATATATATATAATATGATAGCTAACATAAAAATGCAACCTAAATTTAAAAGTGACTTAAATTTTAAAATGTGACTTAACATTTAAAATAAGGCTTACATAAATGTTTTATATATTTGCTATGTAATTCGTAATGTAATTTTAAAATTTGGCTTACATAAAAAAAACAAAGTAGAATAAAATATTCTCTTAAAATATATGTTTACCCTCACTGAAATTCAAAATCAACTTTTAATTTGAAAATTACAGTTTAATATGTACATATCAATAGACAAATGTAAATAACAATAAACAAATGTAAATAACAATAAACAATTGTAAATATCAATAAACAATTGTAAGCTTATTTAGTAACTTAAATGTATGTAAATAATCTATCCTATAAAGTGAAGCAATTGAAACAATGTTGGTGAAATAGAATTCTAATTTTTGTAAATGGTAAGCCTACTCAATTTATGTACATTTTGTTACAAGCTCTTCACCGTGAACAAATATTTTAAAATTAATGAATATTTAATTAAGTAGACACTATTCAAATTTATTTTTAAGGTAATAGCACTATGGTGATCTAGTGCACACTTTATACAAAATACTAGTTTCCCACAGATACACTTTTCCAATTAACATAAAAATAGCCTATTTAACATTTATAGTCATAGTTTTAAAAGTCACATGACTTAGTTAAGGCCAGTTTCTTTACGTTTGAATTACCTAATCATAAAAAAAGGATTTAAAAAACACAAAAATAGTGTCCAATCTGTATACAGTTCATACAGAACCAACACTATACATTAATTATAATCTTACATTTTATTAATGCTTTACTTGATTTAAAAAAAAAAAATAAACCACACTTTCTTTTCTGAAAAATACAATTATGATTTTTAAAGCGTGTTAGCTCGTTTTTGTGTCCCCTTTTTACTTTTCTCTTTTGTCTTGAACTAAAACCTCATCATTTCGACAAGAATTGGCCGGATGTGCTAAGAACAATCAAGCTGGGTCTATATAAATACATTAACAACGGAAAAATTGGTATAAAAAATCAGAGTTTCTGCCAGGCATCTCTTCTGCCCCCCCCCCCCCCCCAAAGAGATGGAATTAATATTAACATACACTTTTACTAGAGTCCGCCCCCCCCCCCCCCCCCCACCCCCCTTTCCCCCAGAGAAAAAAGTCTGGAAAAAACACTAATTAAAAATCTAATACAAACAGATAACAAGAAACAAAATTTCAAGAATAGTTTACAAAAAAAGACAGTTCAGTGCAGATATAGATGACCCTAAACTAATGCATACCTCAAGGAGATGTTCAAGTACAATTTCAAGTGTGGCTTCTTTGATGTTTAGATAAATATTAAAGGTCATTAAAATAATCATCACATTGAGATGATTCAGTACAATGTTTAATTTAAAATTACCACAGTTAAAGCATATCTTCTGAAGGAATTCTAAGATGTTTCTGAAATGTATGACTTGAAAGGCATTTACAAAAATAATCTTTTTGTAGGGCCTAATTATGTTGAATGTTGAATTCTATGGTGTTGTTTTAAACTGTAATGCAGGGAAAAACATTTTCCACATTTGACACACTTGTAAGGCTTTTCTCCTGTATGAGTTTTTGTGTGTCTGTGTAGATTATAAAGTTTTGTACAACATTTACCACATGTGTCACACTTGTAAGGCTTTTCTCCTGTATGACTTCTAAGGTGCATCCTCAAGTTGACAAACTTTGTAAAACATTTACCACATTTGTCACACATATAAGGCTTCTCTCCTGTATGAATTGTTTTGTGTCTGTGTAAATTAAAAGGATTTGTAAAACATTTACCACATGTGTCACACTTGTAAGGTTTTTCTCCTGTATGAGTTTTTTTGTGTCTGTGTACATTATAAGGTTGTGTGAAACATTTCCCACATATGTCACACTTGTAAGCCATTTTTCCTCTATGACTTTCTCCTGATCCTGTATGAATTTTTTTGTGTCTGTGTAGATTATAAAGATTTGTAAAACATTTACCACATTCATCACACTTGTAAGCCTTTTCTCCTGTATGACTTCTAAGGTGCGCCCTCAAGTTGGCAATATCTGTAAAACCTTTACCACATTTGTCACACATGTAAGGCTTCTCTCTTGTATGACTTTTTTTGTGTCTGTGTAAATTATAAGGGTTTGTAAAACATTTACCACATGTGTCACACTTGTAAGGCTTTTCTCCTGTATGAGTTTTTTTGTGTCTTTTTACATTATAAAGTAGTGTGAAACTTTGACCACATATGTCACACTTGTAAGCCTTTTTTCCTCTATGACTTTCTCCTGTATGACTTCTAAGGTGCTTCCTAAAGTAGGAAAAATCTGTAAAACATTTACCACATTCATCACACTTGTAAGCCCCTTCTCCTGTATGACTTTTATGGTGCGTCCTAAAGTTGGCATAATCTGTAAAACATTTACCACATTTGTCACACATGTAAGGCTTTTCTCCTGTATGAACTCTAAGGTGTTGTTGTACAACTGAAAGCTGTCTAAAAAATTTACAACATAAGTCACACTTGTAAGGTTTTTCTCCTCTATGAATTCTATGGTGCTTCCTCAAGTTGACAAACCTTGTAAAACATTTTCCACATGTGTCACACTTGTAAGGCTTTTCTCCTGTATGACTTCTAAGGTGCGTCCTAAAGTTGGCATATATAAAACATTTACCACATGTGTCACACTTGTAACGCTTTTCTCCTCTATGACTTCTAAGGTGCGTCCTAAAGTTGGCATAATCTGTAAAACATTTACCACATTTGTCACACTTGTAAGACTTTTTTCCTCTATGACTTCTAAGGTGCTTCCTAAAGTTGGAAAAATCTGTAAAACATTTACCACATTTGTCACACTTGTAAGCCTTTTTTCCTCTATGACTTCTAAGGTGCTTCCTAAAGTTGGAAAAATCTGTAAAACATTTACCACATGTGTCACAATTGTAAGGCTTTTCACCTGTATGACTTCTAAGGTGCGTCCTAAAGTTGGAATAATCTGTAAAACATTTACCACATTTGTCACACATGTAAGGCTTTTCTCCTGTATGAACTCTAAGGTGTTGTTGTACAACTGAAAGCTGTCTAAAAACTTTACAACATAAGTCACACTTGTAAGGTTTTTCTCCTCTATGAATTCTATGGTGCTTCCTCAAGTTGACAAACCTTGTAAAGCATTTTCCACATGTGTCACACTTGTAAAGCTTTTCTCCTGTATGAACTATAAGGTGTTGTTGTACAACCGATAGTTGTCTAAACCATTTACTACATAAGTCACACTTGTAACGTCTTTCTCCTGTATGAATTCTATGGTGCTTCCTCAAGTTGACATAACTTTTAAAACATTTACCACATGTGTTACACTTGTAAAGCTTTTCTCCTGTATGAACTTTAAGGTGTTGTTGTAAAACAGATAGCTGTCTAAAATATTTACAACATAAATCACACTTGTAAGTCCTTTCTACTGTACAAATGATAGGGTGTTGATGAAAGTTTGATGACTGGGGAGAAAGTTGACTAGAATTATCAATGACATCCAGGCACTTGTTGACAATTCTATCCTCAGTATGATCATATTGTAAATGTGCTTTCAAATAAGAGAGTTTTGTTAAAGCCATTCTGCGATGCTGACTTGGATAAATATCTGTGGAATGTTTTTATATGTTTGAAAATTGTTTTCATAATATTTAAAGATAGGTTAAAGCACAGGGCTTATTAGATAAGTCATGGACTAACTGATACAGTGGACACAGTTCTTTCTAAATAATACAGTGGAGACAGTGGTGACTAATACAAGGACACATTGATGACTAATACACTGGACATAGTGTTGACTAATACAATGGACAAATTGATGACTAATACAATGGACACATTGATGACTAATACAATGGATACATTGATGACTAATACAATTGACACATTGATGACTAATACAATGGATACATTGATGACTAATACAATTGACACATTGATGACTAATACAATTGACACAGTGATGACTGATAGAATTGACACATTGATGACTAATACAAGGACACATTGATGACTGATAGAATTGACACATTGATGACTTATTGATGCAGTAGACATAAAAGTCAATTACATCAACAAAAAGGACAGGGATGGCCGTGGTTGAGTCGGTAAAGCTCATGGTTGCTAAACCAAAGAGTCTTGAGTTCAAACCCCTTGGCAGATGAGGATAGTAGTTAGCTGGGGACAGTCACTCTTCTAGGAGAGATTACTCCAAAATCAAATAACTGCTGGTAGTTTGTTCTTGGTTGGACAAAGGCTATGGAAACAAATCCAAAAAGAAAAGCAGGCTGAAATTGGACTCAATGGTGCATAACCAGTTGACATGTATACTTTCCAACATTAAAATTAAGAACGCAGAAGAAGATCAAAAAGGACTAAAAGATGTATGTACTAGATCTAAATGAAATAGCTATTTGTGTGAATAATGAATTTTACTTAAAATATCTGGTTTTATATAGATGAAATACAGGGCTGCCTACCCCAAAATAATGTTTCCTGTAACAAGAGCATAGGTTTTCCGTAATAATTGGATACTGCCCGTAACTTTCAATATTTGTACACATTTTTAAATACAATGTAAATAAGACCAATTTTGTATGATCGTAAAGCTCACCAGCATAATGATGAGTCGGCGACTCATAATACTTTTTATTTTATGGACTATTATTTTTTTTAAAAACGCAGTGAAATTCAGAATGTGAGTCAACAAGGGAAAATTTTAAATAGGAATAGTCCTTGCAATGAGTAGTATGCTGTATGATATAGGCCTACACTACCGATGTCTGAACCAATGTGAACTCAGTGACCCCTAGACTGTATGGGCATCAAGATTTTTCTCCCGCGAACAAGAAAACGTGAGCTGCCAATAACACGGGTGGCAATGTTTAGAATTAGCATATTTCTTGAATATTTTTTTAAAATCTACATTTTATCAATGTGATATCTAGAAGAAAAGTATAATTTTAAAAATATGACCTGTAATTAATCTAGGTGAGCCTAGATCTAGATCTCGTTGTTTAGTAAAAACTTGTCTTCTCGCACATCTCAAACAAAATGCCTCGATAAATTATGTCTCGCTATTTAGGCATTTAGCCGTAATTCTGCCGCAGCTAAATGACTCGCTATTTCGTGTCTTGGCTTTTACCCAAATCCAGTTTATTTTATAAATAAATAGAAACCTACGCTCGCATAGTTTATTTTTTTATTATTTAAATGGTAGACTATTTTTTCATTATTTAAATGGTAGACTATTTTTTCTTTAAAAAAATAGTAGATCTACATGTAGGTTAAATTTTAATTGAGATATTTTCTATGCGCGACCGGACTTTCAATGATTTAGGCCATCTCTACGGACAACACTGGCTCATGAGGTAACAGACCACTCGCGGGGACAATAGTTCACAATATAAACACGACTGCTGCCAGTCTTGACATGAGCGGGAAGTGAAGGGGGAGGGGGATTGTTACGGGAGATGCTAAAAAACATAGAAAACCGGATAACACTCTGAAATATAACTAGATAAATATAAAACTCAGACCAGGAACATAAAAGTTACCACAGTAAAAAAGTGTTTTTACACCAAAGTCGATTTTGATCGCCACTGAAATGAAAACCGTAACCTTTGCGGCATCTATATATATAATTCTCTTCTGGGAGACGTTAGAAAACAAGCTGCAAGCGCGCCTTGCAGTCCCCTCTCTTTCTCTCTATCACTATCACCCCCACCCCACCCCCACATGGTCTGGTGAGCTATGGTCACGCTAAATGTTTACAAATCGTAGAGCCGCATTTAGTGACGGCTATTAGGGGCAGATAATTTAGTTTGAAACGATTTTAAACTTACAGGAGGTAACTAAGAGGAGGCTGCTTTCACAGGGGGGGGGCGTGTATGTTCGGGGTTAGGGGGAAGGGGTAGTGTTTTAAAGCAAATATTTTCAGTGGCAGCATTGGTACTGTCGAATTCACAAATTA
This sequence comes from Physella acuta, assembly GCF_028476545.2. Taxonomy (NCBI): domain Eukaryota; kingdom Metazoa; phylum Mollusca; class Gastropoda; family Physidae; genus Physella; species Physella acuta. Next base: position 359,641 of record NW_026731583.1, read on the forward strand.
GGAATTACTGAAAAGTAGAAAATAAAACAACTAAATAGCGGCGTATGATATGCCGCGGGTCGGCTCGTAATCATAATTCTATAACCTGGGTGTCAAAATCGTAAAATTACGGGCAAAACTATACAAGTAGGGAGCCCTGGAATTACCTCTCCAAAATCTGACAATAAATATTTCTATAACATTACATTTATAGTAATCTAAAAAAGGGTCTCTTGATAGCAATTAGTAGTAATATTGCATTCTTGACAATGAGTGAGAAGGAAAAATACAATTGATGCAAGTAAGAAAATTTTATTTTACTCATTTCTTAAACCTACACATTTTCCTTAACCTAAACACAAATAAAAAATTTGCAGGAACTGGAGCCTTAACCCTAACCAAAACATTAACCAGAATATGGCGGTTAACCTCAACTTGAACCGTAAAAAAAAAAAACCTAGTCATTATCCTAACACTATTTATATCACTGATCCTTATCTCAATATACTCTTTTTATTACTTTGCCATTGCTGTAAGATGTTAGTTGTCTTTGCCATTGAATAAATACACAAATGAAAAAAAATTACATTTTGGCATACCACTTTTTATATTACTTTTATATGATCCCAGTGCATTCTTGTCACACATACCGAAAGACAAATTTTTGTGTTACTGAATGTATATGATAAACATTCAGCAACACCAAAATTAGGGGACGGAGTGGTCTAGCGGTAGTGAGCCTGGTTCAAGCAGTAGACCATCCCTGAGTCTGATGGGTACCTAACTCATGTTAGGGAAAGTAAAGGCGGTTGGGCACAGTGCTGACCACAATATCTCTTCATATGCTGAGGTCACAGAAACAAGTGAACTCTACTTCACTTGCCCTATAGTTTACACAAAAATTATACTAGATTTAATATCTGCCATACTAAGTGTTAATATTTCATACTTATAATTTGAAAAATAGTACTACAATTCATTAGTTTAAAATTCAAAACCAAGAAATAGCATTTTTTTTTGGGTACACCATGAATAGATATCGATTTATCTAGTCTAATATTGAAAAAATAGTTGTACCATAGAAGATTGGCAAAGTTTTCATTCTTCTAAATATGGACTTCTTTTGACCAAAAATGAAATAAATCATGCAGTTTTTTGGGTTCTGATGTCCCTTCAGGTCTGCTGTCATTTGACAGACAACTTTTAAAATATGGACTTTGCAATGCAAAATACATTAAGTCAGGAAATAACGTAATTTAAAATATTGTGAGTCATGCTACCAAAATATAAACTAATTATTCAACATTATTAGGGCCTATAAGATTATTTTTTTTAAATGTCTTTCAAGTCGTCTCAGTTTAAGCTAGATCTAGATCCAGACCCTAGATTGAACTAAGATTTACATCTAAACGATATTTTGTGATGATTGTCATAAATAGGAAAGTAAAGTTTCCCTTTCAAACCTAACGGTCTATGGGGCAAGTGAAGAAGAGTTCACCTGTTTCTGTGACCTCAGCATATGAAGTGATCAGCACTATGCCACGCCGCCTTTACTTTCCCTAACATGAGGTAGGTACCCATTAGACTTGGGTGGACTCAGGGATGGTCTACTGACTTGAACCCAGATTCAAACTCGAGACTTACGGGTTAGTAGTCCAGCTCTCTACCACTCCGTCCCCGTCATAAATAGTAGCTCCTTTCTATTTTTTGACGTTATTTTATTACAATTAGTAAATGTAACTTAGGCCTACCTGTCTTAAACAATAACATGTGTTATCTTAGCTGTGTTAGTACTAGTTAACTTGTACTAGTAGGCCTAGATCTAGATTCTAGTCAAAACTAATCATAATCTAGAAAATAAGATGCTCTAAAGCAGTGGTTCCCAAACTTGATGACCCCCTTTTATAAAAAGTAAGCGACACGTGACCCCCATAGAATTAATAAGTCGAAATTAGTAAGGAAATTAATAAGCACAAAATATGATTTCCTATAGACTTTCAATATGAATCATTCTTGATAACTGTTTAAATGCAATGGGTGAAATTGCATGCTATTCACTAGCCTCAACATTAACGGTTGAGTAGTTTTGCTAGCAAAATTTCAGATATTTTTCTAAATACTTATGTTTTTTTTATTCAATGCTAAGGTTAAATCTAACATCTAGTCTAGCTTAAATTTTATTAGCTTTTAGATTTAGAACATCAAGATGTACCTATAGTTTATATAGTAATCTATAGACCTATTCAATCAGTATGCATTATTATTCATTCTTTCTAGATCTAGACTATCTATATTCAACTAGATCTGGACTTCATATAATGAATTATATCGGGTGAAACTTTGACTAGTATATTAGTGTCGTGAATTCTGCCAAAACTAGTAATGTGGGTGAGAGGGTATTAATGAATGTCTTTAAATATAAGTATATTTTCTTATATTTTATTAAAATATTACCTATAGGCCTAGATAATTGAATAATAGATCATGATTTAATGTTAAATCAATTGAAATATCATGAAATTAAATTTTTTCAACCCTGCTTGAGATAGTAAATTTGCTATTAAAAATAGCAGCCATCTGAAGAAAATTTTATTTAGAATAGCTTTCTTTCATTTCTATTCATATGAAAATGTATTGAAGCATATTTAAATATGTTATATAGGCCTATAAAGCATTCTTTAAAATTCTGTACTTTAAGAACTGATTTTACTGACAAACAACTTCATCAATTCTAGAAGTATTGTGAGATGCAACTTGTATACATTTATAAAATCACTGGTAATCTATTGTTTTAGGTACGTAAAATCGGCTGAGATTAGTAATGTGAAAAAAAGGTGACTCATTAAATTTTAGTAACTATTTCACACTTTTAGGGGGATTTATGTTCTGAAAGTTACAAAAATGTTTCAAATTTTATTAATATACCTGTTTTAAACAATTGTTTTAAAACTTTTCATTAAAAAATAAAGATTAGTGATGTTTTTATCAGATGCAGCCAAGCTCATTTACTTTAGCAGCCATCCCTAATTTTGTGACGGTGTGTGATGAGTGGGAAGGTGGGGGGGCTCTGATGGTGTGACATCACAATTTTGCATTATAAAAAAGCAATGTTAGAAAATGAATTTTAGACGTTATTTCACGTTTTAGAAAACTGTTTTAATAAATTGTAATAGGAATTGATTAAAATACTCTATGTTGACAGAGTTCAGACAAGAGTTTGGAAAAATATCATATTTTAAGAAAAATTCAACTGCAATTTTGATGGGGGTTATAGGCAGAGGGGTGATGTCATTTTAGGGGGGGGGGGGGGGGGTCTAGCTTTTTGTGATGATGTGTGACTGAGGGAAGGAGAGGGAGGTAAAATTGTCAAAAAAGCATGATGTCATTTATAGATGACCCTCAACCTCTATCATATTTTCGTTGTCAATGTCACAATAAGTCATAATGTAAAAAATATAGGCTACATTTTGGTCTGCCTTTTTCTAAGATCTCTAGCCATAATTTAAAAAAAAAAAATTATTTTCATATAGACTATAGACTCTTATAGGCCTATTGTTTAAAATAAAAAAACGCAAAGCTAATGGAGGCGAGCAAGTTGACTAGAATCCTTCCATCACATTGTTGACAAGGAATAAAAACCTGCTTTTTTAGATTGAGTAAACAAAGCGACCATAAAACGTTTTTGTGTGTTTCTGTTTTCACTTTGTAATAAAATACTACGCTCAACTGGAGGTAAACGTGAAGCGGGGAATAAAATACGCTAAAATGGAGTTTTACCCTGTTCAAATATAAATATAGATGCCTTGAATTAGTTGAGAGTGCAATAGATACATAGAAATCTAGGCCTAATGTGTAGGTATAATTATTTCTAACGGCATCGGCTCTTATCGATAATAGGTAACTGGCGAATTTGCCTTTCTAAGACCATGCTTCGGGAGGCATTAGATCTATCTAGATTCTAGATCTAATTCAAGTGGTGGTTAAATTTTTAAAATAAAGACTTTATTAGAAATTTAAAACAAAAATCTAGTTGTAATTTTACATAGGCCATACCTGTACAGGAAGTGTAAAGTACTCACAGATACGTCAAGAATCTGGTTTTATACAGTGAACAGTGAGCTGTTTTGGCTTACGGAAACCAGAATCAAGATAATTTAAATACGGCGGCGATAGCGTTATTTCCGGCCTCGAGATTTGACGAATTTTCGTAGCCTAGTCCCTAGGTTGAACGTTAAAACTTCAAAACTAAAGTCTAGATCTAGATGATTTATAAATCTAGAGAGAATATGCCTAGGCCTATAGAAAATAGATTCTAGATCTAGATTATAGCATGAAAACTGGTTTGCTTGTCACTTTTTAAGTTATGAACAGCTCAGAAGCGCCTCATTTTATTAAAGGATGTGGTTAGTTGGAAGTAGAATAATGTTAGTAAATGTTACAATATGTCAATATGAGGATAGCTGCTAGAAAGATCTAGATCTAGAGAGAATTCTACATTACTAGATCTATATACATCTAGTCTAAATCTACTAGATCTATGATCTAGATCTTATTCTAGATTCTAGTCTATACCTGGACCAGAATTTGGCAAGCCTGAAAGAGCAATATAGATACGAAACTAAACCAGAGATTGTTAAGCAGAAACGGAAAACAGAACTAGTCTAGGCCTACAGATGTAGGCCTAATATGAGTTTATTTTATAATACTTTATATAGACCTAGATCTAGATTTAAATTAAAATAAGCATTTGGGGTCATCCATAAATGACGTCACGTTTTTGACGATTTTTCCTCCCCCCTCCCCTCCGTCACAATTCGTCACAAAAAGCCAGACCCCCCCCCTTAAAATGACGTCACACCTTAGCCTACAAAGATCGATAGTTTACCAAAATCTTGTCTGAAATCTGTCAAATTAGAGTATTTTAATCAATTCCTATTACAATTTATTAAACCTGTTTTCTAAAACGCAAAATAACATCTAAAATTCGTTTTCTAACATTTCTTTCTATAAAGCAAAAGTGTGACGTCGCACCATCTGAACCCCCCCCCCTCATCACACATCGTCACAAAAATACCGACCCCCCCCCCCTCCCCCCTACAAGTTTGACGTCATTTATGGACGACCCCCTTTGGTTACAACTCGAATAATCAAATGTGCAGACTCGATTTCTTGTAAAGTGAAGTAACTATTATTGAAGTTTTGTTACATCGGCCATGTGTGCTAAGTGGTACCCAATCAGTGGCATAAGGGTTTAAACATTTATGACGTTCACAAAAAATTCAGCCTTGACTTTGACTCCCACCTCCACTTTCCACCATTCAAAATGTTAATAGTAATATTATAAGTTTGATTAATGACCTCGATATTTGTTTACTTCATCGCTCGCTTACCAGCGCGGAAAAAATAGAGCAGTTTAGTGAAATGAGCCAAAATACATTGTTGCAGGCTCAGAGGCGTAGCGCCCGGTGACAAACTTTCGATTTGCACCCCCCCCCACCCCTCGAACTTTTGATTTGCACCACCCCCTCTCAACTTTCAATTAGTTTTTCCAACCCATTTTGGCGCCCCCCCCCCCCTAAGGTCGGCGCCCGGGGACATGTCCCCCCGCCCCCCCCCCCTCGCTACGCCACTGTGTAGGCTGGGATGTCAGCAGCCCCTGTCAGGGGAGATTCAGCTGTTCCAGTTACAGTATGTCTTGTTGGTAATTGTTGCCTCCCTTGTATTATGTATATCATGGTTACGGCCCTTGAGTGTTCACAGTGGCTTCCGTGAAGTAGTAGATGTGTACATTACATGTATTCAGTTACCTACAGGTAGACCAAGAGCCAAGACTTGTCGTCTGTGCTGTCTATTATAATAAAGTAGCAAGGTTAACGCAGAGATCTGTGTTACGTAACATCAGCAGTCAAGAAAAAGACAATTGCAAATTTAACACATATGGTTACCAGCCAAGGGGGATAACAAATAAAGTTTTAATTCATTGAGCCCTGTTGATGTAGTTGTGTTGCATGCTCTTGTGAGCGATTTTACCTGTGTCCCATGTCATGTGACATGGGACTATGGGTAGTTTCGTGTCTAGCCGTGTCAGTCACACGCAAATCTGCTGTCTGTGGACACGGTGACGGTACCAAGATGTAGACCTAATGAAGGTAGTGTGGTTATATAAATTATGTTTATTGTTAGAATACTTATTTGTGTATTCCTGCTAGTGCTGTATGTGCACACAAGTTAGGTTGAGTAATTTTTAAAGTATTTATTGTTGTACTTTTATTGGTACTTGTTGGCAGTACTGTGTACTGGCCGCAACATATTTTATTGTACCCGTGTATGTTGTAGCCTACTCGTGGTGTTATCATGAATGTAACTTTTTCTTTACATTTGTTTTAGGGCTACAGTTCTTCTCTGTTTTCTTTTTGGTTTTCCTGTTTGTTTAGTATTCATCTGTGTTCTGCATCGCCGTCATGGCTCGATGTACTGTTGAATAAAGCCAGTACTTGACAACAACTGTCGGTGTCAGTGTGTCCTAAATCTCAGCCCGTCTTAACCACAACACCTCAGTGGGTAAAGCATCCCCACTGAGTGAGGGTTACACAAACAAACATAGAGACACTAAGCTACCAGAACTAGGTAGGCCTATTCATCGGACGGATGGTTGAGTATGCAAGTGTTATCCAGAATAGCTTGAGTTCTGTAGACTCTAGATTAACTAGCACATCTAGTATCTAGTACACCTTGCTCAGATGGCTACCTTTTAGTAAAGGCGTTCGGGCATATTGCTTACCATACTATCCCTTTATAATATACAGGTCAATATAATATATAACAGGTTCTCCTGAAACAAACACTGAACAAGTTTTCTCAACACTCACTTAAAAAATAACATGACCTATGGTTTGGTTAGTAGATAGTTAATCCATGGCAGTGCCTAGCATATTTTCCCAGCTTTACACAAATACAATTCATTGTAGTAGTTCTGGCACCAACCGTCACTTGGAACAAAAACAAGCAGTTAGTGACTTGTATTTCTTGCATGGTTAATATTATTTTTAATTTCTGGCAACTAAAAAGGAAACTTGTCTCATCAAATTTCTTAAATAATTATAGTGTTAATTAAAAAAACCCGAAGACGTATTTGAAACTCATGCTAAACTACAGGTGGGCTAACTTAAACATCGGTGACAAAGTACCTCTAGTCGATCCCCTAATATGGACAAATTTGGTCAAAGAAGGCAGAATCATATGTTTACAATATCATTTTTACAGGGAAAAAAGCAATTTTAAAAACAACACAATTTTGCCCTCGAAATGATGCACTCCACTTCTGCATCTCTATGTCCTTATGAGTTCTCTTCTTCGTTCTTAAAATTTAGTGTTGGAAGGGATCGAGCCTTATCTGCAAGAGGGTTTTTGTACTCGAGACTTTTTCGAATGTTTGCCAACTCGACCACGCCTCCATAACAATTAAGGATACGTGTCAATTGGTTATGCGCCTTTAGGCCATCGACTCCGATTTTGGAAGTGTCTCTTCTAGAAGAGTGGCTGTCTCCAGCTAACGAGCCTCATCTGCCCGAGGGTTCGAACTCGAGGCTTTCGGTTTAGCAACCATGAGCTTTACCGACTCGGCCACGCAAACTCCATGTTAAAGATTCTAGAGCCATAAAAGTAAACACTCCATGCTGTGTATTACCTTGCATTGCATTGTCTTACTACAAGTATTGAGGTAGAGTTTACTTATTTAAAAAATTTATTATTATTGTTGGCAAAGAATACGCCAACAAAATATTTTTTGAAAATATTAAATACATTACAAGCACATTGCTAAACGGATCAGTCGAAAATTTATTTTGTTTATATGCCTAGAAAAAAATGGATTGAATAAATAGAATCAATTACAATGTTTAACAATTATGCCGAGGCAGGTAATTTTAAAAAAAAATTCAACTAACCCTTAATATTGACATTTCAGTTAAAATACATTTTTGTATTATTTGATTATTATATATTAAGGCTCATAATTAAAATAGATTAATGTTAAGATTATTTATACTATATTCTGATAAGTGGGCACAGAGTTTAAACTTTTAAACTCAATATGAGATTAACAAAAACAAGTAAAAAGTTGAAATAAAATTATACGGCAGTTACGGTCAAAACCGCTGCTAATAAGGAGGGCATATATAATTGGAATAATAATCCCGTTCTATCGTTTTTTAAACGGTTAACATAGCAACGCGAACGGCTACATTTGCATTGGATTTTTTTATTCACGAAAGATTTAGAGCCTGTGACTTCATATTTTATTTACTTGTACAATTAGCTAATATACAGACTTAAACAATAGTTACTCTAAAATTAAAAATGCCAGCCACATAATAAATAGTATTTATTTAAATAATTATATAAAAGTTTTATTTTCAAAATATAAATATTAAATTGTATAGTAGCTTCACAAGTCTGTAGAAAAAATAACAGCAAATGATAATATCTCAACCAGTACCAAACTAACCTACCATAAATGAAAAGTTTTAAATATAAATGCAGCTAAAATTAAAACCCAATAAAACAAACACTTGCTGCTCTGCACACTGCCTTACTGTCTTTCTCTCTCAATATATATATATATATATATATATATATATATATATATATATATATATATATATATATATATATATATATATATATATATATATATATATATATAATGCTATATAAATGTACAATTGTATCAATATGTTTATAATTAATATAGTACATATATGACACTATTATGTGAAATGAAAATGGAAAATAAAGTATTACTGTAGTATCAAACACCAGAGATACTGTGAGCTAAACTAGTAGAGAATAAAAATTACAGTTTGATGTAAATATCAATAAACAATTGTAGGCTTATTTAGTAACTTAATTTTATCTAAATAATCTATCCTATAACGTTTTCTAAGAAGATTCTGAAATGTATGAATTCTATGGTATTTTATAAACTATAATGCTGGGAAAAATATTTTCATATTTGTCACACTTGTAAGGCTTTTCTCGTGTATGATTTTTTTGTGTCGGTGTACATTATAAGCTTTTGTAAAACATTTACCACAGGTGTCACACGTGTAAGGCTTTTCTCCTGTATGAGTTGTTTTGTGTCTATGTACATTATAAGTGCTTGTAAAACTTTTACCACATGTGTCACACTTGTAAGGCTTTTCTCCTGTATGACTTCTAAGGTGCATCCTCAAGTTGACAAACTTTGTAAAACATTTACCACATTTGTCACACATGTAAGGCTTTTCTCCTGTATGAATTGTATTGTGTCTATATACATTATAAGGGGTTGTAAAACATATACCACATGTGTCACACTTGTAAGGCTTTTCTCCTGTATGACTTCTAAGGTGTGTCTTCAAGTAGACAAACATTGTAAAACATTTACCACATTTGTCACAAATGAAAGGCTTTTCTCCTGCATGAATTCTTTTGTGTCTGTGTACATTATAAGTGCTTGTAAAACATTTACCACATGTGTCACACTTGTAAGGTTTTTCTCCTGTATGACTTCTAAGGTGGGTCTTCAAGTAGACAAACATTGTAAAACATTTACCACATTTGTCACAAATGAAAGGCTTTTCTCCTGCATGAATTCTTTTGTGTCTGTGTACATTATAAGGTGTTGTAAAACATTTTCCACATGTCTCACACTTGTAAGGCTTGTCTCCTGTATGTACTCTAATGTGTCGTTGTACATCCGATAGTTGTCTAAAACATTTACAACATAAGTCACACTTGTAAGTTTTCTCTTCTGTATGAATTCTATGGTGCTTCCTCAAGTTGACAATCTTTGTAAAACATTTACCACTTTTGTCACACTTGTAAGGCTCTTCTCCTGTATGAACTCTAAGGTGTTGTTGTACATCCGATAGTTGTCTAAAACATTTACAACATAAGTCACACTTGTAAGTTTTCTCTTCTGTATGAATTCTATGGTGCTTCCTCAAGTTGACAATCTTTGTAAAAGATTTACCACTTTTGTCACACTTGTAAGGCTTTTCTCCTGTATGAACTCTAAGGTGTTGTTGTACATCTGATAGTTGTCTAAAACATTTACAACATAAGTCACACTTGTAAGTTTTCTCTCCTGTATGAATTCTATGGTGTTTCCTCAAGTTAACAAACTTTGTAAAACATTTACCACATGTGTCACATTTGTAAGGCTTTTCTCCTGTATGTACTCTAAGGTGTCGTTGTACATCCGATAGTTGTCTAAAACATTTACAACATAAATCACACTTGTAAGGTTTTTCTCCTGTATGAATTCTATGGTGTTGATGAAAGTTTGATGACTGGGAAGAAAGTTGACTAGAATTATCAATGACATCCAGGCGCCTGTTGACAATCCTATCCCCAGTATGTTCATATTGTAAATGTGCTTTCAAATAAGAAAGTTTTGTTAAAGTCATTCTGCTATTCTGTCTTGGATAAATATCTGTGGAATGTTTTTACATGTTTGAAAATTGTTTTCATAAAGATAGGTTAAATCACAATGCTTATTAGACAAGTCATGGACTGATACAGCGGACACAGTGGTGACTAATAGAATGGACACAGTGATGACTGATACAAAGGACACAGTGATGACAAATACAATGGATACTGATGAATAATACAATGGACACATTAATGACCGATTGATACAGTAGACAAGAAAGTCAGCGACATCAATAAAAAGGACAGGGATGGCCGTGGTTCAGTCGGTAAAGGTCATGGTTGCTAAACCAAAAAGTCTCGGGCAGATGAGGCTAGTTAGCTGGGTACAGCCACTCTTCTAGGAGAGACAACTCCAAAATCAAACAACTGCTGGTAGTTTATTCTTGGGTGGACAAAGTCTATGGAAACAAATCCAAAAAGAAAAGCAGGCTGAAATCTGACTCAATGGTCTCAATGGCGCATAACCAGTTGACAATCATTGACATGTATACTTTCCAACACTAAAATTAAGAATGCAGAAGAAGAAGAACAAAAAAATTCATAAAAAACATTTTAATAACAAGCTATTATGTAATAATGCACTAAAAAGTAGAAAATAAATTATAGACTACTATTTAAATAACTATAAAGAAAAGCATGGGTCACTTTAGTACCTATTGGATACCTTTACTAATGTTTAGGAAGAGACCCACGCTTTTCTTTATAGTTATTTAAATAGTAGTCTATAGTATATTTTCTACTTTTTAGTGCATTATTACATAAAAGCTTGTTATTTAAACGTTTTTTATGGATTTTTTTTCAGTACTTTACATGTTTTATTTAGAGTTACACAACTAAAAACCATTGCGGGCCTACTGAACGTGATGGCGCAGCCATTGAACGTGATGACGCGTGTGGTGTGGTTGGATAGACATGCACACTAATAAGGTCAAAATTTTAATTAATTCATAAAAATTAATTAGGCATCCAAATAAGTCAAATTTAATTTCAGTTTGCATTGTCTTCATGTCTTGACCCACGTGCCAAGTTTGAACCATATCGGTCAAGTAGAAGTGTCCGAATTTTCACTCCAGCGTTTTTCGCTCTAGACAGACAGACTGACGACAAAGGAAGCAAGTTAAAAGCTTGTAAAAAGGACTAAAAGATGTATGTACTAGATCTAAATGAAATAGCTATTTGTGTAAATAATTATATTATATCAGGTTTTTCATCAATGAATTACCTCTCCAAAATCTGACAATAAATATTTCTTAAACATTACATATATAGTAATCTAAAAAAGGGTCTCTTGATAACAATTAGTAGTTATATTGCATTCTTGATATTTAGTGAGAAGGAAAAATACAAATGAGGCAAGTAAGAAAATTTTTATTTTACTTTTTTCTTAAACCTACACATTTTCCTTAACCTAAACACAAATAAAAAGTTTGCCGAAACTGGAGCGTTAACCCTAACCAAAATATTAACCAGAATATGGCGGTTAAACTCACCTTGAACCATAAAAAAAACCTAGTCATAATCCTAACACTATTTATATCACTGATCCTAATCTCAATATACTATCTCTTTTTATTATTTTGCCATTGCTGTAAGATGTTAGTTGTCTTTGCCATTGAATATTTACATTTTGGCATATCACTTTTTATTTTACTTTTACTCTAATTGTATTTTCTATTACTTTCATATGATCCCAGTGCATTCTTGTCACACACATCACACCCAAAGACAAAATAGTGTAAAAAAAATCATATGCATTCAGTAACACAAAAATTAATACTAGATTTAATATCTGCCATACTAAGTGTTAATATTTCATATTCATAATTTGAAAAATAGTTATATAATTCATTAGTTTGAAATTCAAATATTGTTTTTTCTGGCACAACATGAACAGATATCAGTGGACGCAAGCAAGTTGATGAGAATCCTTCCATAATGTTGTTGACATGGAATAAAAATGTACTTTTTTAGATTTAGACTGTAAAAATTATTAAAAAAAAAACTAAAGTAAAATCAATTTAGAAATTTTTTATTTTCAGAATAAATGCTATAAAAATTGCAAATCCAGAGAACTTGAAAATAATTTCTATTTATTTTCATCAAGCCTAAGTTATAACTTATAACTGGATGTTTCACTTTCGTAAGACACATATTGATTGGCTGTACAGGAACTCCGTGATCGATAATTATTTGCAGATAAAGTTTATAAATAACAAAGCAAATTTAAACCCCATGACATAGTTTATTTTTTAGCTTACAATGTGTACAATAAAATTTATGGCAGCCTATCGAATTGCAGGATGCCATTGTTTATGTCTCCTTTACATGTGAAAACCAAATTGTTTCTGCATTTTTTTTTATTTAGTTACAGAAAAACATCAAATATATCCAATCTTTAGTAAGGTCCAAAAAAACCCGACAGACAGGATTTTATAACCATATTAATTGTAACTACACATTGCATGATTTTTAAATTATTTAATGGGCCTCTCGAATAGACTACTTTCTCGCTCGCGTCCATTCAGTAGGCTTTTTTATGAGAATTACAAAATGATTTTTTTATTAAAAATGTATTAATAATAGCTAGAACACTAGTAAACTAAGCTAATTTAGCATATTTTAACTTTCTGTGCAAAGTCATTATTACTGAAAAAATTCCAAAGTCAGGTCAGCCTGTGGCACCTTTCACTGAACTTGACTGAAGGAAAAAACATTTGACCTGTGACCTTCATTAAAACAGAATTTACTTATGTTTTTTTTAAACTATTTTTGGTAAGCGCATGAGCCGTGAGATGGCTTCAAAACAACAAACCCATAAGCTGTGAATCGAATGGCCTACATTCAGTTTGTGTGGTCCAATGCTGAACATTTTGAATAAAATAAAATATTGTCTTTTTAATAAAATATAATGATTGAATACTGTTCAAATATAAATAATTTTAAATATAGATCTAGATGTCTTGAATTAGTTGAGAGTGCAATAGATACATAGAAATATAGGCCTAATGTGCATAATTGTTTCTAACTGCATCGGCTCTTATCGATAATAGGTAACTAGTGAATTTGCCGACCGTGGGCAGAAATTTTAAGACCATGCTTCGGGAGGCATTATCTAATTCAAGTGGTGGTTAAATTTTTAAAATAAAGACTTTATTAGAAATTTAATACAAAAATCTAATTGTAATTTTACATATGCCCTACCTGTACAGGAAGTGTAAAATACTCACAAATTTCATGAACTTGGCAAGCCTGAAAGAGCAATATAGTCAATATAGATCTAGTACTAGTATGTACGAAACTAAACCTGAAATGTTTTTATATTTATATTATTAATTTTGATTCACTTGTTTTTGGAAAAAAAAGTCTTGTATATACTAATCTTACAATAAGAATTATAGCTTCACCATTAAAAGTGATATCGACACTATGTTAGGCCACTGTGTAATTATAACCACTGTATGTTTGTGCTTTTCATGCAAATATAGTCACCAAGAACGGTAACTCTTACTGTCACACTAACCATAATCATACCATTATCTGTATTTAACTATTGTCCTAAAGCTAACAGCAAAATAAAAAGATTTTTTTTTCAAAATAAGCTGTGGAGTTGTAGTTACAACCACCCTAAAATTAAATCGTCGTCTTAATTTACCATTCCCATATTCAACTTTTTTCCAAAAACATAGCTTCGCCTACTCTGGTTCTAATTTGTGGAACAATCTTCCTAATAAAATAAAGCTATCTAGAATCTAGATCTGAAAATATATTCAAATCTAAACTAAAACTAAAATTATTTAATGACCTAACTGACTCATTGTAACATTCCTCATTCATCTATTATATTCTCTTTTTTTTATCTCATTTTGTATGATAACTATGTAACATTGTTTCTTTATTCCACATTTTTAGTGCTATGTTACTGCTATGTGTTATTGAATTGTTTTATTTGTTTAAACGGCCAATGTGAAAAAAGGCCTTTGTGCCTACAATTGTAACCGTTTTTTTTTTTTAATAAATTTGAATAAATTTGAAATTTGAGTACTAATTTAACGGAGTAAAGTAAAGAATTTTAACCACTAATCTAATTAAACTTCTTATTAAAAAATGCGTCAGTAATAAGAAAAAAATATCCTAAATTATCTTCCCTACCAGAAAAAAATTGGAATTTTTAAATGTAATCAATTATTTTAATTTTTATAAAATATTTTCATGCCGTCTTAGAAAAATGTAATATTTGACTGAAGTTTTTACAAAATGCAAATATTTTGCATTTATTTATTGTTTTATAATTGACGAGCCGGCCCGCGGCATAACATACGCCGCTATTTAGTTGTTTCTAATTTTCAATAATTCATAATTTGTGAATTCGACAGTACCAACGCTGACACTGAAAATATTTCTTTAAAACACTATAAGTAGCTCGTTAAGGACCATAACCCCCCCCCCCCCTTTCCTTCCCCCCCCCCCTTCCCCCCCCCCCCCCCCCCCCTACGTTTAAAATCGTTGGCTCTGCTTGTAAACATTTAGAGTGAACACAGCTCACTAAAACCAATTAAGGGTTGGGAGGTAGGGAGAGCGTTTGCAGCTTGTTTTCTAACGGCTCGAAGAGGAGAATTATATATATAGATTATTAGCTGAGAAGCTAAAAAAATTAATGCAGTAGGCCTATATAATAGACACCAATCCTCAAATTGTAGTGTCATTATCGTCAAGGGGGGGGGGGAGATTATTTTGCTATATGGTGTGACAATATCCTCTTTCTTTCACATAAGTGCAGTCTATTTCAACTTTATATACTATATACATTTCACATCAGCATGGCCTACATAAAGACAGTTTGTTTAAAGTTACATTATCATTTGAAAAATAATTACAATTTTAATAGTATAAAAGCACTCAAAAAAATAAGTCAAATCTGTATATAATTCATTAAAAAAATCAACAATATAGAGAAATTAAAACCTTTCATTAGTTGATTAAAACTCTACACAATTTAAAAAATAATTAAACCACATCTTGTTCATTGTCTGAACATTGCAATTATGATATAAAAAAATGTTTTTGTTTGTTTGTCTGCCATTCTTACTTGGCCTGGTACCTTAAACTAAACCCTAATCAATTAGACTAGAATTGGCTGCTTGTATTTAGTACAGACAAGCAGGGTCAATTTTTTTTTAAATTACCAATAAAAACTAGATATTAAAAATTTAATACTGGCAAACCACAACAATAAAAAAAAATGTTTTTTCACAAAGCAACACAATCCACAAGGAGATTTTCTACATAGTTCTTAGAGATTTTCAACGACATTTTCTTTATGGATTCTTTTGATGGTTAACAAAATATTAAAAATATGGGGAAAAAAATAATGATGCCTCTGTTGTCTCTTTGTGAAAATTTTCTCACATTTGTAATGCTTCTGTAAAATGTTACTTATGTGAAAAACAATTACAACATTTGAAAGGATTTTCTCAAATGTGAAGTCTATAGTGGATCTGTAAATGTGAAGTATATGGTGGATCTGTAAATGTTAGATCTATGATGGATCTTTAAATGTGAAGTCTTTGGTGGATCAGTAAATGTAAGGTCTATGATGGATCTGTAAATGTGAGGTCTATAATGGATCTGTAAATGTGAAGTCTATGGTGAATATGTAAATGTGATGTCTTTGGTGGATCTGTAAATGTGAGGTCTATGGTGGATCTGTAAATGTGAAGTCTATGGTGGATCTGTAAATGTGAAGTCCAGTCATAACCCCCCCCCCCCCCATAGACCCCTCGGTACATATATAAAGTATGATGGGGGGGTGCAAATCGAAAGTTTGAGGGGGGTGCAAATCGAAAGTTTTAGGGTGGGGGGGGTGCAAATCAAAAGTCTGAGGGGGGGGGCAGCAAATCGAAAGTTTGTCCCCGGATAAAAATTGGAACCGCCCCTCCCCTTGATATGATCTTGGCTACGCCACTGGTGAAGTCTATGGTGTATATGTAAATGTGAACTATGGTGGATATGTAAATGTGAAGAGTTTCTTTCATGCATAATGGGTCTATGTCAGGGGTCGGCAACCTATTGAGTCGGAAGAGCCACTAACATTTTTATTTCAATATTTTGGCATTTGATTAGGATCAGACATTTAAATTTGATTTTTGATTCGAAATAAATAGCTTTAAATATGAAAGAATATTTATATTTTAAAAAATATTAATATTTCGCACAAAATATATAAAAGAATTTTATCTAGCTCTGCTATGATGGAATTAGTAATGAATATAACTATAAGATTACCCCAATCCACTTTACAAGCCAATAGCTTGCAGGGCAGCCTCAACACGGCAAACTCCGACTAACTGACTTGGATATCGGTTTGAATACCGTGTACCGGTCGCTTCAGTCCCTTGGTTGTCATTAGGCTTACACCCCTCTGAACGCAGGGTAAACTCGTACCCCACCGTCAAGTACCCTGCTCAACAGTAGGAAGCTAATAACCAAAACAAACTTCGTCACTCAAGTCAAATTTGATTACTGACGGATAGAGCAATGCATTTTGTATAAAATAACATTACTCATTTAACGATATTTTTAAAAAGTCGGCACTTGGGCAGTGGCAAGAATGGAGCCGTCGTCAACGGCTGTGCGGCTGGGCCTGGTGCCCAAGCTGCCGTCAGGATACTTTCTAACGCACCTACTCATTGTTCTCTGACGAGAGTTTTTATCATGTTTTAAGTTATTTATATTCATTATATTATAAAAAAAATATAAAAAAAATTCTATATATATATATATAATTCTCTTCTTGGAGACGTTAGAAAACAAGCTGTAAGCGCGCCTTGCAGTCCCCTCTCTTTCTCTCTAGGAAGTCTGGTGAGCTGTGGTTCACGCTAAATGTTTATAATCGTAGAGCCGGGTTTAGTGACGGCTATTAGGGGCAGATAATATAGTTTGAAACGATTTTAAACTTAGGGGAGGTAACGAAGAGGAGTTTGCTTTCAAGGGGGGGGGGGGGTGGAGTGGGGGTGGGTGGGGTAGGGGTTGGGGGAAAGGAGGGGGGTATCGTCCTTAACGACCATCTGGTAGTGTTTTAAAACAAATATTTTCAGTGGCAACATTGGTACTGTCGAATTCACAAATTATGAATTACTGAAAAGTAGAAAATAAAACAACTAAATAGCGGCTTTAAGCCGCGGGTCGGCTCTGTATATATATATTCTCTTCTTGGATACCCTAGAAAACACCAAGCTGTAAGCGTGCCTAGCAGCCCCCTCTCTTCCTCTCTAGGCGTATCTCTACCATCCCCACATGGTCTGATGAGCTGTGGTTCACGCTAAATGTTTACAATCGTAGAGCCGGGTTTAGTGACGGCTATTAGGGGTTGCCGACCTCTGGTCTATGTTATAAAAGTAGGCTCTTCATTTAGTCTGTATGATCTACAAATGCAACCAGTAGGGGGGTTACTAGAAATTTTCAAGGGTGGGGGTGGACTAAATTTTCTAGAAAGTGGACGGACACTGGTAAAAGTATATTTTCTATATAAATTTTATTTCGTTGAAGGAAGACGGTAGACGTGCTCTGGGGTGGGTGGGGCGTGGGGAAAGGGTTGGCTGACTCATGCTGTCTGGCGGTAAGGCTGACCCCCCTCCCCCCCCCCCCCCCCGCCCAAGTAGAGTCGCCTGAAAGAAACTAAGAGCGACTTTTGTCATGTTGTAGATTAGGTGCGAGGTTTAGGGGTATGGCTACGACTATATTTAGTATCAATGTGCAGTAACCGTGCAGATCAAGCGATTCTGTATAAAAATCCGTTTTCAATGTCATTTGTCGTTTACAATTAAATCTAAAGTTGAGGTGGTGATTTTGGTTTAGAGAAAAAGACAACACTATCAACCTAGCGTCCCTTGTATCTGTCTCCTTTATCTCGTTGTTTTTATCAAAAAGTAAAGGTTTAAGTAATCTGACTTGTTCTATCTCCCATTAAAAAAAATCTTAACACTCATCACCTTCTCCACGTAGCATATTCTAACACATGCACTAACCCCATCCACCTAGCCGTGTCATTATTTTCCACAATGGCAATCAAAAACTAAATTATTTCAAGTTTTTACTTTCCTTGAAAAAAAAGAGCATTGTTTATGATAAACCAATACACAAAGCGAACTAAATAAATCCATATATTTCATACATACTTTGACACTCACAGATAAATCAGGATCTACGATTTTCATAAAATACTTATATATGAAATTTCATCAACCTAGCTGTAACGGTACTCAAGTTATCGTGTTTACACACACACACAGACAGACACACACACACAGACATACGGACAAGATTGCAAAATTATTTTTTTCCGTATCAGTGAGGTGTAAAACGTCGTGATTTGTAAAAATCTCGATTTTGTTTTTGCACGACTACAAGACTTTCTCTATACTTCGTATATACGAAAAAGTAACAAAGTAGAATAAAATATAAGTTTATAAGTATAAGTTTACGCTCACCGAAATTCAAAATCAACTTTCAGAATTTTAATTTTTATTTATTTATTTATTCAATTATGGTAACAATAGTAGGCACGTTTAAAAAAAAAAAACAATTTAAAAACAGCATTTAAAAAAAGCAATAGTAACGACATAGCAGTAACATAACACTAAAAATGTAGAATAAAGAAATAATATTACATAGTTATAATACACAATGAGATAAAATAAGAATATAATAGATGAATGAGAAATGTTTCAATGTTTTATTTTAGTTTTAAATATATTTCAGAGCTAGATAGTTTTATTTTATTAGGAATATTGTTCCACAAATTAGAACCAGAGTAGGCGAAGCTATGTTTTTGGAAAAAAAAGTTTTATATGGGATCGGTAAATTAAGACGACGATTTAATTTTATGTTAAAAGAAAATAGGTCTGATAAGTAAGAGGGGGGCTGATTCATGGAATATTTTATATAAAAAAACTAATTTAGTATATAATATCTTTTTTTTAATGGAAGAATCCAGACTACTAGACAAGCCAGTAACCAGTTTTATAGCCCTTTTTGTAATGATAGAAGAGGACGCTGCTTAGTTATAAAGCTGCCGCTCCACACTACAGAAGCATAATCCAACATAGATTGAATAAAAGCTTCATAAAAAACCAGCCTGCTCCAATAGTCCAGAAAGTTCATTATCCTTGCTATTTGAAAAGTTGTCTTTAATAAGGACATTTTTAGTAGATGAATATGGTCGGACCAATTGAGGTTGTGATCTACAATCAATCCTAGGCATTTGTAACTGTTAACCTGTTCAATGTTTGTATTGTCTATAGGCTATAGTAATGCGTAATGAGATGGATGGAAGACGAAGGCGTTTCTGATGAGTTGTAATAATCATTGACTTAGTTTTATCGGGGTGAAGTGAAGTTTCATTTTTTACATTTTGTCCAAGTAGCAAGCTGATTGGCACATGTTTGAAGTTTGTAACTAAGTGAGTCAGCACTGTCTGCAAAGACATGTTACGAAGTATCATCAGCGAACATCTCGCACTGACCTGCGTCGATGTGCAATGCAAAATTATTAATGCATAATGAAAAAAGTAAAGGACCTAAGATTGAGCCCTGTGGAACCCCTATATTAACATATTTTTGTAAAGAGATGGTATTAAGGTAAAACACGCGTTGAGATCGGTTAGATAAAATGGAGTGAAGTAACCTAACTGTAAATTCGTGGAATTTGTAAGGAATTAGTTTTTCAAGAAGTATGATGTGATCAATAGAATCAAAGGCTTTTCTGAAATTAACGAACAGCGTGTCACAAAGTAGGTTTTTAAAATATTATTACTTTCTCGTAAAAATCTCATAAATCTCGACGTTTTACACATAACTGATACGGAAAAACATAATTTTGCAATCTTGTCCGCCTGTGTAAACACGATAACTTGAGTACCGTTACAGCTAGGTTGATGAAATTTCATATATAAGTATTTATCAAAATCGTAGATCCGAATGAACTTTTGAGCGATTTCCGATAACCGGAAGTGGTACTTTTTCTACTTTGAATGTTTCAAAAGCCTATAACTTGAGTACTATTTCAGATAGATAAATGAAATTTCACATGTGAGTAAAAGATCTAATTCTCTACCTTCTGTCAAACTTTTGAGTAATTTCCGATGACCGGAAGTACTAATTTACGCTATTTCTGATTTCTCAAAAAACGCAGGTAAATTTATAAAGTACTAATAATATTGCGCACTATTATGCACATTTTGTTTTGGCGTTTGGCTTGTGGGCAATTCTTTTTTCTACTAGATTTTATTCTATTTTTAAAAGTTGTATTAAACAAAAATCATGTCTATATTCCGAGTTGCCATCCCACGTAGTGTTGTATTAGAATATTCGAGAAAGTTTAGGGTAGATTACTCACGGTTTATTAAGCCAGTTTTCATTCATTTTAATCAAAGCAGTGACAAGAATGAAACGTTCTAAACCCAGACTGATTACTATGGAAAAGCTTATGTTTTTCTAGGTAGTTTTACATGTATTTGTTTATATGTATTTCTAGTGGCTTGGAGAGGGAAGAAAGTATAGAAATTGGCCTGTAGTTATTAGCATCTTGGATGTTACCTTTTTGTGTAGTAGTATAATCATAGCATGCTTAAAATGTTTCGGGTAATATTGCTTGGCAATACAGAGGTTATAGATATTGGTTAAAACTTCAGAGATTATTGGAGCTGAAATCTTCAATACTTTATTAGAGCTTGCTATTTTCCAGTTCAATCCAAATACATTCTATATTGTCCGTTGACAGATCCTTCTTGTGCTTGAAACGAATGGAGGAGTGGACATAGACACAAAGGCCAGTTTCTTTGTGTAAGGATGGGTCTCTGCGTATTAGGTTATAATCAGCGACGGTTATCTCATCATCATTTGTAAAAGATTGTAATCGAGTTTCAGAGAAACCAAAGATATGGAAAGGATTGTTGGAATTGTTTAAAATTTTTAGAACTTCATGTTTTATTAAATATGTGGAAAATATTTAAATGGCCCAATTTTAGCCCACTTTGTGAGGGTCAGGATGATGTAAATAGACAATGCATTAAGATAATAAAATATCAATGAATAAGAGATGCTAAAAACAAAAATCAATATAACAAACTAATTTAAACAGAATCAATATAACTGTCTTACAATTTCACACTTTGTCACCCAATAAAACAAACACTCACTGGTCTTCACACTGCCTTACTGTCTTTCTCTCCTTCTCTCTCTCAATATATATATAAATATATTGCTATATAAATGTACAATTGTATCAATATGTATTATAATTAATATAGTACATATATGACACTATTATGTGAAATGAAAATGGAAAATAAAGTATTACTGTAGTATCAAACACCAGAGATACTGTGAGCTAAACTAGTAGAGAATAAAAATTACAGTTTGATATGTAAATATCAATAAACAATTGTAGGCTTATTTAGTAACTTAATTTTATCTAAATAATCTATCCTATAAAGTGAAGCAATTTGAACAATTTTGGTGAGATAAAATTCTAATTTTTGTAACTGGTTGGCCAACTCAATTTATGTACATTTTGTTACAAGCTCTTCACCGTGAACAAATATTTTTAAATTAATGAATATTTAATTTTGTAGACATTATTCAAATTTATTTATAAAGTAATAGCACTATGGTGATCTAGTGCACACTTTATACAAAATGCTAGATTTCCACCCATACACTTTTTCCAATTAACATAAAAATAGCCTATTTAACCTTTACAGTCATAGTTTTAAAATACAATTATGATTTCAAAAGCATTTTTAGCTCTTTTGTCTTGAACTAAAACCTCGTCATTTTGACAAGAATTGGCCAGATGTGCTAAGAACAATCAAGCTGTGTCTATATAAATACATTAACAACGGAAAAATTGATATAAAAAATGCAATACAAACAGATAACTAGAAACAAAATTTTAACAATATTTTACAAAGAAAAGACTGTTCAGTGCAGATATAGATGACCCTAAACTGATGCATACCTCAAAGAGATGTTAAAGTACAATTTCAGTTGTGGCTTCTTTGATGTTTAAATGAATAATAAAGGTCATTAAAATATTTATCACATTTGCTTCAGTACAATGTTACTTTATACTAATCATTTGAAATTACCACGGTTAAAGCATATCTTCTGTAGGAATTCTAAGAGGTTTCTTAAATGTATGAATTCTATGGTATTTTTTAAACTATAATGCTGGGAAAAACATTTTCACATTTGTCACACTTGTAAGGGTTTCTCCTGTATGAATTTTAAGGTGCCGTTGTACATCCCATAACCCGAAAAAACATTTACCACATTTGTCACACTTTTAAGGTTTTTCTCCTGTATGAATTTTTTGGTGTATGCGTAAATTAGAAGAGCGTGTAAAACATTTACCACATTTGTCACACTTGTATGGCTTTTCTTCAGTATGAGTTTTTTTGTGTCTGCGTGCATCAGAAGGGCCTCTGAAACACTTACCACATATGTCACACATGTAAGGCTTTTCTCCTGTATGAATTCTATGGTGCTTCCTCAAGTTGTCAAACTTTGTAAAACATTTACCACAAGTGTAACACATGTAAGGCTTTTCTCCTGTATGACTTCTAAGGTGCTGTTGTACATCCCATAACCCGAAAAAACATTTACCACATTTGTCACACTTGTAAGGCTTTTCTCCTGTATGAGTTTTTTTGTGTCTATGTACATTATAAGAGTTTGTAAAACATTTACCACATGTGTCACACTTGTAAGGCTTTTCTCCGGTATGACTTCTCAGGTGCATCCTCAAGTTGACAAACTTTGTAAAACATTTACCACATTTGTCACACATGAAAGGTTTCTCTCCTGTATGAATTGTTTTGTGTCTATGTACATTATAAGGTTTTGTAAAACATTTACCACATGTGTCACACTTGTAAGGCTTTTCTCCTGTATGACTTCTAAGGTGTGTCTTCAAGTAGATAAACATTGTAAAACATTTACCACATTTGTCACAAATGAAAGGCTTTTCTCCTGTATGAATTTTTTTGTGTCTGTGTACATTATAAGGTTTTGTAAAACATTTACCACATGTGTCACACTTGTAAGGCTTTTCTCCTGTGTGACTTCTGAGGTGCGTCCTCAAGTTGACAAACATTGTAAAACATTTACCACATTTGTCACAAATGAAAGGCTTTTCTCCTGTATGAATTTTTTTGTGTCTGTGTACATTATAAGGTTTTGTAAAACATTTACCACATGTGTCACACTTGTAAGGCTTTTCTCCTGTATTACGTCTAAGGTGCTTCTTCAAGTTGACAAACTCTGTAAAACATTTACCAGATGTGTCACAATTGTAAGGCTTTTCTGCTGTATGACTTCTAAGGTGCTTCTTCAAGTTGACAAACTCTGTAAAACATTTACCACATGTGTCACACTTGTAAAGCTTTTCTGCTGTATGACTTCTAAGGTGCTTCTTCAAGTTGACAAACTCTGTAAAACATTTACCACATGTGTCACACTTGTAAAGCTTTTCTCCTGTATGAACTCTAAGGTGTTGTTGTATATCCGATAAATGTCTAAAATATTTACAACATAAGTCACACTTGTAAGTCTTTTCTACTGTACAAATGATAGAGTGTTGATGAAAGTTTGATGACTGGGAAGAAAGTTGACTAGAATTATCAATGACATCCAGACTCCTGTTGACAATTCTATTCCCAGTATGTTCATATTGTAAATGTGCTTTCAAATAAGTGAGTTTTTTAAAAGCCATTCTGCAATGCTGACTTGGATAAATACCTGTGGAATGTTTTTACATGTTTGAAAATTGTTTTCATAATATTTATAGATAGGTTAAAGCACAATGCTTATTAGAAAAGTCATAGACTGATACAGTGGACACAGTGGTGACTGATATAGTGGACACAGTTCTTACTAAATAATACAATGGTCACAGTGGTGACTAATACAATGGACACAGTGATGACTGATACAATGGACACAGTGCTGACTAATACAATAGACACAGTGATGACTGATACAATGGACACAGTGCTGACTAATACAATAGACACAGTGATGACTGATACAATAGACACAGTGCTGACTAATAAAATGGACAAATTGAAGACTGATACAATGGACACAGTGATGACTTATAGTACAATGGACACAGTGCTGACTTATACAATGGACACAGCTATGACTAATACAATGGACACGGTGATGACTGATACAATGGACACAGTGATGACTGATTGATACAGTAGACATGAAAGTCAACTACATCAACAAAAAGGACAGGGATGGCCGTGGTTGAGTCGGTAAATGTCATGGTTGCTAAACTAAAATGTCTCGAGTTCAAACCCTTGGGCAGATGAGGCTAATTAGCTGGGTACAGCCACTCTTCTAGGAGAGATAACTCCAAAATCATACAACTGCTGGTGGTTTGTTCTTGGGTGGACAAATGCTAAAGAAACAAATCCAAAAAGAAAAGGAGGCTGAAATCTGGCTCAATGGCGCATTACCAGTTGATATGTATACTTTCCAACACAAAAATTAAGAATGCAGAAGAAGAAGAACAAAAAGGACCAGAAGATGTATGTACTAAATGAAATAGGTATTTGTGTAAATAATTAATTTTACTTAAAATATCTGGTTTTTCATCAATGAATTACCTCTCCAAAATTTGAAAATAAATATTTCTATAACATTACATTTATAGTAATCTAAAAAAGGGTCTCTTGATAGCAATTAGTAGTAATATTGCATTCTTGATAATTAGTGCGAAGGAAAAATACAATTGATGCAAGTAAGAAAATTTTATTTTACTCTTTTCCTAAACCTACACATTTTCCTTAACCTAAACACAAATAAAAAGTTTGCCGGAACTGGAGCCTTAACCCTAACCGAAACATTAACCAGAATATGGCGGTTAACCTCACCTTGAACCGTAAAAAAAAAAAACTAGTCATAATCCTAACATTATTTATATCACTGATCCTTATCTTAATATACTCTTTTTATTATTTTGCCATTGCTGTAAGATGTAAGTTGTCTTTGCCATTGAATAAATACACACATGAAAAAAAATTATATTTTGGCATACCACTTTTTATTTTACTTTTACTCTAATTGTACTTTCTATTATATTAATAGATAATTTAATAATTTAATATCTGCCGCACTAAGTGTTAATATTTCATATTTAAATCTTGAAAAATTGTTCTATAATTCATTAGTTTGAAATTTAAAACCTAGAAATAGCGTTTTTTTCTGGCACAACATGAATAGATATCAATAGACGCGAGCGAGTTGACGAGAAACCTTCCAAAATGTTGTTGACATGGAATAAAAATGTGCTTTTTTAGATTTAGACCGTAAAAATTATTAAAAAATTAAAACTTTAGCCTAAAATCAATTTATAAATTTTTTATTTTTAGAACAAATGCTTAAAAAGTTGCAAATCCAGAGAACATAAAACTAAGTTGTTGAGTTTAAGGCTACATTTCTATTTATTTTTATCAAGCCTAAGTAATAACCAGATGTTTCACTTTCGTAAGACACATATTGATTAGCTGTACAGGAACTCCGTGATCGATAATTATTTGTTTACAAAACTTTGCAGATAAAGTTTTTAAATAACAAAGCAAATTTAAACCCCATTTTAGCTTACAATGTGTACAATAAAATTTATGGCAGCCTATTGAATTGCAGGATGCCATTGTTTATGCCTCAATTACACGCGATAACCAAATTGTTTCTGCATTTTTTTTATTTAGTTACCAAAAACATCAAATATATCCAATCTTTAGTAAGGTCCGAAAAAACCAGACAGGATTTTATAACTATATTAATTGTAACTACACATTGCATGATTTTTAAATTATTCAATGGGCCTCTCGAATAGACTACTTTCTCGCTCACGTCCATTCAGTAGGCTTTTTGATGAGAATTACAAAATGATTTTTTTATTAAAAATGCATCAATAATAGCTAGAACACTAGTAAACTAAGCTAATTTAGCATATTTTAACTTTCTGCGCAAAGTCATTATTACTGAAAAAATTCCAAAGTCAGGTCAGCCTGTGGCACCTTTCACTGAACTTGACTAAAGGAAAAAATATTTGACCTGTGACCTTCATTAAAACAGAATTTACTTATGTTTTGTTTAAAACTATTAGTAAACATGTGCCTAGTTTTATCCAATAAGTAATAAAAATTTGAAAATTAATTTTAATTACTGTTGTAAAGTGAGATAAACAGCTTAATAAGCACGTGTTTTCTTGAGGGGATGTGACCCGGGTGTGGCACATTGCATTGTAACTTTATATTTCTGTGTTTTATGACTATATTTGTTCACAATTAGCATGTTATGCTTTTAAAATTGATAAATGGTAAGTATACCAAGTTACAAAACCTGAAATCTAACTAATAATTCATACTTTCAGTTTAAAAAATAATTAAAATGATCATCAATGAAGAAAGCGTAAACATTCTATTTTTAGGTGTGACATAAAAAAACAGTCATAAATCTAGCCAAATTATTGGATTCTTGCGCGTCACACATTTTCCCGCGCCTCGTGTTCACCAAAAAAAGATTATAATAAAATGGCATTATTATTTTCACAGTCCATATCTCATAGAGAACCATAAATTATTACCAGTTTATTGTAATGTGTGTAAAATTAATGCTTTCAAGTTTCAAATAAACATAGTCTGGTTAAAAATAGCAGCCGGTATTTAATAGTTATTTGATTCGAAAGATAAGAATTATATAGAGAGACAAACAAAGAAATTAGGCCAAAAGTAGATCAGACAATTCTTAAATGACAGACTTAAATAGAAATGGATAGTTCCGATTTCTAAAATTAACGATGGCTTCGTAATCAATAGTTTTAGCCCTCTACACTTTAGTGAAAGCGAAACTGGTCGCCATTTTTGGTAAGTGCATGAGCCGTGAGATGGCTTCATAACAACAAACCCGGAAGCTGTGAATCGAATGGCCTACATTCAGTTTGTGTGGTCCAACACTGAACATTTTGAATAAAATACAATATTGTCTTTTTAATAAAATATAATGCTTGAATACTGTTCAAATATAAATATAGATGTCTTGAATTAGTTGAGAGTGCAATAGATATATAGAAATATAGGCCTAATGTGCATAATTGTTTCTAACTGCATCGGCTCTTATCGATAATAGGTAACTAGTGAATTTGCCGATCGTGGGCAGAAATTTTAAGACCATGCTTCGGGAAGCATTATCTAATTCAAGTGGTGGTTAAATTTTTAAAATAAAGACTTTATTAGAAATTTAATACAAAAATCTAATTGAAATTTTACATAGGCCCTACCTGTACAGGAAGTGTAAAATACTCACAAATTTCATGAAATTTCGCAAGCCTGAAAGACTGAAAGAGCAATATAGTATATAGTTAATAGTATGTACGAAACTAAACCTGAAATGTTTTTATATTTATATTATTAATTTTGATTCACTTGTTTTTGGAAAAAAAAAGTCTTGTATATACTAATCTAACAATAAGAATTATAGCTTCACCATTAAAAGTGATATCGACACTATGTTAGGTATTGTTAGGCCACTGTGTAATTATAACCACTGTATGTTTGTGCTTTTCAAATTTCATGCAAATATAGTCACCAAGAACGGTAACTCTTACTGTCACACTAACCATAATCAAACCATTATCTGTATTTAACTGTTGCCCTAAAGCTAACAGCAAAATAAAAATATTTTTTTTTCAAAATAAGCTGTGGAGTTTTAGTTACAACCACCCTAAAATTAAATCGTCGTCTTAATTTACCATTCCCATATTCAACTTTTTTCCAAAAACATAGCTTCGCCTACTCTGGTTCTAATTTGTGGAACAATCTTCCTAATAAAATAAAGCTAGGGGCCTATCTAGATAAAAATATATTCAAATCTAAACTAAAACTAAAATTATTTAATGACCTAACTGACTCATTGTAACATTTCTCATTCATCTATTATATTATCTTTTTTATCTCATTTTGTATGATAACTATGTAACATTGTTTCTTTATTCCACATTTTTAGTGCAATGTTACTGCTATGTGTTATTGAATTGTTTTATTTGTTTAAACGGCCAATGTGAAAAAAGGCCTTTGTGCCTACAATTGCAACCGTTTTTTTAATAAATGTGAATAAATTTGAAATTTGAGTACTAATTTAACGGAGTAAAGTAAAGAATTTTAACCACTAATCTTATTAAACTTCTTATTAAAAAATGCGTCAGTAATAAGAAATAGATATCCTAAAGTATCTTCCCTACCAGAAAAAAATTGGAATTTTTTAAATGTAATCAATTATTTTAATTTTTATAAAATATGTTCATGCCGTCTTGTATTATTTGACAGAAGTTTTTACAAAATGCATATATTTTGCATTTATTTATTGTTTTTTAATTAATTATTTGCTGAGAAGCTAAAAACATTAATGCAGTAGGCCTATATAATAGACACCAATCCTCAAATTGTAGTGTCATTATCGTCAAGGGGGGGGGGGAGAGATTATTTTGCTATTTTGGTATGACAATATCCTCTTTCTTTCACATAAGTGCAGTCTATTTCAACTTTATATACTGTATACATTTCACATCAGCATGGCCTACTTAAAGACAGTTTGTTTAAAGTTACATTATCATTTAATAAATAATTACAATTTTAATAGTACAAAAGCACTCAAAAAATAAGTCAAATCTGTATATAATTCATAAATATCAACAATATCGAGAAATTAAAACCTTTCATTAGTTGATTAAAACTCTACACAATTTAAAAAATAATTAAACCACATCTTGTTCATTGTCTGAACATTGCAATTATGATATAAAAAATTGTTTTTGTTTGTCTGCCATTCTTACTTGGCCTAGTAGCTTAAACTAAACCCTAATCAATTAGACTAGAATTGGCTGGTTGTACAGACAAGCAGGGTCAATTTTTTTTAAATTATCAATAAAAACTAGATATTAAAAATTTAATACTGGCAAACCACAACAATAAAAAAAATATTTTTTCACAAAGCAACACAATCCACAAGGAGATTTTCTACATAGCTCTTAGAGATTTTCAGCGACATTTTCTTTATGGATTCTTTTGATGGTTAACAAAATATTAAAAATATGGGGAAAAAATAATACCTCTGTTGTCTCTTTGTGAAAATTTTTCCCACATTTGTAATGCTTCTGTAAAATGTTACTTATGTGAAAAACAATTACAACATTTGAAAGGATTTTCTCAAATGTGAAGTCTATAGTGGATCTGTAAATGTGAAGTATATGGTGGATCTGTAAATGTTAGATCTATGATGGATCTTTAAATGTGAAGTCTTTGGTGGATCAGTAAATGTAAGGTCTATGATGGATCTGTAAATGTGAGGTCTATAATGGATCTGTAAATGTGAAGTCTATGGTGAATATGTAAATGTGAAGTCTTTGGTGGATCTGTAAATCTGAGGTCAATGGTGGATCTGTAAATGTGAAGTCCAGTGGCGTAGGCAGGGGGGGGGGGGGTTAGGGGGGGGGTCATAACCCCCCTCCCCCCATAGACCCCTCGGTACATATATAAAGTATGAGGGGGGGTGCAAATCGAAAGTTTGAGGGGGGTGCAAATCGAAAGTTTTAGGGTGGGGGGTGCAAATCGAAAGTTTGTCCCCGGATAAAAATTGGAACCGCCCCTCCCCTTGATATGATCTTGGCTACGCCACTGGTGAAGTCTATGGTGTATATGTAAATGTGAACTATGGTGGATATGTAAATGTGAAGAGTTTCTTTCATGCATAATGGGTCTATGTCAGGGGTCGGCAACCTATTGAGTCGGAAGATCCAAAAGTTACAATTTACGAAAAATCCCAGATTTAAAGAGCCACTAACACTTTTATTTCAATATTTTGGCATTTGATTAGGATCAGACATTTAAATTTGATTTTTGATTCGAAATAAATAGCTTTAAATATGAAAGAATATTTATATTTTAAAAAATATTAATATTTCGCACAAAATATATAAAAGAATTTTATCAAGCTCTGCTATGATGGAATTAGTAATGAATATAACTATAAGATTACCCCAATCCACTTTACAAGCCAATAGCTTGCAGGGCAGCCTCAACACGGCAAACTCCGACTAACTGACTTGGATATCGGTTTGAATACCGTGTACCGGTCGCTTCAGTCCCTTGGTTGTCATTAGGCTTACACCCCTCTGAACGCAGGGTAAACTCGTACCCCACCGTCAAGTACCCTGCTCAACAGTAGGAAGCTAATAACCAAAACAAACTTCGTCACTCAAGTCAAATTTGATTACTGACGGATAGAGCAATGCATTTTGAATAAAATAACATTACTCGTTTAACGATATTTTTAAAAAGTCGGCACTTGGGCAGTGGCAAGATTGGAGCCGTCGTCAACGGCTGTGCGGCTGGGCCTGGTGCCCAAGCTGCCGTCAGGATACTTTCTAACGCACCTACTCATTGTTCTCTGATGAGAGTTTTTATCATGTTTTAAGTTATTTATATTCATTATATTATAAAAAAATATAAAAAATTCTATATATATATATATATAATTCTCTTCTTGGAGACGTTAGAAAACAAGCTGTAAGCGCGCCTTGCAGTCCCCTTTCTTTCTCTCTAGGAAGTCTGGTGAGCTGTGGTTCACGCTAAATGTTTATAATCGTAGAGCCGGGTTTAGTGACGGCTATTAGGGGCAGATAATATAGTTTGAAACGATTTTAAACTTAGGGGAGGTAACGAAGGAGTTTGCTTTCAAGGGGGGAGGGGGGGGGTGGAGTGGGGGTGGGTGGGTGGGGTAGGGGTTGGGGGAAAGGAGGGGGGTATCGTCCTTAACGACCATCTGGTAGTGTTTTAAAACAAATATTTTCAGTGGCAACATTGGTACTGTCGAATTCACAAATTATGAATTACTGAAAAGTAGAAAATAAAACAACTAAATAGCGGCTTTACGCCGCGGGTCGGCTCTGTATATATATATTCTCTTCTTGGATACCCTAGAAAACACCAAGCTGTAAGCGTGCCTAGCAGACCCCTCTCTTCCTCTCTAGGCGTATCCCTACCATCCCCACATGGTCTGATGAGCTGTGGTTCACGCTAAATGTTTACCATCGTAGAGCCGGGTTTAGTGACGGCTATTAGGGGTTGCCGACCTCTTGTCTATGTTATAAAAGTAGGCTCTTCATTTAGTCTGTATGATCTACAAATGCAACCAGTAGGGGGGGTTACTAGAAATTTTCAAGGGTGGGGGTGGACTAAATTTGTTAGAAAGTGGGCGGACACTGGTAAAAGTATATTTTCTATATAAATTTTATTTCGTTGAAGGAAGACGGTAGACGGGTGGGTGGGGCGTGGGGAAAGGGTTGGCTGACTCATGCTGTCTGGCGGTAAGGCTGACCCCCCCCCCCCCCCCAAGTAGAGTCGCCTGAAAGAAACTAAAAGCGACTTTTGTCATGTTGTAGATTAGGTGCGAGGTTTAGGGGTATGGCTACGACTATATTTAGTATCAATGTGCAGTAACCGTGCAGATCAAGCGATTCTGTATAAAAATCCGTTTTCAATGTCATTTGTCGTTTACAATTAAATCTAAAGTTGAGGTGGTGATTTTGGTTTAGAGAAAAAGACAACACTATCAACCTAGCGCCCCTTGTATCTGTCTCCTTTATCTCGTTGTTTTTTTTATCAAAAAGTAAAGGTTTAAGTAATCTGACTTGTTCTATCTCCCATTAAAAAAAAATCTTAACACTCTTCACCTTCTCCACGTAGCATATTCTAACACATGCACTAACACCATCCACCTAGCTGTGTCATTATTTTCCACAATGGCAATTAAAAACTAATGTATTTCCAGTTTTTATTTTCCTTGCAAAAAAAGAGCATTGTTTATGATAAACCAATACACAAAGCGTACTAAATAAATCTATATATCTCATACCTACTTTGAAAACTCACATATAAATCAGGATCTACGATTTTGATAAAATACTTATATATGAAATTTCATCAACCTAACTGTAACGGTACTCAAGATATCGTGTTTACACACACACACACAGACATACGGACAAGATTGCAAAATTATGTTTTTCCGTATCAGTGAGGTGTAAAACGTCGTGATTTGTAAAAATCTCGATTTTGTTTTTGCACGATTACAAGACTTTCTCTATACTTCGTATATACGAGAAAGTAACAAAGTAGAATAAAATATAAGTTTATAAGTATAAGTTTACGCTCACCGAAATTCAAAATCAACTTTCAGAATTTAAATTTTTATTTTTTTTTTTTTCAATTATGGTAACTATAGTAGGCACGTTTAAAAAAAAACAATTTAAAAACAGCATTTAAAAAAAGCAATAGTAACGACATAGCAGTAACATAGCACTAAAAAAAATTCATAAAAAACGTTTTAATAACAAGCTTTTATGTAATGATGCACTAAAAAGTAGAAAATAAATTATAGACTACTATTTAAATAACTATAAAGAAAAGCGTGGGTCACTTTAGTATCTATTGGATACCTTTACTAATGTTAAGGAAGACACCCACGCTTTTCTTTATAGTTATTTAAATAGTAGTCTATAATTTATTTTCTACTTTTTAGTGCATCATTACATAAAAGCTTGTTATTAAAACGTTTTTTATGAATTTTTTTTCAGTACTTTACATGTTTTATCTACAATAGAGTTACATGACTAAAAACCATTGCGCGCCTACTGAATATTACGTTCAGTAGGCGCGCAATGGTTTTTGAACGCAGCCATTACGTGGTCGTGATGGCGCAGCTATTGATGACGCGTGTGGTGTGGTTGGCTAGACATGCCTACTAATTCGGTCCAAATTTTAATTAATTCATAAAAAATCAATTAGGCATCCAATTAAGTCAAATTTAGTTTCAGATTGCATTGTCTTCATGTCTTGACCCACGTGCCAACTGTGAATCGTGTCGGTCAAGTAGAACTGTCCGAATTTTCACTCCTGCGTTTCCGTCAAGACAGACTTACGACAGACAGAGGAAGTGAGTTAAATAAAAGCTTGTAAAAATGTAGAATAAAGAAATAATATTACATAGTTATAATACACAATGAGATAAAATAAGAATATAATAGATGAATGAGAAATGTTTCAATGTTTTATTTTAGTTTTAAATATATTTCAGAGCTAGATAGTTTTATTTTATTAGGAATATTGTTCCACAAATTAGAACCAGAGTAGGCGAAGCTATGTTTTTGGAAAAAAAAGTTGTATTTTGGATCGGTAAATTAAGACGTCGATTTAATTTTATGTTAAAAGAAAATAGGTCTGATAAGTAAGAGGGGGGCTGATTCATGGAATATTTTATATAAAAAAACTAATTTAGTATATAATATCTTTTTTATTTAATGGAAGAATCCAGACTACTAGACAAGCCAGTAACCAGTTTTATAGCCCTTTTTGTAATGATAGAAGAGGACGCTGCTTAGTTATAAAGCTGCCGCTCCACACTACAGAAGCATAATCCAACATAGATTGAATAAAAGCTTCATAAAAAACCAGCCTGCTCCAATAGTCCAGAAAGTTCATTATCCTTGCTATTTGAAAAGTTGTCTTTAATAAGGACATTTTTAGTAGATGAATATGGTCGGACCAATTGAGGTTGTGATCTATAATCAATCCTAGGCATTTGTAACTGTTAACCTGTTCAATGTTTGTATTGTCTATAGGCTATAGTAATGCGTAATGAGGTGGATGGAAGACGAAGGCGTTTCTGATGAGTTGTAATAATCATTGACTTAGTTTTATCGGGGTGAAGTTTCATTTTGTTCAATTTTGTCCAAGTAGCAAGCTGATTGGCACATGTTTGAAGTTTGTAACTAAGTGAGTCAGCACTGTCTGCAAAGACATGTAACGAAGTATCATCAGCGAACATCTCGCACTGACCTGCGTCAATGTGCAATGCAAGATCTTAATGTATAATGAAAAAAGTAAAGGACCTAAGATTGAGCCCTGTGGAACCCCTATATTAACATATTTCTGTAAAGAGATGGTATTAAGGTAAAACACGCGTTGAGATCTGTTAGACAAAAAGGAGTGAAGTAACCTAACTGTAAATTCGTGGAATTTGTAAGGAATTAGTTTTTCAAGAAGTATGATGTGATCAATAGAATTAAAGGCTTTTCTGAAATCGAAAAACAGCGTGCCACAAAGTAGGTTTTTTTAATATTTGTACTTTCTCGTAAAAATCTCGTAAATCTCGACGTTTTACACATAACTGATACGGAAAAACATAATTTTGCAATCTTGTCCGCATATCTGTCTGTATAAACACGATAACTTGAGTACCGTTACAGCTAGGTTGATGAAATTTCATATATAAGTATTTATCAAAATCGTAGATCCGTATGAACTTTTGAGCGATTTCCGATAACCGGAAGTGGTACTTTTTCTACTTTGAATGTTTCAAAAGCCTATAATTTGAGTACTATTACAGATAGATAATTGAAATTTCACATGTGAGTAAAAGATCTAATTCTCTACCTTCTGTCAAACTTTTGAGTAATTTTCGTTGACCGGAAGTACTAATTTACGCTATTTCCGATTTCTTAAAAAACTGATGTAAATTTATAAAGTACTAATAATATTGCGCACTATTATGCACATTTTGTTTTGGCGTTTGGCTTGTGGGGAATTCTTATTTCTACTAGATTTTATTCTATTTTTAAAAGTTTTAGTAAACAAAAATCGTGTCTATATTCCGAGTTGCCATCCCACGTAGTGTTATATTAGAATATTCGAGAAAGTTTAGGGTAGATTACTCCCGGTTTATTAAGCCAGTTTTCATTCATTTTAATCAAAGCAGTGACAAGAATGAAACGTTCTAAACCCAGACTGATTACTATGGAAAAGCTTATGTTTTTCTAGGTAGTTTTACATTTATTTGTTTATATGTATTTCTAGTGGCTTGGAGAAGGAAGAAAGTATAGAAATTGGCCTGTAGTTATTAGCATCTTGGATGTTACCTTTTTTGTGTAGTAGTATAATCATAGCATGCTTAAAATGTTTCGGGTAATATTGCTTGGCAATACAGAGGTTATAGATATTGATTAAAACTTCAGAGATTATTGGAGCTGAAATCTTCAATACTTTATTAGAGCTTGCTATTTTCCAGTTCAATCCATATACATTCTATATTGTCCGTTGACAGATCCTTCTTGTGCTTGAAACGAATGGAGGAGTGGACATAGACACAAAGGCCAGTTTCTTTGTGTAAGGATGGGTCTCTGCGTATTAGGTTATAATCAGCGACGGTTATCTCATCATCATTTGTAAAAGATTGTAATCGAGTTTCAGAGAAACCAAAGATATGGAAAGGATTGTTGGAATTGTTTAAATTTTTTAGAACTTCATGTTTTATTAAATATGTGGAAAATAGTTAAATGGCCCAATTTTAGCCCATGTTGTGAGGGTCAGGATGATGTAAATAGACAATGCATTAAGATAATAAAATATCAATGAATAAGAGATGCTAAAAACAAAAATCAATATAACAAACTAATTTAAACAGAATCAATATAACTGTCTTACAATTTCACACTTTGTCACCCAATAAAATAAACACTCGCTGCTCTTCACACTGCCTTACTGTCTTTCTCTCCTTCTCTCTCTCAATATAAATATAAATATATTGCTATATAAATGTACAATTGTATCAATATGTATTATAATTAATATAGTACATATATGACACTATTATGTGAAATGAAAATGGAAAATAAAGTATTACTGTAGTATCAAACACCAGAGATACTGTGAGCTAAACTAGTAGAGAATAAAAATTACAGTTTGATATGTAAATATCAATAAACAATTGTAGGCTTATTTAGAAACTTAATTTTATCTAAATAATCTATCCTATAACGTGAAGTAATTTGAACGATTTTGGTGAGATAAAATTCTAATTTTTGTAACTGGTTGGCCTACTCAATTAATGTAAATTTTGTTATAAGCTCTTCACCGTGAACAAATATTTTTAAATTAATGAATATTTAATTTTGTAGACATTATTCAAATTTATTTATAAAGTAATAGCACTATGGTGATCTAGTGCACACTTTATACAAAATGCTAGATTTCCACCCATACACTTTTTCCAAATTAACATAAAAATAGCCTATTTAACCTTTACAGTCATAGTTTTAAAAGCCACATGACTTAGTCATGGCCATTTTCTTTACGTTTGAATTACCTAATTATAAAAAAGGATTTAAAATGTTAATGATTTTAAAAACACAAAAATAGCGTCCAATCTGTATACAGTTCATACAGAACCAACACTATAAATTAATTATAATTTTACATTTTATTAATGCTTTACTTGATTTAAAGAAAAAAAATAAACCACACTTTCTTTTCTGAGAAATACAATTATGATTTCAAAAGCATTTTTAGCTCTTTTGTCTTGAACTAAAACCTCATCATTTTGACAAGAATTGGCCAGATGTGCTAAGATGTGTCTATATAAATACATTAACAACGGAAAAATTGGTATAAAAAATGCAATACAAACAGATAACAAGAAACAAAATTTCAACAATATTTTACAAAGAAAAGACTGTTCAGTGCAGATATAGATGACCCTAAACTGATGCATACCTCAAAGAGATGTTCAAGTACAATTTCAGGTGTGGCTTCTTCGATGTTTAAATGAATATTAAAGGTTATTAAAATATTTATCACATTTGTGATGCTTCAGTACAATGTTACTTTATACTAATCATTTGAAATTACCACAGTTAAAGCATATCTTCTGTAGGAATTCTAAGATTTTTCTTAAATGTATGAATTCTATGGTATTTTTTAAACTATAATGCTGGGAAAAACATTTTCACATTTGTCACACTTGTAAGGGTTTCTCCTGTATGAATTTTAAGGTGCCGTTGTACATCCCATAACCCGAAAAAACATTTACCACATTTGTCACACTTTTAAGGTTTTTCTCCTGTATGAATTTTTTGGTGTATGCGTAAATTAGAAGAGCGTGTGAAACATTTACCACATTTGTCACACTTGTATGGCTTTTCTTCAGTATGAGTTTTTTTGTGTCTGCGTGCATCAGAAGGGCCTCTGAAACACTTACCACATATGTCACACATGTAAGGCTTTTCTCCTGTATGAATTCTATGGTGCTTCCTCAAGTTGTAAGACTTTGTAAAACATTTACCACAAGTGTAACACATGTAAGGCTGTTCTCCTGTATGACTTCTAAGGTGCTGTTGTACATCCCATAACCCGAAAAAACATTTACCACATTTGTCACACTTGTAAGGTTTTTCTCCTGTATGAATTTTTTGGTGTATGCGTAAATTAGAAGAGCGTGTGAAACATTTACCACATTTGTCACACTTGTATGGCTTTTCTTCAGTATGAGTTTTTTTGTGTCTGCGTGCATCAGAAGGGCCTCTGAAACACTTACCACATATGTCACACATGTAAGGCTTTTCTCCTGTATGAATTCTATGGTGCTTCCTCAAGTTGTAAAACTTTGTAAAACATTTACCACAAGTGTAACACATGTAAGGCTTTTCTCCTGTATGACTTCTAAGGTGTCGTTGTAAATCCCATAGCTGTCTAAAACATTTACAACATAAGTCACACTTGTAAGGTTTATCTCCTGTATGAATTCTATGGTGCTTCCTCAAGTTGACAAACTTTGTAAAACATTTACCACATTTGTCACACATGTAAGGCTTTTCTCCTGTATGACTTCTAAGGTGTCGTTGTACATCCCATAGCCGTCTAAAACTATTACAACATAAGTCACACTTGTAAGGTTTATCTCCTGTATGAATTGTTTTGTGTCTGTGTACATTATAAGAGTTTGTAAAACATTTACCACATGTGTCACACTTGTAAGGCTTTTCTCCTGTATGAATTTTTTTGTGTTTGCGTAAATTAGAAGGGTGTGTGAAACATTTATTACATTTGTCACACTTGTATGGCTTTTCTCCTGTATGGATTTTTTTGTGTATGTGTATATCATAAGGTTGTGTAAAACATTTACCACATGTGTCACATTTGTAAGCCTTTTCTCCTGTATGAACTCTAAGGTGTTGTTGTAGATCCGATAGCTTTCTAAAATATTTACAACATAAGTCACACTTGTAAGTCTTTTCTACTGTACAAATGATAGGGTGTTGATGAAAGTTTGATGACTGGGAAGAAAGTTGACTAGAATTATCAATGACATCCTGACTCCTGTTGACAATTCTATTCCCAGTATGTTCATATTGTAAATGTGCTTTCAAATAAGAAAGTTTTGTTAAAGCCATTCTGCAATGCTGACTTGGATAAATATCTGTGGAATGTTTTTACATGTTTGAAAATCGTTTTCATAATTTTTAAAGATAGGTTAAAGCACAGGGCTTATTAGACAAGTCAAGGACTGATACAGTGGACACAGTGGTGACTGATATAGTGGGCACAGTTCTTTCTAAATAATACAGTGGAGACAGTGGTGACTATAACAAGGACACATTGATAACTAATACAATGGACACAGTGTTGACTAATACAATGGACACATTGATGACTAATACAGTTGACACAGTGTTGACTAATACAAGGACACATTGATAACTAATTCAATGGACACATTGATTACTAATACAATGGACACAGTGTTGACTAGTACAATGGACACAGTGATGACTAAAACAATGGACAAATTGAAGACTGATACAATAGACAAATTGATGACTGATACAATGGACACAGTGATGACTGATTGATACAGTAGACATGAAAGTCAACTACATCAACAAAAAACGAAAGGGATGGCAGTGGTTGAGTCAGTAAAGGTAATGGTTGCTAAACCAAAAAGTCTCGAGTTCGAACCCTTGGGCAGATGAAGCTAGTAAGCTGGGTACAGCCACTCTTCTAGGAGAGATAACTCCAAAATCATACAACTGCTGATAGTTTGTTCTTGGGTAAACAAAGGCTATGGAAACAAATCAAAAAAGAAAAGAAGGCTAAAATCTGACTCAATGGCCTCAATTGTACATAAGCAGTTGACATGTATACTTTCCAACACAAAAATTAAGAACGCAGAAGAAACAAAAGGACCAGAAGATGTATGTACTAAATGAAATAGGTATTTGTGTAAATAATTAAATTTACTTAAAATATCTGGTTTTTCATCAATGAATTACCTCTCCATAATTTGACAATAAATATTTCTATAACATTACATTTATAGTAATCTAAATAAACCGGGAGTGATCTCCCCTAAACTTTCTCGAATATTCTTATATAACTTGGAATATAGACATAATTTTTAATTAAAATTTAAATACTTAAACTTTTAAAAATAGAATAGAATCTCATAGTAATTTATAAATTTACATGCGTTTTTTGAGAAATCGGAAATAGCGTAATTAGTACTTCCGGTCAACGGAAATAACTCAAAATTTGAAAGAAGGTAGAGAATTAGATCTTTTACTTACATTGAAATTTCATTTATCTATCTGAAATAGTACTCAAAAAAAAAAAATTCTAAGTAGAAAAAGTAAAACTTCTGGTTATCGGAAATCGCTCAAACGTTGATACAGATCAACAATTTTGATAAAATGCTTATATATGAAATTTTATCAACCTAGCTGTAACGGTACTCAAGTTATCGTGTTTACACACACACACATCTAAATACACACACACACACAGACATACGGACAAGATTGCAAAATTATGTTTTTCCGTATCAGTGAGGTGTAAAATGTCGAGATTTGTAAAAATCTGGATTATTTTTTTTTTCACGATTACAAGACTTTCTCTATACTTCGTATATACGAGAAAGTAAAAAGGGTCTCTTGATAGCAATTAGTAGTAATATTGCATTCTTGATAATTAGTGAGAAGGAAAAATACAATTGATGCAAGTAAGAAAATTTTATTTTACTCTTTTCCTAAACCTACACATTTTCCTAGACCTAAACACAAATAAAAAGTTTGCCGGAACTGGAGCCTTAACTATAACCGAAACATTAACCAGAATATGGCGGTTAACCTCACCTTGAACCGTAAAAATAAACCTAGTTATAATCCTAACATTATTTATATCACTGATCCTAATCTCAATATACTATCTCTCTTTATTATTTTGCCATTGCTGTAAGATGTTAGTTGTCTTTGCCATTGAATAAATACACACATGAGAAAAAATTACATTTTGGCATATTACTTTTTATTTTACTTTTACTCTAATTGTATTTTCTATTACTTTCATATGATCCCAGTGCATTCTTGTCACACACACCACACCGAAAGACAAAATAGTGTAAAAATATCATATGCATTCAGTAACACAAAAATTATACTAGATTTAATATCTGCCACACTAAGGGTTAATATTTTATATTTATAATTTGAAAATAGTTCTATAATTCATTAGTTTGAAATTCAAAACCTAGAAATAGCGTTTTTTTCTGGCACAACATGAATAGATATCAATGGACGTGAGCGAGTTGACGAGAATCCTTCCAAAATGTTGTTGACATGGAATAAAAATGTGCTTTTTTAGATTTAGACCGTAAAAATTATAAAAAAATAAAAACTTTAGCCTAAAATCAATTTAGAAATTTTTTATTTTTAGAATAAATGTTTAAAAAGTTGCAAATCCAGAGAACAAAAAAATAAGTTGTTGAGTTTAAGGCTACATTTCTATTTATTTTCATCAAGCCTAAGTTATAACCAGATGTCTCACTTTCGTAAGACACACATTGATTGGCTGTACAGGAACTCCGTGATCGATAATTATTTGTTTACAAACTTTGCAGATAAAGTTTTTAAATAACAAAGCAAATTTAAACCCACATGACCTAGTTTTCTTTTTTTAGCTTACAATGTGTACAATAAAATCTATGGCAGCCTATCGAATAGCAGGATGCCATTGTTTATGTCTCCATTACATGTGAAAACCAAATTGTTTCTGCATATTTTTTTTTATTTAGTTACCGAAAAACATCAAATACATCCAATCTTTAGTAAGGTCCGAAAAAAACCAGACAGACAGGATTTTATAACCATATTAATTGTAACTACACATTGCATGATTTTTAAATTATTTAATGGG
Organism: Physella acuta; assembly: GCF_028476545.2. NCBI lineage: Eukaryota > Metazoa > Mollusca > Gastropoda > Physidae > Physella > Physella acuta. Next base: position 401,249 of record NW_026731583.1, read on the forward strand.
CCTCTCGAATAGACTACTTTCTCGCTCGCGTCCATTCAGTTTGTGTTGGTCCAACGCTGAATATTTTGAATAAAATAAAATGTCTTTTTAATAAAATATAATGATTGAATACTGTTCAAATATAAGTAATAGTATAGATGTCTTGAATTAGTTGAGAGTGCAATAGATAGGGCCTAGGCCTACATATTGTTTCTAACTGCATCGGCTCTTATCGATAATAGGTAACTAGCGAATTTGCCGATCGTGGGCAGAAATTTTAAGACCATGCTGATGCTTCGGAAGGCATTATCTAATTCAAGTGGTGGTTAAATTTTTAAAATAAAGACTTTATTAGAAATTTAATACAAAAATCTAGTTGTAATTTTACATAGATCTAGGCCCTAACTGTACAGGAAGTGTAAAATACTCACAAATACGTCAAGAATCTGGTTTTATACAGTGAACAGTGAGCTATGTTTTGGCTTACAGCTTACGGAAACCAGAATCAAGTTTAGAATACGGCGGCGATAGCGTTAGATCTATTTCCGGCCCGTGATTTGACGAATTTTCCTAGTCCCTAGCTTGAACGTTAAACTAAAGTCTAGACCTAGAATCTAGATGATTTATAAATCTAGAGAGAATATGAATAGATCATAGGCATATAGTATATAATAAACTATATAGATTCTAGTTCTAGATCTAGATTTTTAAGTTATGAACAGCTCAGAAGCACCTCATCTTGTATTAATTTTAAAGGATTTAGAAATCTAGATTCTAGATCTAGAATAATTTTAGATTTTAGACTATGAGTAGATTCTATATTTGAGTATAACTGCTAGAGAGATCTAGACAGAGGCGTATCCAGGTTTTCGTTGTAGGGGGAGCGAAAAGAGCAAAAAAAGGCGCCGAATTTTTAGCACGTTCTATATACGTGTATTATATATATATATATATATATATATATATATATATATATATATATATATATATATATATATATATATATATATATATATATATATATATATATATATATATATATATACATATATATAATTACTAGCTGTATGTCATTACTTCGCTATGATGTAAAATAAATTGAAAGTAGCACTCTGAAGAAATAAGAAAAAAACACAATGTAGGCCGACAAAACAAAAATTGTATCAATCTAAACAAAACAAAATATATATATACACACACTACAACCAAAAACAACGAACGTAACACAATCTGTTTTGTAATTCTTGTAAAAAAAAAATTCTTACATAATAGTTCCTGGGAAATTATTTAAGACAAGTGAAATAGGGGAAATATTCACTCTCTTAATATAAATATGTATATATCTACACATTTAATTATAAATGTCAAAATAAATAAATAATTACTTTAGAATATAATGAAATTGTTTAACACTATTCATGTTTACAAAATGTTTTTGTCTATAATCAGAATTTAATATATCGTCATCATAAATGCTAAAGTATTACAGCATAATGAAAGTTTTTAAAATCTGAGTTGGTATAAAACCACGCTTTTCGATACAATAGAAATACATTCGGAATAACAGCCTACATTTAACTAAATATCGGTCTTATAGTTCAGATCATAAATTTAATTAACTACTGTTTCGTTGTGTTCTTTGAAGATTATTATATAACATAGTGATAGTGATGGGTTGGATCACTGTATTGATCACACACCTTTTTACTGGTAATTGCAAAAACAATATTCACAGAGTTTTACGTTTAAAAAGCTAATTTCCTGGCGGCATGTTACATTGGTACATCATTACGCGTTTTTCTACATGTACTTAACAGATCAGTTCGGGGTGGGTTGGGGGTGGGGGTTGGTTCAACTTCATTCACCACTGTCGGTTCACTTTAGGTCAATTAACCAACCCAGTGTATACCTAGGTGTGACATTAATGTCGCTCTACACAATTGTGGTGGTGAGGTGTGGGGGGTTACCAACTCAGAGTGAACATAGCGTCAGTTTTTAGATGACTGTTCTAAACATACATATATATTACACAATTATATATTAAACAAATATATATTACAGAAATAGATTTAAATAAGTAGCAGTGGTATTATGACAATATTTTTTTTACAGAAGGGTCCATGGGGGAGGGGGGCTTTTAACTGTTTCAAATAATTTGTAATCGTAATCAATATCGCTGTAAGAATACTACTACTTCATCGTGATAACGTTGTTGAACTTGTCAAAATTTCCCCACCACTAAGCAGTTTGCTCATAAGTAAATTTAAATAGAGGTGCCACATCAGTTATATTTGTTTCTGTATTGTAATTTTTTCAAAAATTAATCACACGATTCAAACTGTATATATAAAGTATATATAAAGTAATTACGTGTGAAGTTTTATGTATAACATTTTCTAATTCAATTATTCGTAAGCACATACACTATACAGTTGCCCTAAACTTAACACCCCTCTTGCCAAGTGGTACTACCGTAGAGGTTTTTTAAACATTGCAATGCATCGTAATGGTTATTTTTAGAATGGCAAACTGATGCAGCTGTTAATACGTGTTGTAAACGTAGAAACTACTAGACTAGTACAATAATGCTTAATTGCTGCATGAAAAGAAATCTTGTGATTTACATAGATGTGCCGACCAAAAGTATTTTTTTAACGAATATCATTGTTTAAATATTTGCGTTTAAAAAGTTTCCAAAAAGGCGCCACTTTGATGAAAATGGCCAGAGGGGGAGCGGCCGCTCCCCCTGCTCCCCCCCCTGCGTACGCTACTGCTTGGCCTGGTACCTTAAACTAAACCCTCATCAATTAGACTAGAATTGGCTGGTTGTACAGACAAGCAGGGTCAATTTTTTAAAATTATCAATAAAAACTAGATATTAAAAATTTAATACTGGCAAACCACAACAATAAAAAAATGTTTTTTTCACAAAGCAACACAATCCACAAGGAGATTTTCTACATAGCTCTTAGAGATTTTCAACGACATTTTCTTTATGGATTCTTTTGATGGTTAACAAAATATTAAAAATATGGGGAAAAAAATAATGATGCCTCTGTTGTCTCTTTGTGAAAATTTTTCCCACATTTGTAATGCTTCTGTAAAATGTTACTTATGTGAAAAACAATTACAACATTTGTAAGGATGTTCTCAAATGTGAAGTCTATAGTGGATCTGTAAATGTGAAGTCTATGGTGGATCTGTAAATGTTAGATCTATGATGGGTCTTTAAATGTGAAGTCTATGGTGGATATGTAAATGTGAAGTCTTGTGGATCTGTAAATATGAAGTCTTTGGTGGATATGTAAATGTGAGGCCTGAGACTTGTACCGCACTTGTGTCACACATGTATCAGTTTTCTCAAGTATGAATTCTAAGAAGTCTCTTCATGTGACTAATAAAGCATTTACAACATACCTTACAAACTTAAGGCTTTTCTCCTGTATGAATTCTCAGATGGTTCTGTAATCCGTTACTCTGTCTGAAGCATATACCACATTTCTTACATATGTAAGGCTTTTCTCCTGTATGAATTCTATGGTGGCTTTGCAAATGTGGGAGCTGTTTGAAGCATTTACCACAATCACCACACTTGTAAGGCTTTTCTCCTGTATGAATTTTAAGGTGTCTCTTTAAAATGCAATGCTGGGAGAAACTATTACCACACTGGTCACACATGTATGGCTTTTTCTCCTGTATGAATTCTTTTGCGTCTGTGTAAATTGCCATTTTGAAACAATTACCACATATGTCACACTTGTAAGGTTTTTGATCAGTATGAATTCTATGGTGTCTTTGTAAATCACTAGTCTGTTTGAAACATTTACCACATTTGTCACACTTAAGCATTCTTTCTCTTGTATGAGCTACTTGATGTTTTTTCAAAGAGCTAACCTTTAAATAACATTTATCACATTTGTCACACTTGTGAGGATTTTCCCCTTTATGGATTACAAGGTGTTTTTGTACATCACAAAGCAGTGTGAAACTTCCATCACATTTTTAAGGTTTTTTTCTACTATGAATTGTAAGGTGTCTCTGTAAATCCCAAAACTTGTGAAAAAATTTACCGCATTTCTCACACATGTAAGGCTTGTCTTCTGTGTGAATTACAGAATGTTTTTTAAGTGGCTCATCCTTAAAAAACATTGACCACATTGTTCACACTGGTAGGATTTTTGGTTAGTATGAATATTAAGATGTGTCTGTAAACTTTTTCTTTCTATGAAACTCGTCCCACATTCATCACACTTGTACGGCTTTTCTCCTGTATGGATCCTATAGTGTCTCTTTAAATTACAAAACTGAGTGAAACATTTACCACATTTGTCACACTTATATGGCTTTTCTGCAATATGAATTTTAAGGTGTTGCTGTAAGCATCAATTATCAATGAAACATTTACCACATGTAAGGTTTTTCTCCAGTATGAATTCTTTGGTGGGTTTGTAAACTACTAGCCCGTGTAAAACATTTACCACATTTAACACGTATATAAGGTTTTTATTAAAAGTTTCTTAAAAACACACATATTTAACTATTAAAAAAAGGGAAATAAGTCATGGAAGTGGTTTGAACGTTTGCCTATCTTTCACACTACAACGCATGTAGCCTGTATAATTTTTTCCTTTACGAAACAGCGTGTGGTAGCTACTGTAGAACATCACTACTAAAGTAGATCTGTTTGTTTTTCTAGAAGAAAATTATTTTGTTTAACTATAAAGAAATTGATTACGGTCGGCGGTGGGCCCCTAAACGGCCTGGGCCCCCAGCATTGCGGGGTCTGGCGGCACTGTAGTTCCGCCCCTGAATGTAGGCAGACAAAACAAAACAATTTATCACTCTAAACGAAATTATATATTGATATAAATACACACTATACAACCAAAAACATTGAACGCAATACAATTCCCTTAGGAACCATCGGTTACAATAAGAATATGGCTAATTCAATAACGTCAAAGCCATATACGGCATATAGCCCTTCATTAGGTCTACATAACCAAGTTAACCTAAGCAACTGCAGGGTCTTTTGAATTCCGCAGACACAGGTACAACTTCCCAGAGTCCCAAAGGTCACAGGACAAGGTAAATCGAGGAACATCGCTCACAGAAGAGCATAAAAATGCATCAACAGTTGCCGCAACCAAATAAATTATAAATTATCCCTCCCCCTAACTGGTAACCATGGTATGTGATATATATATATATATATAATATAATGATTATATATAATGATTATATATATAATGATGGGAAAAATGTGAATGTCCCCCATGAGACGATCCTGGCATTGTTTCTTAGGAGTGTCCCAGGTTCACATATGGCCCAAGATTGTACTATTAAAACAAGGGTTGGCATGTTGACCAGGGTAGCATATTTACTTCTTCAATTTTACAATGGTTAACTACTGATAGTTTCATCATTTTATTTTAAAAGTTAAACTGTTGTGTGTAAACTTATTTAATAACCTTCTGTATCATCTTCTTACTGCCTGCAACTTCACCAAATCACCTCTTATTACCTGTAGTATCTGTCATTTGTCTTTCATCATATTTATAACTACTGCTTACATAAACATGTTATTTATATATAGACTACTACAATTTTAAAATGTATAGGTAAATAACCTGACAGTGTCGTGGGTTTGTAGTTGTATTGTTGGTTAAGCATTTGATTTAGTGTACTGGGTTAGGATTAATGATGTTTTTAAACGGTAGAGGATAAATTTACTTATTATTTTTGTATGTAAAAAGTTTAACTTATACAAGATCAAATGAAGACTGTAATTTATAATTATCCTTACAAAAATTATGTCCATGGAGAAAGGGGACAGACTACATTGCTGTGGGCTGGAATATCAGCATCAACTACCCCGACAGTCTCCGCAATCAAGGAAATGAACATTCCACAAAAAATATTGACATCAAGCTACCAAACCTAGGCAGATAGGACAGCATGGTCTGACAGCTAGAGAATATGATGCTAAAATAATAAAAGCATTCAATTTGAATCCTGGGTACAATCGTGTCCATAGAACGTTACTTAGTCCACTCAGCTCTAATGGATACCTGAAAGTAAAGGCAGCTGGGCACTGTGTGCTGATGTAAAGGCAGCTGGGCACTGTGTGCTGATGTAAAGGAAGCTGGCATATAGTGCTGATGTAAAGGAAGCTGGCATATAGTGCTGATGTAAAGGCAGCTGGGCATAGTGCTGATGTAAAGGAAGCTGGCATATAGTGCTGATGTAAAGGAAGCTGGCATATAGTGCTGATGTAAAGGAAGCTGGCATATAGTGCTGATGTAAAGGCAGCTGGGCATAGTGCTGATGTAAAGGAAGCTGGCATATAGTGCTGATGTAAAGGAAGCTGGGCATAGTGCTGATGTAAAGGAAGCTGGCATATAGTGCTGATGTAAAGGAAGCTGGCATATAGTGCTGATGTAAAGGAAGCTGGCATATAGTGCTGATGTAAAGGAAGCTGGCACATAGTGCTGATGTAAAGGAAGCTGGCATATAGTGCTGATGTAAAGGAAGCTGGCATATAGTGCTGATGTAAAGGAAGCTGGGCATAGTGCTGATGTAAAAGAAGCTGGGCATAGTGCTGATGTAAAGGAAGCTGGCATATAGTGCTGATGTAAAGGAAGCTGGGCATAGTGCTGATGTAAAAGAAGCTGGGCATAGTGCTGATGTAAAGGAAGCTGGCATATAGTGCTGATGTAAAGGAAGCTGGCATATAGTCCTGATGTAAAGGAAGCTGGCATATAGTGCTGATGTAAAGGAAGCTGGCATATAGTGCTGATGTAAAGGAAGCTGGCATATAGTGCTGATGTAAAGGAAGCTGGGCATAGTGCTGATGTAAAGGAAGCTGGGTATATATTGCTGACAACACTTTCCCTTTATATGTAGAGCTCACTAGACTGTTAGACTACAAAGATTACTTACCAAGGCTGTCCAGTAGTGACCTCCCCCCCCCCCTTTCCTGATAAAAGCACTAAACAAGAATCCTCAATATTCATATAAAGACAACACCACCAGCGATGGTTTGGTTAGCAGATAGTAAATTAGTGCCTTCTTTTCCCAGGTTTACACCATTTATCCCATGGTGAACTTAGATAGATTATACTGCCTCTTAAACAAATAATTTGTGAAATGGATTTGCTGCCCTAGCTGTGTGAATTTCTGTTTGATCATAGAGGGCCTTCATGTGGACAGAAAACAAGGTCTTAGTGACTTTTATTTCTTGCTATATCATGGAAAGAGCCAGAAGATATTTTGTTGGCACTTAAGGCGCCATCCATCTCCTCTAATTAAAATTATACAACTTGATTACCCATCTGCATTAATCTAAAACTTCATCAATGTGACTAAAATTGGTCAGATGTTTTAAGTACAGGCAAGCTGGGTCAATAAACAAAATATCAAAGAAAACTCATGATATTTAAAAATTTAATGTTAACACTTAACAACAATTAGAATTAAATATAAGAATTCAAATTTCAACAATAATTAACAGATACAGGCCATCCTTAGAATAGTGCAGTTCTAAAATCCCTAAAAATATGTCAAATCTCAAATAAATTTCTAAGGACCGATTTCATTTGTAGGTTCTTTGATGGTTAAAACAGTTTCTTTCAGACAACTCTCAGTGCAAAACATTCACCTATTACCACATTTGTAAGGATTTTTTCCTTTTTTAATACTAAGGTGGCTTTGTAATGTAATACTTCAAATGAAACATTTATACATGTATTAAATGTGAATTCTGAAAATTTAAAGTCTGTGTGAAACTTTCATTATGCTTGTGAAACGTGTGGTTTTTCTTCTATATAAATTCTAAGGTGTCTTTTCAAAAGTCGACGATCTCTAAAACATTTGCCACATGTCTTACACATGTAAGGCTTTTCTCCTGTATGGATTCTAAAGTGGCTCTGTAATCCGTTACTTTCTCTGAAACATTTACCACATTTCTCACATATGTAAGGCTTTTCTCCTGTATGAACTTGTTGGTGTCTTTGTAACTGTGGAAGCTGTTTGAAACATTTTCCACAATTGTCACATTTGTAAGGCTTTTCTTCAGCATGAGTTTTAAGGTGTTTCTGTAATCCATGCTGTATTGTGAAACATTTACCACATTTGTCACACATGTATGGCTTTTCTCCTATGTGAATTTTAAGATGGTCTTGTAAAGTTGTGCGCTGTGTGAAACATTTACCACATTTGTCACACTTGTGAGGCTTTTCCCCTGTATGAATTCTATAGTGTCTCTTTAAGAAACCATAAACAGCAAAGCACTTACCACAATTGTCACACTTGTAAGGCAGTTCTCCTGTATGAATTCCACAGTGTTTCTTTAAGAGACCATATTCAGCAAAACACTTACCACAATTGTCACACTTGTATGGCTTTTCTCCTGAATGATATCTAAGATGTTTTTTTAAAGAGCTACCTTCTGCAAAACATTTACCACATTTGTCACAATTAAAAGGCTTTTCTCCTGTATGAGTTCTTTGGTGGCTTTGTAAATTGGTGTGTTGGGTAAAACATTTCCCACATTCATTGCAATTGTAAGGCTTTTCTCCTGTATGAATTCTTAAGTGTTTGTTTAACTGTCCATTATCCTTAAAACATTTATCACAATTGTCACACTTGTATGGCTTATCTCCTGAATGATATCTAAAATGTTTTTTTAAAGAGCTACCTTCTGCAAAATATTTATGACATTTGTCACATTTGTAAGGCTTTTCTCCTGTATGAATTCTTAGGTGGCTTTGTAAACTGGTATAATGTGTATAACATTTACCACATTTATCACATATGTAAGGTTTTTCTCCTGTATGAATTCTTAAGTGTCTCTTTAATTGTGTAACTGTTGTAAAACATTTACCACATTTATCACATATGTAAGGTTTTTCTCCTGTATGAATTCTAAGATGGTTGTTTAATGAACCACGCCTAAGAAAACATTTATCACACTGTTCACATTTGTAAGGCTTTTCTACTGTAGAAATGATATGGTGTTGATGAAAGTTTAATGACTGGGAAGAAAGTTGACTAGAATTATCAATGAGATCTGAGCTCCTGTTGACAATTATATCCCTGCCATGTTGGTACTTCAAATGTGCTTGCAAATAAGAAAGTTGTGTAAAAGCAATTCTGCATTGCTGACATGGATAGATACCTGTGGAATTTTTTTGCATTTTTTTTAATTTTAAGACAAATTTAAAGACATTGCTCAGAAGACTAGACATTAATCTTGTGATGTCTTGTTTACACTTAAGTGATATTAGTGGACATGACAATCATCAACATTAACAATACAGAATAAGAGACTCATGTAGAAAATTAAAAAGCCCATTATACTATAAAGAACTAATTAAATGTATTTACCACTTTCATTGCTCTCCATGTTTGTTAAACTGTTCTTGTTTACACCACCAACCCTCTGTACCTGTATGCCCAGGTCTCTGGCATAGCTGTCACCATAACACACCTAAAAATTTCAAATGTCTATACTAGTCAACTCAAACATTGCTGTCAACATAGTACACCTGAAACTATAAAAATACTGTTCTACTCTGGTCTACTGAAACAGCTGCAGAGGCGTAGCTAGGGAATTTGAGCTGTTAAGATTATAGACTGCTACTTGGCTTTTTACATCAATTGTGACATCAAAATACATATTGTTTAGGACCGTTACTGGAAAAAACATCCCCAAACTTACCAAAAGGGGCAAAGCTCTTTTTTTGACAACATGAAAAAAAAGTTGAAGGGGGCCAGAATGGGTTGTTACATCTCTGCATACTTGTCACCATAGTAACCTGAAAATGTCAGAATCCTGTTCTAAACAAGTAAATATTAGATTTTTACTTAAAAAGTATTTGGTTTTTCATCTATTTATTTTCTCTTCAACATCTGACATAATCAGTAATAAAAAAAAAGTGTATGATAGTAATTACGAGTCATAATACAATCTAGATAATTAGAGTAAAGGAAAAATAAAATGGGTGCAAGTCTGATAAAGTTTCTGTTACTCTTTGCTAAAGTCTACACTTTTTTCTTAACCTAAACCATCACCGTAAAAGAAACTATTACCAGAATTGGGGCTTCAAACCAAATCGGGTATCTTTAACCACAACCAAATTTTTAACCAGAACTGGAAGTTTAACTTCAGACTGAGCTATAATCAAAACCCAGAAATAGAATTTACTTTTGGCACAACTTGAACAAAAATCAATTAAGCCTCTCATCATAATCTTTTTCTTAATCCCGTTTGTGTCCAAGACACATGGGGTAGATAAAGAGTTCATCTGATTCACTGACCTCGGCATATGGAGGGATAGTATGGTCAGCACTATGCCCAGCCACTGTGGTTTCCTTAGTGCAAGTTAGGGACTCACTCAGGGACGTTCCACTGAAGGAACCCAGATTTGAACTCAAGACTCTCAGGTTAGCAGTCTAGCTCTCTACCACTAGGCCACGCCGACCCTAGCCTCACATTATAATAATAGTAACATTAATCTGAGAATGCCTCTTTCCTTGTTAATCAAAAACAATACATTGCAACAAACCCTAACCCTTTTTTGGGTTCAGAGGTTATTTCAGGTCTGCTGTCAGTTGACAGACAATTTATTAAATATTGTGGATATAGATTATACTTCCCCATACAAAATACAATAAAATAGGAAATAATTAAAAATGAAGTGAGTAATGCTACTAAATTATTCAACATTTAGTCATTGAAGTAAGTAGTAAGTAGTAGTTTAACACTTTGAGCTAGATTTAAAATATACTTGTAAATCTACATTAAATTGGCGTTCTAAGATGTGAAATATCACTCCTTTTTTGCTTTTTTTGAAGTATTTTTTTTTCCAATTTATCTTTTCAAATGTATCGTAGAATCTAGTATGGTAGTAGAATCTTGATATATTATGGCTTATCGTATACACGTCCTAAAACCTTATAATGCCTTAGTGAAAAAGTAGGCCTAATAGTAGGCCTAAATGATCACAAAATGTCATGTTATATTAGTTGCGTAATTAAGTGTGGTGTTCACTTGAATTAAAATTAAACCAGTAACATCACCAAACTATAGAATCTAGATCTATTCTGATAATTATAGAGTCTAGGTCAGTCTAGGCTAAAACCTCAAAAGTGGAGTTAAGGTAAAACCTTAGTTTAGCACAGGAAATTATCTGGTAATATTTGTTGAGTTTTGTAAACATAATTAACGGTAAACCATGGTTTATTTAACCATTGAAATGTATAAATATAAATAAAGTCGATTGTAGTCAATTAATTCTTTAAGTTTAATTGACATAAATAGGAATAAAATAATAGTACATTTTAAAACTATTTGATAAAATTTTAAAAAAGATATAAATAATCAAGTCAAATGTATTTTGTTTAGTAGTTTAAAACATTCAGTAATTTTGATTAATTTTTTGACTTCCAGAGGATTTGTGATAATCAATTTAGATCTAGTTATAAATTAATAAATTATTCGAAGTGACTACCCGGGGTTATCACGACCGGTACTAGTGTCTTTTTTTTACATTTTATTTTTTTCATATTGAAAACATGACGTGTGATTTTTTTAAATAAAATTTCCAAGCATCATCACTGGCATGATTGCTTGCTTACGTTTACTATCCAGTGAGTGGAAAATCCCACTAAGGCCCCTGGTCGGTGAGGTCCCTGTGAGTTCAGCAGGCCCAAAGCATACGTCATAAAATGAACACAAGTTTACAAGATACTAAGATAGTCTGTGTCTCCACTTCACTTCTCTCCTCCCCCCCCCCCCCCCCACCCAAGCAAATTGAAAAGTTCACATAGGCTTAATAATACAGATTGAGAATTCAGATCTACTATCACGCATGCTAGATAGCTGTAAAAACAATTTACTAAAGGCAGTAAAGGGCAGTTTGATTTAGCTAGATTGCTGCTAGATCTAGGACTATCATCTGACCCAATACTGTTTTTTTTACAAGTACCAGATCTAGATCTATGTCAACATTAAATATTAAATTTCTAAGACGAAAAAAAAATTCGACCAGTCCTGATAATGATATCAATTTTTTTTTGTCAGATCGCGTGCCACCTAGGGTAAAGAATAAAGATTTAGCGTAACGCGGAGTGCGGCCTAAATTAAATTATTAGTTTAGAATTAGATTTTTTTAAGTCTAGATTCTAGATCTAGATTAGATTCTAGACTAGAATCTCGTTAGCTGCTAAGTCTAGGCCTAGATCTAGAATAATCTCTAGATCTAGACTCTGGAAGATCTCTAGATCTAGTTAAAAGTTAAATAAAATTATTACGAAAATGGCAAAAAAGGACTAGATCTAGAATCTAGACTAGAGTCTAGAATAGTCTAGACCTCTAGATCTAGATAATGTTTAGTAGCAGAAATATTTAGCCAAAAAAAAAACATAAAAATAATTAGCAATACAAACTTGGGTAATCTTACGTCTATAGATTAGTTATAGAATCTAGATCTAGTCTAGTCTAGATCTAGCTCTAGAACTTACAGGCCTAGCGTCGGTTATTATTCCGTAATGATACAGCAGTAAAAAACAAAACCATTGAGTTGTCTGTCACGCCGTTCCGGAAACCACCGGAAATACTGTAATTTGGCGCCATATTATTTTTAATAATGAAAAAATAAATTGTGTGTAGACCAGGGGTCTCCAAACTACGGCCCGCGGGCCGGATGCTGCCCGCGAAGTCTTCTCATCCGGCCCGCGGAGATGTTTTTGTCCAACGAAAAATCGTTTGTCGGTGATTGTTGAGGAACTTTGCCCAGAAAAAACTGGCCCCCAAACTGAAATTTGATAGTTAATGCGGCCCTCGGACTGAAAAGTTTGGAGACCCCTGGTGTAGACCTAGGCCCTGATAGATCGGGCAGCCAAATAATAGTAGGACTTCGTCATTATTTTGTTTCAAAGCCTAAAATGAAGTAGATTTTGATCTAGTTTTTTTTTCAAGAAATAAACTCAAAATAACCACGTTTTAAAATTAGAAATTTAAATAACGGCGCATGTAGAATGTGCTCATGTGTTCAGGTGTGTAGGGCTCATCTGTACGTGCTGATCAGTGAATTATCAGTGGCGTAGCTACCGTAAAGCTAGCGTAAGCAAGGCATAGGGACTCAAGGCAAATAGGGGCCCTTTTCTTTTTTTTTTAAACTTTTACATTGGAATTTTTATTTTTGTGTTATAAAAAAAATTAAAAAGAAAAAGGAAATTCAGTTTTTTTTTCTACTGTAAAAGTAATCAAAATTTCCAAAAAAAGGCCATCAGATCTTTCAATAGGGAAGGGTTGTACAGGGCCCATCGGTATTACTAACACTATAGGCATTGTTGCATTGTCGGGCACGCGGATGAGAGAATTAGCCTATACATAAACTTGAACATTGACTCTGTTGTGAGATTGGCATCCGGCACCCGCAAATTTATACGTATCGCTAAAAACTCTTTTCTCCACCCAGAGCCGGCGTTAGGAATATGCAAGGCCTAGGGCCAACAATATATATATATATATATATATATATATATATATATATATATATATATATATATATATATATATATATATATATATATATATATATATATAATTAACATAAATAAAATTAAGCTAATAAAGTTGTTTAAATTGTTAATGACTAATAGTTAATATATAAATTAATGCCTTTGAGATTTATCTAAAAAAAAAGAGTGTTAATAAGCACAGAATTGTAGACAAATTACAGAATAAACAAAACTAAAGTAATTAAAGTTGAAATGAAATAGAAAAAGATTGATAGCTTATGGACTTAGCTTGAATCGTGAATATACACTGGTTACGAATTGTGAAAACAAACTATGTTTTTGGATATGCAAAAGAAATGATACTAAAATGTAATCATGGACGCTCAGTAGGGTGGAGCTTTGTGGAGGATGGCAGTTGTGGGGTGAAGTAAAGGGTGTATTTATTAAATCTAAGGCTACATGCTGTTATACCCTAAGGAAAGGGTAACTAAGTTCAAGTACTACGTTAATGAGGTTTGTGTTTATAGAGCGTCCACGTATTACATTACCGGTCATGATTGAGGTCTCACAAGAGAAGGTTCCACCGCCACAAACCTGCACCCCCTTCCTCTCTCAACTCTCTGTCTCCAACGAAATTCCATCCATCCATGATTACAATTGAGCCATTTTTTGGTTAACAGCCGTAGAGAGTGTCTTCACATCAAGCTAATTCGAAAATGTGTCAATGTTTTTATGCTAGTTTTAACCGTAATCACAATTTGTTTGTTGATCTAATTTATCTCCAATCAATATGCCGCTACTTAAAGATTTTTGTTTGTCTGTCTCATTGTCCTTTATGCATTAATACACAAATAATCCAATCACCAAGAAACACTGGGAAGTCGTTTAGAATAGTTCAGACAAACATCTACTGACAGTGAAATTTCCTACCACAACCCCACACATGAGGAGCAGTGACTTCCCCTCGAAGAGAAGCCAAAAAGAAACTCCTGCAAAGTTTTCTGCCATTAAATTTTTTTTTTGTTTCGATCGGAGAACGGCCCCTTGACAGTAAGGCAGTTCGGTTTGCCACCCAAAGTTTCCCAGCGGCATTCTTAGCACCTGGGGTCAGTTAATTGGGTGTCCTGCTCAAGGGGTCAGGGTTACTGCTTAATTCAACGCTCAAACTGCACAGGTGAATCAGCTGGCGTCCCTAGCTCACCTCATCACTAAGGCGCATACACTTGATTTAATGAGCGCCATGCCCCAAGGATACGGAGGGCTACTATAATCAATGGCTAAAGAAAATAAAGGGTGTCCTTCAGCCACCTCGGGAGTAGTATACATTAGGCGACCCGAGTCTCTCCATTATTATGGTGTTATGAAACAAGTTGTAAATAAGCCCTTTGGGTCAGTAACTTGGCCATCCTAAGTATCAAACATATATAAGCAGCTAAATTGGACTTCAAGGAACATATTAATCACTTTTCAAACTTATAAAACAAAAATCTAAATAAATTATGAGCAACTTTTAAAAATTTGTAGTTGGTTAGTAGCGTCACAAGGTTCGATATCACCCGGTGCGTTTAGTAAGTGTAACCTCCACCCCGTCTAACAGTTTTGCATTTCCTCTGGAGTGTTATCCCCTCTCCTTAATATTGTATTATTTCACTGAATAAAACAAGTTTTGACAGTAAATTTTACGAGTTTTCGTAAAGATGTCACGCCTAAATTGTGAGACCCGAGCCCTGTAACGCTACTGTGTCACCTTAAATGTTACAGGTTACTTAAAATGTTACAGGCTTACAGTTAGTTTGTTTATACTAGGTAGTCCAAACTGAAATTAACTATTGATTGCAGACTTCTGGAGTGATTATGTCATGAAAGAACTTTTAATTGTAAGCTCTATGCCACAAATTTTATAAAAATATCTTAATAAATAAAAAAGTTATGCGATTTTTAAAAAAGCAAAATTTGGTAAAAAACTGATTTTTAAAAAGTGCCATTTTTGAGAACCCATATTTGCTAAACTAAATAACATAGAAGTGTAGAAATTGGTAAAGTTACTGCAAAGTTTGTAATATATATGCCCAATTTTTTTCAGTCATCTAAAATGAGTCTTTCTAAGGTAAAAAAAATAATTGAAAATGACAAAAATGCGTTTTGGTCACTTTTATTTTTATAATTTTTTTTTTTTTTTTTTTTTGCTTTGGACATAGAATAACTCTAAAACTATTGTGTTGGTAACATTAGCAGGAAGAATGTGTTCATTATTTTCAAAAATCACATGAGTTAAAATATTATTTTAAAAAAATGCCACAGTTATCTAGAGCAGGAGAAACAGAATCAAAATTTAGTGGAGTTGTAATGTAATCTAATAAAGACGTGATGCCTACAAGTAATGCAGCAGTTGCTGCTACATTCAAACCTATTGGGTTGATAACTGCTTTGGGGGAACAGTTTTTAAAACGACAACTCCACATCTTTGTATGTCTTGTTTCCCCCAACCTTGATCTTGTGGAGCATCAAGAGTAAGTGATATGTTTTGGGAACTGTAGTTGGGGGGGGGGGGGGCTTGGCCTTCTTCCCTTCCCTTATAAGGAAAGTTCTGGATAGGCCACCATAAATGTCTCCAGCTATGGAATAAATAATTGATTTAGTGATTAATAAATTATAATTAGATTTACTACTAGCCTATTGTGTAGGCCTACTATTTGTCCTGTGACTGTAGCTGGAAACATGAAAAAGCCTGAAAACACCTTTTTGTTTAAAGTAATTTATACTTGATAGTATATTTTGAACATTAATTCTATTGAATGAAATATTCGTTGTTTGTGCCACAATGGTTGAGATATCCAATGATGAAGATGCCATACTGTGGTTCTCAACATCATATATGACAAATTAACTGTCCTTCAGTGTTACTATATGCATATAAAATAAATAAATAATGAGAAAAACTACTAGTACTACTTACACTTACAACTAATATAACATTTAAAACTAAGTCACAACATGTACAATCTTACTAAATTGCACCACCATCTAAAAATTGATCTGGTACATTTTATTAAGGAGACAGGCGCAGACCATTTCACATTATTCAGCAGGGGAATCAGAATCAAAGTGCACAACAGAAAATTAAAATTTATCACATTAGTCCTTAAAATTTAGTGTCTTTTGTTTTAAATAAATTGATAAAAATGTATAGTTATTATAATTATAAGTTTCTTTTGTGTTTCAATAATATTTTATAAGTATTTAACCTTCGTTCCCTGTAAATAATTGAGTTCGTCCACATAGTAACCACAAATGTCTGGTGGCCATTTTGAATTTGTCGATTCATAATTTTGACGCGATAGTCCAGATAAACTGTAGTAATACGACCCTATCATTAATCCCATTCGATAGATTTTAAAGAATTAGTAAACACTAGCATCTAATAGTTAAGTGCATCCATATTTTAAGTCCCTAGAATGTCCTGAATTAAATAGCTTCACGTTTAAACACACCATGTGTACAAGCGTAGTTCACACGCTAAAACAGTGGACTAGTAGCGTTCAAATTTACATTAATAACGTGTGCTAATTAAACCAAACTGACATTCAAACTTAAAATTCATTTATTAACATGGAAATGAAACTTTAAAAATGATACTTACAACTAGTTTGAAGGCTCTATCAAGGGTAAAATCCGTTTAGCATCATCGGTCGTCAACCTTTAAAACCGTTCTGCGGGCAACTCACTCGGGGCTGAAAGTTGACTCGAGGGTTATATGCTTATCGAGGGTACGTAAATCAGAAAGACTTGAAGTAGTTATAAAAGTGAACTTTACATCGGTGTAAAGATTGAAACAGAATTAGTTTGTTTTCGTGTATATATCGTCATTTAAAGTTTAAAAACTGACTTTTTAAAATGAAATAAGCAAGTTATTTTTTCAATTTATACATCAAACGATAGACTAGAATTCGCTCTTTAAAATGACATTAAGATTATGCTTCTACGATGCTTCGTCGCGAAGCCGCAGCCAAATGAAACAGTGTGGGGTCGATCGGTACACGCAAAACGGTGAAATTTGTTGACGTAACTGATACTTTTCAAACAAATATAAAACACATTCAAACATGTGTTACAGAAATAAAAATACCAGATTACGACAGATAAAGGCTTAAACTTTATTGACATATAATTTTTATTCTTATAGGACAACTAGAAGTAGAAAAAAATTATTTTTGAAAACCGCAAAAACTGACCCTAAAACGCACTTTTTCGCCAGTTTGGACTACCTATTTATACATAAAAAAGATGTAAAATCAAAGGTATTTTACGTTACGGGGTACTACATAATAATTCCGTATAAATACACAACTATGGACGTATAAAATACACAATTTACAGATTGACGTAGGGGCCCAATAAAAAATTTTGCATAGGAACCCAAAAATCCTACCTACGCCACTGGTGCTGATCATCTTGAAGTTGTGTGAAAATGTGTTTATTTTTCTGCATATTTATTCAGCTTCCTCCCCCCCCCCCCCCCCCAAATTTCGGTCGGCGCATAACGCAGGCCATATAGAGAGGGGGGGGGGGGGGGACAAAATCCGACACATTTTTTTTTCACAGTGATAGAATAATGGTTTTGTAAAAACAAAAAAAAACTAATCGATTGCAGCAATATTTGTCCTACAGTAACTAAAACACAAGAAACCGAATGTGAAACAAGAAACAGAAGAACACTGATAAAAGCTGAAGAGCACTGAATAATTTGTATAAATATGTAGGCTATACAATTCATGTATGTATTTTGATGTAAAACCTGTTCTTGCCGCTTACCCTCGGAACAAATAAAGAGAGAGAAAAAGAACTGAGCTTTATATATTATTGTTATTAATGTAAAACCATATGTGGACTAAGCATCTATCAAATATAGCACCTCTAGTCTAACCCCCACTGTGTACAAAGCACCACTGTCCAAACCCCTACTGTGTACAAAGCACCACTGTCCAAACCCCTACTGTGTACAAAGCACCACTGTCCAAACCCCTACTGTGTACAAAGCACCACTGTCCGAACCCCTACTGTGTACTAAGCACCCCTGGTCTAACCCCCACTGTGTACAAAGCACCCCTGGTCAAACCCCCACTGTGTACAAAGCACCCCTGGTCTAACCCCCACTATGTACAAAGCACCCCTATTCTAACCCCCACTGTGTACAAAGCACCCCTGGTCTAACCCCCACTGTGTACAAAGCACCTCTGGTCTAACCCCCACTGTGTACAAAGCACCTCTGGTCTAACCCCCACTGTGTACAAAACTCCTCTGGTCTAACCCCCACTGTGTACAAAACACCTTTGGTCCAACCATTAATTAATGCGGACAAAGTACCAGCGTTATGTACAAAATTATATTTAACAGGGAAGAAACAATTTTGAAAATGATCAATACATAAGTAGATCTATATTTGTTTTATTTGTTTTTATAGCTAAGTAAAACCAAAAACTAATTTTTAAAAATTAGATATAAAACTGACAAAATGCTTTACAGTTTTTTTTTTATGTATCAAATTTTTAAATAAACACAGCAAGTTTATTTAATACTAATGGTGTCACCAGGTGCCCTCCTCTACTACATCTGTATAATATCCTTCGGAGTGGTCTTATTTAAATGTTATTTCATGGAGTGAGCCAGATAACATTTTGTTGGCACTATGGTGTTCACCATCTTCTCATACTTTATACAACTTATCTGCCTTGATCTAAGATCTCAAAAAAGTAACTATGTTATAAGTACAGACAAGCTGGGTCTATATAAACAAAATACCAAAGAAAAAGCTTGATATTTAAAAATGTTATGTCAACAGATAACAAGAATTCAAATTTAAAGAATTCAAATTTTAACAATAATCAACAAAAAGAGGCCATCCATTGAGCAGAGCTGTTCAAAAGTCCCTTAAAGTGTGGTACATCTCAAAGAAATGTCTAAGAACCAATTTCATAATTAGGTTCTTTGATGGTTAAAACAGTTTCTTTTTTCAAACAACTCTTAGTGCAAACATTTACCAATTACCACATTTATAAGGCTTTTCTCCTTTATAAATTCTAAGGTAGTTTTGTAATGTAATACTTGGAATAAAAAAAATTGAGGTCTGTTTGAAACTTATAACACTTATCAAACATTAGGTGTTTCTCCTGTATGAATTCTAAGGTGTCTCCTCAAATGACCATACTCTCTAAAACATTTACTACATTTCCTACACATGAAAGGGTGTGAATTCTAAGGTGGTTCTGTAGTACTTTGAA
Organism: Physella acuta; assembly: GCF_028476545.2. Classification (NCBI taxonomy): domain Eukaryota; kingdom Metazoa; phylum Mollusca; class Gastropoda; family Physidae; genus Physella; species Physella acuta. The sequence continues at coordinate 421,033 of NW_026731583.1, forward strand.
AGAAATATTTAACCGCTTATAAGACTTTTCTCCTGTGTGAATTCTAAGGTGGTTCTACAACATAGTACTTTAAAAGAAACATTTCATTAGGCTTTTCTCAAGTGTGAATTGTATGGTGTTGTCTGTTAAAAACCTGTACTGCACTGGTCACACCTAGGTGAATTCTAAGATGTCTCTTCAAGTGACCAAGCCTTGAAAAACATTTACCACATGTCTTACACATGTAAGGCTTTTCTCCTGTATGGACTCTATGGTGGCTTGTTAAATGTGTGAGCTGTTTGAAATATTGACCACAATCATCACACTTGTAAGGCTTTTCTTCTGTATGAGTTTTAAGGTGTATCTGTTATCCATAATGTGCTGGAAAACATTTTCCACACTTGTCACACATGTAAGGTTTTTCTCCTATATGAACTGTACGGTGTATCTTCAATAGGCTAAACTCTACGGGTTAGCAGTCCAGCTCTCTACCGCTAGACCACTCCATCCCCTGGATGAAAGATGTAGTAATGCAACAAAGACAGACAAACAAAGAAAAAGACAGAAATACATTTATCTATATGTATGTATATATATATATATATATATATATATATATATATATATATATATATATATATATATATATATATATATATATATATATATATATACACTGGTGTGTGTGTGTGTGTGCACTTGCACTATAAGAATGTATCTTTAATTACCCCTTACGAGATAGAAAAATATATTTTACACATTAAAATATAGGCCTAAACTTTAAACAGTGACACCCCCCTCTCCCCCTCCCCCCCAGTAAATAATCTGGAAGAAGCCATGCACACTTTAGCTGCAATTGTTTACCCTACCTGTTGTGCCAATACAGTTTATATAAGGAAGTAAAGGTTTAAGTTACCTGACTTGTTATACCTACCATTTAAAAATAACAAAAATCTTAACACTCATCACAAATAACATCACATATAACATCACATATAACATCACGTGTAACATATCCTTACACAAGTCGTAATCCCATCCACCCAGCTGTGTGCCACATGTCCATGGCAATCAAAGCAGCTACAAATCTACTAAAATTTAATGTGATTTCATTCAAATTCAATTTATTTTTAAAACTAGAATGTTTCCAGTTTTTATTTTCCATTAAAAAAGAGACAATTAAACTGAACAAAATAAATCAATATATTTCATACATACTTTGTGACTCAAATATATACAAAGACGATAGCTAACATAAATTTGCAACTAAAATTTAAAATGTGACTCCCATTTGAAAAATGGCTTACATAAAAATGTTACTTACATTTAAAATGTGACATGGTTTACATTTGCAATGTAATTTATAATGTAATTTTTTAAAATGTGGCTTACATAAAAAACAATAAGCTGTAGGGAGGTGGAGCTAAGTTTCTCTATTTTTGTTAAATTTAAGTTAATCAAGAGTGAATCAAGAGTTAATCAACACTAAAAAGATTGAACAAGATGCAACACAAGCTGACACAAGACTGAGGGCTAGAAAGTCACCAAGTTACAGTAGCACAAATCAATTCATAAAACTTAAATTCAACTGAAATCTGTTAGTGTAGAGACAACTTGATTTATAACACCAGAACATAAATGACATCTTTTTTTGTTAAAATTCCCCTGTGATTATAGTATGAACAGTAATGTACGGTGGGGGAGGTGGGTGGATAGAGTACCATTTAGACAGTTAATGCTAACAAAAGATTTAATTTTGTACACAATTTAAAACTGTGCATCTAGATTAGTACTAGTCATGGTTAAATACATTAGGAAGCTCCACACCATAAGTGACATAGTGACACAACTGGACAGAAATATAATTTCCCATTATTTCATCAAAAGAATCAACTTAAAATCATCAGATTATGGTCGTCAGTGAACTATGAATTGAATTAAGACCTTTCATGAAATAAAAACAGACAAACAACAAACATGATGTTGCCTCATATTAACATAGGGACACAATGTGACTCCTAACTTCGCACTTGCCAACTTGCTCCACTACAATAGTGACAGATTTTTGTTTTTATATTTTTAATTAATAACTCGTCCAAATTGAAGGTAAAGAGTAGAATAAAATATTCTTTTTAAAATATATGCCTATGTCTCACCAAAAATCAAAATTAACTTTAAAATTTCAATTTGAAAATCAGTTTTATATGTAAATATCAATAAACAATTGTAGACTTATTTATGTAAATTGTCTATCCTATAAAACATAAAGGGCACCAGTCCCACAGCCGTGCTTTAGCCAGCCCCGTTGCAAACAATTCCTTGCTTGCCACTGCCCAAGTGCCAACTTTTTTCGAATACCGTTAAATAGGGAATGTTATTTTATTCAGAATGCATCCCTCTACCTCTCAGTATGCATACAATTGACCTGAGTGACGTAGTTTTTTTTAGTAATTAGCTTCCTACTGTTGAGCCAGATACTGGACTGTGGGGTACAAGTAGGGTGGAAGATAAGCCCTGTGAGAACCGAAGGACGGAAGCGACCGATACAGTAATCAAACCGATACCCTAACCAGTTAGTCGAAATTAGCTGTGTTAAGGCCTGCCTGGCTAATGAGAGACACCCCCTGGGCCAGTGGTGTCAGTAAAGAAAGAAAAATAAGTTATTGGCTTCTAAAGTGGATTGGGATAGTCGTATAGTTATATTATAGTTATATTGTTTGATTACTAATTCTATTACAGCAGAGCTAGCTAAAGCAGTTTTTGTGCGAAACATTTGGATGTTTTTATATGAATCAATATTAGTTCATATTTAACGCTACTTATTTCAAATAAAAAATCAAATTTATTTACCTAATCCTTACCAAATACCAAAATATTAAAAAAATAATGTTAGTGGCTCTTTAAAACTGGAAAATTTTGTAAATTGTAATTTTTGGCTCTTCCGTCTCAAAAGGTTGCCGACCCCTGCCCTAAACTGATGCATACCTCAATGAGATGTTCAAGTGCATATTTCAGTAGTGGGTTCTTTGATGTATAAATAAATATAAAAAATATTTATCACATTTGTGATGTTTAAGTACAGTATAATTTTGTGCTAAACATTTATAATACCACAGTTAAAACATTTCTTCTGTAGGCATTCTAAGATGTTTCTGTAAAATACCAAGTTGGGTGAAACAATTACTTCACTGATCATACATGAAAGGATTTTCTCCTGTATGAATTCTATAGTGCATCCACAAGTTGCCAAAACTTGTAGAGCATTTATCGAATTTGTCACACTTGTAAGGTTTTGCTCCTGTATGAATTCTAAGGTGTCGTTGTACCTCCCATTGCTTGGTAAAACATTTACCACATAAGTCACACTTGCAAGGTTTTTCTCCTGTATGAATTCTATGGTGGTTCCTCAAGTTGCCCAAATTTGTAAAAGATTTACCACATTTGACACATTTGAAATGCTTTTTTCCTGCATGAATTTTAAGGTGCTGTTGTAAACGCCATATCTGTCCAAAAAAATTACCACATAAGTCACACTTGTAAGGTTTTTTCTCCTGTATGAATTCTACTGTGTTTGCTCAAGTTGCAAGAACTTGTATAGCATTTATCACATTTGTCACACTTATAAAGCTTTTCTCCCGAATGAATTCTGAGGTGTAGTTGTAAATGCCATATCTGTCTAAAACAATTACCACATAAGTCACACTTGTATGGTTTTTCTCCTGTATGAATTCTAAAGTGTTGTTGTAAATGCCATATATGTCTAAAACATTTACCACATAAGTCACACTTGTAAGGTTTTTCTCCGGTATGAATTCTACTGTGCTTCCTTAAGTTGCTAAAATTTGTAAAGCATTTATCACATTTGTCACACTTGTAAGGCTTTTCTCCTTTATGAATTCCAAGGTGTTGTTTTAAATCCCACTGCTTTCTAAAAATTTTACCACATATGTCACACTTGTAATGTTTATCTCCTGTAAGAATTCTATGATGTATTTGTAACTGTGTAAGTGTTGTAAAACATTGACCACATTTGTCACATTTATAAGGTTTTTCTCCTGTATGAATTATACAGTGTTTCTTTAGCTGTGCAAATGTTCTAAAACATTGACCACAGCTCTCACAATTGTAAGGCTTTTTTTCAATATGAACTTTAAGGTGTCTGCTTAATGTATCATGGCTAAGATAAGATTTATTACACTGGTCACATTTGTAAGGCTTTTCTCCTAAATGAATCCTAAGGTGTTTGCTTAATGTAACACCACTTCGAAATGATTTATTACACTGATCACATTTGTAAGGCTTTTCTTCTAAATGGATTCTAATGTGTCTGCTTAATGTAAAACGGCTTCGTAAAGATTTATTACACTTGTCACATTTGTAAGGCTTTTCTACTGTACAAATGATAGGGTGTTGATGAAAGTTTGATGACTGGGAAGGAAGTTGACTACAATTATCAATGGCATCCTGACCCCTGTTGACTATTCTATCCCTACCATGTCTGTATTGCAAATGTGCTTTCAAATAAGAAAGTTTTGTTAAAGCCATTCTGCAATCTTGACTTGGATAAATATCTGTGGAATGTTTTTACTTGTTTGAAAATATGTTCATAAAATTTAAAGATAAGTTTAAACACAATGCTTAAGGACATGACATTGACATCTGCTGATAAAGTGGACATATAAAAAAACTGATAAAATGGACACATTGATGATAAATAATAAGATCTTGATCTATCTTATACGGTCAGGTAGACCCTACATCATATAAGTTATATGATGTAGGGTCTACCTGACCGTAACAATGCCAAAATCAAACATTTGTCATGTTAGCTGTGTTAGAATAAGTTAATTAGTAGATCTAGATCTAGATTCCAGAAAGTCTAGATGTACAAATTGTAGATTCTAGTACACAACAATCTGAGTAGGTTAGACATCCTGATTTTTTGATTAGTCAAAACCAGAGACCTAGATTCTAAATTCTAGTCATTATCTAGAAAACAAAGATACTCTCGAGTCTAGGCTAGAGTAGTACTCTAGCTCTAGACTTAATTAATTATTAATCAATGAATCAATAAATCTATATTCATTATAGACCTAATATATATCTAGATCTAGTTATAGTCTAGTATTAATAAAATAAATGGTAAAACCTTAGAAAGGCTTAGTTTAGCTTCGGTTATTATTCCGAAATGGTATAGCAGTAAAAAAACTAAAACAATGGCAAAGTCTGTCATACAGTTCCGGTATCCACTGGAAGTACTGTAAACCATACTTTATTTTGGCGCCATCTTTAATTTTTTAATAAAGAACGTTTAAAATTTGGATAGATTTATTTTAATTGCGTGTTAAATACTGCTTTTTTTTACTCATTTTGTATAACTAGTTATTTTTAAGTGTTTCAACTAAATATTTCTGCTACTAAACATTGTTTAACAGGGTTCGTACGCAATCTGGAAAAAGTCTGGACGGGTCTTCACTGTGGTATGACGTTTTTCGCTGGGTATCACAGAAGAAACCTGATTTCTCAGTTACTACGTCATTGGGGGAGGGGGGGGGAAGAGTGTAAGACCTGTTTTTTTTTTTTTTTTTTTTTTTTTTGTTTGTTGCTTGACTGACCGTGAAAACGTTTAGGGCTAGACTAACCCGCCCCTCATAGTAGCTAAGGTCACTGATATCTAAATTTGTATGAACTCACCGTGACCCCAAGCAGAGGCGTAGCGACCCTACCCGGCGCCCGGGGACAAACTTTCGATTTGCACCCCCCTCGAACTTTTCATTTGCACCCCCCCACTCAAACTTTCGATTTGCACCCCCCCCCCCCCCCTCGAACTTTTCATTTCTAGCCCCCCCCCCTCAAACTTTCAATTTGGCGCCCCCCTAAGGTCGGCGCCCGAGGACATATGTCGTTCCCCCCCCCCGCCTCGCTACGCCTCTGACCCCAAGTCAGTAGCCTAGCGAGGGGGGGGGGGACATATGTCCCCGGGTGCCAACCGTAGGGGGCGCCAAAATGGGTTGGAAAAATAAATTGAAAGGTTGAGGGGGGTGCAAATCGAAAGTTTGAGGGAAGGGGGGGGGTGCAAATCGAAATCTCGAGGAGGGGGGGGGTGCAAATAAAAAAGTTTGTCCCCGGGCGCCGGGAAGGGTCGCTACGCCTCTGCCCCAAGTACGTAGATGGTGCTGTTTGGCTAGGTGAGGGGGAATAGAAGTTACGGTATAGTTCATGATATGACGTATTAGACTGGGCTACTGTGACCTCACAGTTATCCTTCCACCGTCTCTTGTTGTGTGTGTGGGGGGGGGGGGTACCGGTAGTTTTTAATAGCAGACACAAGTTTATCAGCTATAAGCACAAATAATGGTGTGGTTACAAAGGTCTTGTTTCATTTTCAAAATAGTGTACGAACCCTGTTTCTAGTCCCTTTTACTCTGTTTGTAATCATTTTTACATCTTTGTAGTAATTTTTACAATTTTCGTAATCTAGACTTTTTTAGACATTATTTATATTTATATTAATAGGCCTATAAGGTTTTTTTTTATTTTTAGATCCCGACAGCCGATTTTATCTCGAAAGTACCAATTCCAATTAGGCTACTAGATTCTAATTCCGATTACTAAAAATAACGCATAAGTTGAAAGATACTTAGGGGCCTAATTGTATAATTTATTTACGAAATTTCGTCAACCAATAAAATTTCCAAATATCTCCACTTGCGTGATTGCCTAGCCTAAATATTGGGTAAAAAATCCCACCACAATCGGCAGGGTCACTGAGTTCAGCAGGCCTAAAGTATAGGCCTACGTCATAGAAGGAACATAAGTGCAATTTGAGGTCGGTGTCTTCACTTCTCTTCCCCCCTCCCCTACACACACACACCATTCAAGAAAACAGAAAAACAGACCAACTTCTAATACATTTTTTTTAAAAGTTCACATAGGCTTATAGTATTTATAGACTTAGATCTACCACCACCCATGCTAAATATGATAGATAGCGGTAGATCTATATGCAATCAAGATTCAATAAATTATATCAATAATAGTTTAATGTACAAATAGTATAGTTACTGCCCTTAACAAGAAATCGAGTATGTGCTTTTGATCAATAGATTACTTACCAAATGCCTACCAAATACTGTTTACCTGTTAAGAGCTATGGTTATTCTTTATTTCTATGTACCCAGATCTACTGTATGTGTCATAATTTATTTTTTGTAAATTTTTAAAAAAAGACGCATTTTTGACAAATTGTGAACCCCTGCACTCTTCTGATCAAACGTGTGTTTCAAAAGTACTTGTTATAGGCATACATGTTACTTAAATTCAAAGAAGCGTTGTTCCCCTACATTTTGATATAGGCCTACTTATCAAGTATGCTTTTTCATCAGATATTTTTTGGTGTTGTTTTAAAAACGTACAAAATGTGTGTTTTTAATTCCCTTTTTAATGTTATTGTAACACATATGGTTACCAGCCAAAGGGGGATACAACTATGAAGTTTTTATTCATTGGGTTGCGGCCCCTGTGGGACTGCAACTGAACTGTTGACGTTTTTTTTATGCTTTTGTGAGCGAAATTACCTGTGTTCCATGTCATGTGACATGTGCCTAGTCGTGTCGCACACGCAAGGCTGCTGTCTGTGGACCAAGATGTAGACCTAATGAAGGTAGTGTAGATATATAAATTATGTTTGTTTAAATACTTATGTATTCCTGCTAGTGCTGCATGTGCACACTAGTTAGGGTGATGTATTAAATTAAGTATTTATTTTGTAGTACTACTTATTGGTACTTGTTGGCAGTACTGTGTACTGGCCGAAAACATAATTTATTGTACCCGTGTATATTGTAGCTTACACGTGGTGTTGTCCTGAATGTAACTTTTTTATTTTACATTTGTTTTAGGGCTACAGTTTCTGTTTCTGTTTCTATTTTGATCTTTTGATCTTTTGGTCTTTTGGATTGTTTGGATATTTTGGTCTATCTTGGCTAGTTCGTTTTGTGTTGCATCGCCGTCATGGCTCGATGCTATAAATAAACGAGTACTTGACAACAACTGTCGGCGTCGGTGTGTACTTAATCTCAGGGTCAGCCCGTCTTAAACCACAACACCTCAGTGGGTAAAAGCATCCCCACTGAGTGAGGGTTACATTTGGCGCCCAACGTGGGGCTTGACCTTGGGAGGTAGGATGGAAAGCACCAAGCCGACGTTCGAGAAGTTGTCGCAAGAGCTGGCCAAGTTGAAGGCTAAGATGGCTGATCTACAACACGCAAGTGCGCAGCGGCCCGTGACGGTGAAGGTGTGTGCTCCAGTACACAGCGATGAGGAGGAGTTCACCGACTTTCTACCCACGGGCGGGGTTGCAGGGGAAGCTAGCCCGAAGATGGAGACCGTCCTGAAAGCTGTTCAAAGGCTGGACGGGACAACTGAGTCCCCAGTCGTAGCCACGGCAGCAGCTAACAGGACTATCCAGGTCGACGCAGTAACGGCAGCTGTTCGCCAAGAGACGACGCCGCTGATACTCACGGAGGAACAACTTGACCGTCTGGCGGAGAAGGTGGCAGCAGCTATCCTAGCCCGGAAACAACGGCCTTGCAGAGGAGCTTGTTACGGGTGCGGGTCCAGGAAGCACTTCGTCCGCGACTGTCCGAGGAAAGCAGCTAGGCAACGGAGTCAGCAGCAGGGGAAATGCCAGTCTATCAGCGTCGGGGAGCGGATGCTGATGCGTGTTCTGCCAAGCTCTCAGCCCAAGTTTACGCCACCGAGATCATCACAGTGTCGAGCAACCACAGCTCAGGTTACCTCGCCTAACGGCTGGAGGTACGGCTGTCGGGTGTTCCGCCGTGGAGGAGGGTTGCAGCCGGAGGGTGCGCGTGAGAAGGGTAGACAGCCACACTATGAATGTCAGTCTCAGCGCGAGCAAGATCGTCGCTTGGGAGACAGACATGACACAAGCAGAGGTCGGAGACGCCGCCGGAGGAGAGGCCGACGACGTGGTGGACGCCGCCGTGGTTGGCAGCGACCCGACTATACAATGTCGAGTGCTGAACCCACTGTGGCGGAGGGGGAGCGACGGAGAGAGGTCATACCAACCAGTGAGGCAGATGAAGGTGAGGAACTGACAATCAAGGTAGTGGTCCCAACTGGACTTCGGCCGGAGGCAACGCCTTTCGTGCCCGAGGTGGTCGCCCAGGACGGACAAGAAAAGGAGATGGTCAGGCCAGCCCCACATCTGGATGAGGTGAATGCGAGGGACGAGGCATCGGACGAGGATGACTCTTGGATCAACCCAGAACCACCAGCGGAGCTGCGGAGGTCAACCCGTCAACGACGACCCGTCGAGCGACTCAACCTGGCGCATCAAGTGGTGACCAGTACCTGCACTGGAGCCTCTACCGGTTTGCCGGGAATAATCTATTTAAGTTGAAAGGACTTAATGTCTGTGTACTAGTGTACTGAACTTTTTTTTTTAAGTACTATTATGTATGAGTGTAAATGTAAATGTAACTGTGAATTTCATTGTACATTTATTTGTGAGGGGGGCTGTGTAACACATATGGTTACCAGCCAAAGGGGGATACAACTATGAAGTTTTTATTCATTGGGTTGCGGCCCCTGTGGGACTGCAACTGAACTGTTGACGTTTTTTTTATGCTTTTGTGAGCGAAATTACCTGTGTTCCATGTCATGTGACATGTGCCTAGTCGTGTCGCACACGCAAGGCTGCTGTCTGTGGACCAAGATGTAGACCTAATGAAGGTAGTGTAGATATATAAATTATGTTTGTTTAAATACTTATGTATTCCTGCTAGTGCTGCATGTGCACACTAGTTAGGGTGATGTATTAAATTAAGTATTTATTTTGTAGTACTACTTATTGGTACTTGTTGGCAGTACTGTGTACTGGCCGAAAACATAATTTATTGTACCCGTGTATATTGTAGCTTACACGTGGTGTTGTCCTGAATGTAACTTTTTTATTTTACATTTGTTTTAGGGCTACAGTTTCTGTTTCTGTTTCTATTTTGATCTTTTGATCTTTTGGTCTTTTGGATTGTTTGGATATTTTGGTCTATCTTGGCTAGTTCGTTTTGTGTTGCATCGCCGTCATGGCTCGATGCTATAAATAAACGAGTACTTGACAACAACTGTCGGCGTCGGTGTGTACTTAATCTCAGGGTCAGCCCGTCTTAAACCACAACACCTCAGTGGGTAAAAGCATCCCCACTGAGTGAGGGTTACATTATCAATAAGTGAGAAAAGCCAATTTCAATGCAATTAATCTACATGATGTACTTAACTTTTGAGGTGAGAAAACAATTAACTCTGTTCTTTGTGTATGTATGTTTGTGTTCAGTTCAAAAGATTGTGTTTGTGACATTTACTTTTACAGATATAGCCTCTCAAACATGGCACCTTTTAGGGTGTTGGGGAAAAGTTAAAAGCCAACTTTTTAAAACGTCATAACTTTTTCCCACGTTTTCTTTAACTTGCTTTCTCTGTTTGTCTTTCCAATCAAATCTTGCGATCGAAATTTCTGGCACTTCCCAGTTAGCTAGCGCGCTGAAATTTTCAGGGAAGCTTTCTTTTGGATGACCATTGAATATTCAATTGTTATTATTACTAAATTGATCAATGGAAACATTTTATTGAGCATTTTAGACCGCTATATAATCTATATATATAATTCTCCTCTGCTAGCCATTAGAAAAAAAACCAGCGACGCGTACCTCGCGCGCAGTGAAGCGAACGATCACATGTCGCCACAGGCTTAGGGGCAGAGAATTTAGCTTGAACCGAGTTTAAACTTACAGGAGGTAGGCCAGTTTGGGGGAGACGATATGGTCGAGTGGTTGGGCACACGATTGCTATCCCACTCGACACGGGTTCAAATCTATGTGTTCTAGTCAGTAACGTATTCAAACAACGAGTTTTTTACGAGTTGTCTTTTTACGAGTTGTCTTTTTACGAGTTGTCTTTTTACGAGTTGTCTTCGTTTACCCAAAAAAAGTGAAAAGATAAAATCGATAGCAAGATTTTAATGCAAACAAACAGACAAAGACTAAAAAGTAGAAAATAATAATCATTAAAAAAGTTTTAAAAAACCCACGTTTTCTGATTGAACTAAAAAGTAGAAAATAAATGCTATAGGCCCTACATCACAATAATGCAAGCGATCACTCTACTATAAGCGAGCAAAAACGTGGGGCGCCGTGATTTTCTTACAGTTTCTAATACTGTTGACTCTCTACAAGCTCCCTAATAAAAGTCAATAGTATTATCTAATCAATAGTAATATAACTTTTACTTCGGCGCCCCACGTTTTTGATCGCTTATAGTAGAGTGATCGCTTGCATTATTGTGATGTAGGGCCTATAGCATTTATTTTCTACTTTTTAGTTCAATCAGAAAACGTGGGTTTTTTAAAACTTTTTTAATGATTATTATTTACTACTTGAGATATATGAACAAATTTAGTACCCACTATCTTAGAATCATGAGTTCTTGAGATAGCAACTTTCAAAAAAGCTCTGGTACCATTGCAATTTCATTCAAATTCAATTAATTTTAAAAGCTAGATTATTTCCAATTTTTATTTTCCTTAAAAAAGAGAGCATTGATTTTGATGAACCAAAACATAAACTGAATTAATTATAAATCACCAATGGAAACCTTGGTATCAAAAATGTAATACAAACAGTTAACAAGAATCAAAATTTAACAATATTTTACAAAGAAAAGACTATCAACTGCACAGTGCAGATCAAATGACCCTAAACTGATGCATACCTCAAAGAGATGTTAAAGTGCATATTTCAGTTGAGGGATCTTTAATGTATAAATAAATATTTAAAATATTTATCACATTTGTGATGTTTAAGTACAGTATTACTTTGTGCTAAACATTTACAATTACCACAGTTAAAACATTTCTTCTGTAGGATTTCTAAGATGTTTCTGTAAATTGCCAAGTTGGGTGAAACATTTACTTCACTGATCACACATGAAAAGGATTTTCTCCTGTATGAATTCTATGGTGTTGTTTTAAACTACAAAGCTGGGTAAAACTATTACCACATTTGTCGCACTTGTAAGGTTTTTCTCCTTTATGAACTCTAAGGTGTCCTTGTAAATGCCAGATGTGTCTAAAACATTTACCACATTTGTCACACTTGTAAGGTTTTTCTCCTGTATGAATTATAAGGTGCTGCTGAACATCCCATAGCCTTCCAAAACATTTACCACATAAGTCACACTTGAAATGCTTTTCTCCTGTATGAATTCTATGGTGCTGTTTTAAACCCCATAGCTTTCCAAAACATTTACCACATAAGTCACACTTGTAATGCTTTTCTCCTATATGAATTTTAAGGTGTTGTTGTAAATGCCTTATCTGAATAAAAAAATTACCACACAAGTCACACTTGTAAGTTTTTTCTCCTGTTTGAATTCTATGGTGCTTCCTCAAGTTGTCAAAACTTGTATAGCATTTATCACACTTGTAAGGCTTTTCTCCTGTATGAATTCTAAAGTGCTTATTTAAATCCCATAGCCTTCCAAAACATTTACCACATAAGTCACACTTGAAATGCTTTTCTCCTGTATGAATTTTAAGGTGTTGTTGTAAATGCCATATCTCTCTAAAAAAATTACCACATAAGTCACACTTGTAAGTTTTTTCTCCTGTTTGAATTCTATGATGCTTCCTCAATTTGTCAAAACTTGTATAGCATTTATCACATTTGTCACACTTGTAAGGCTTTTCACCTGTATGAATTCTAAGGTGCAGTTTTAAATCCCATAGCTTTCCAAAACATTTACGACATAAGTCACAATTGAAATGCTTTTCTCGTATATGAATTTTCAGGTGTTGTTGTAAATGCCATATCTGTCTAAAAAAGTTACCACATAAGTCACACTTGTAAGTTTTTTCTCCTGTATGAATTCTATGATGACTTCGTAACCCTGCACTTGTTGTAAAACATTTAGCACATTTGTTGCATTTGTAAAGTTTTTGTCCTAAATGAAATATACAGTGTTTAGTTAGCTGTGCAAATGTTCTAAAACATTGACCACAGATCTCACAATTGTAAGCCATTTTTTCCATATGAGCTTTAAGGTGTTTAATTAATGTATTATGGCTAAGATAAGATTTATTACACTGGTCACATTTGTAAGGCTTTTCTCCTAAATGGATCCTAAGGTGTTTTCTTGGTGTATCATGGCTTCGAAAAGATTTATTGCACTGGTCACACCTGTAAGGCTTTTCTTCTAAATGAATTCTAATGTGTCTGCTTAATGTAACACGGCTTCCAAAACATTTATTACACTTGTCACATTTGTAAGGTTTTTCAACTGTACAAATTGTATGGTGTTGATGAAAGTTTGATGACTGGGAAGCAAGTTGACTAGAATTATCAATGGCATCCTGACTCCTGTTGACAATTCTATCCCCACCATGTCTGTATTGCAAATGTGCTTTCAAATAAGGAAGTTTTGTTAAAGCCATTCTGCAATCTTGACTTGGATAAATATCTGTGGAATGTTTTTACTTGTTTGAAAATTGTTTTCATAAAATTTAAAGATAAGTTTAAACACAATGCTTAAGGACATGACATTGACATCTGCTGATAAAGTGGACATAAAAAAACTGATAAAGTAGACAGTGTTGACTAATTGATATAATTGATACAGTTGACATGTGACTGACTTTACAACATTGGACTTGAAAAGCAACTACATCAACAAAAAGGACTAGGACTTGTATTGTACTAAATGAAATAGCTGTTTATATTAAAAAAAAACTAATTTACTGAAAATATCTGGTTTTTATCAATGAATTATCTTTTTCCAATATCTGACAATAAATATTTCATTAAAATTATATATTCAGTAATCTAAAAAATATTTTTGATAGCAATTACGAGTAACATTGCACACTTGATAATTAGAGAAGGAAAAATTAAATTGATGCTAGTAAGAAAATGTTTCTTTTACTCTTCTCTTAAACTAACACATTTTCCTTAGCATAAGCACAAATTAAACGTTTACCGGAACTAGAGCTTTAACCAGATTGGGTATATTTAACCTTAACTGAAACTTTAACCAGAACCAGAAAAAAAAACCTAGTCTTAATCTTTACACTAATTATATCACTGATTCTCATCCCAATATTCTATCCCTTTTTAATTATTTGCATTTGCTGCCTGTTAGTCATAACTACAATTGAATAGACACACTCACATTAATGACAAATAAAATAGCCAGTACATTTTTGTCTCTATCAAATTTTCAATAATGTCATTATATTTTTGTATCTTGGCATTCCACTTTTGATTTTGCTTTTGCTTTGTATTTTCCTATTAGTTTCATATGATTCCAGAGCATTCTTGTCACATTAACCGAAAGACAGAACAGTGTAAAAATATCAAATACATTCAGTAACACAAAAAATCCCCAGGGAAAAAAGAGGGTGGGCCGGCCAAGGAAGACATGGAGAAGAATGGTTGAAGAAGAGGCGAAAACACTGGGCTCACATGGGCATAGATTAAGGGAGCAGCCCAAAACCGAGTCCGCTGGAAATGTGTGGTTGCAGCCCTTTGCTCCCCAAGGGCCACAAAGGATGCGACATTTAATATCTACCATACCAACTGTTAATATTCCATATTCATAATTTAAAAAATAGTAGGCCTGTTATAATTCATTAATTTAAAATTCAAAACCAAGAATTAGCATTTATTTCAGGCACAATATGAAAAGATATCGATGTATCTAGTCTCATATTAAAATAATAGTAGTAACATGCAAGATTTGCATTCTTCTAAATGTGACTTTTTCCTTTTTGACCATAAACAAAACAACACAATCCCTAGCCATTTATTGGGTTCAGATGTTACTTCATGGCTGCTGTAAGTAGACAGACAATTTATAAAATATTACGGACAGAGAAACTACTTTGCAATGCAAACTACTTTAAATTAGGAAATAATTTAATTTAAAATGTTTAAAAAACATTTAGCACATTTGTTGCATTTGTAAAGTTTTTCTCCTAAATGAAATAGACATGCTATTAAAATATAAACTCTAAATTATTCAACATTACAAGGTTTTTTTTTAATCTAAGCTAAATCTAGATACAGACTCTAGATTCTATTATATCTTTTAGATTTAAACCTTAGGCCTAAGGTTTAAATCTAAAAGATATTTTGTGATGATTGTCAAGAAATAGCTTTTTTATTTTCTGTGCCTAATTCTTTTATTTTAAAATGTATCTAGGGCCTACATGTCCTAAACAATGCCAAGATCAAACATTTGTCATGTTAGCTGTGATAGTACTAGATTCTAGTTAATAGACGTGAGCGAGAAAAGTCTCAAAGGTATTTGAGAGGCCCATTAATTAATTTAAAAATCATGCACGGCCTAGTTAAAATATTGTTATAAAATCCTGTCTGTCTGGTTTTTTCGGACTTTACTAAAGATTGGATGTATTTGATGTTTTTCATATTTTTGATAACTAAATAAAAAATAAAAAAAAGCAAAAACAATTTGGTTTTCACGTGTAATGGTGACATAAACAATGGCATCCTGCTATTCGATAGGCTGCCATAAATTTTATTGTACACACTGTAAGCTAAAAAAAGGAAAACTAGGTCATGGGGGTTTAAATTTGCATTGTTATTTAAAAACTTTATCTGCAAAGTTTTGTAAAGAAATAATTATCGATCACGGAGTTCCTGTACAGCCAATCAATATGTGTCTTACAAAAGTGAAACATCCGGATATAAATATAACTTAGGCTCGATGAAAATAAATAGAAATGTAGCCTTAAACTCAACAATTATTTTCAAGTTCTCTGGATTTGCAACTTTTATAGCATTTATTCTAAAAATATAACATTTCTAAATTAATTTTAGGCTTAATTTTTTTTTTACGGTCTAAATCTAAAAAAGCACGTTTTTATTCCATGTCAACAACATCATGGAAGGATTCTCGTCAACTCGTTCTTGTCCATTAGTAGATTCTAGATCTAGATCCTAGAAATTGTATATCTACAAATTGTAGATTCTAGTACAATTATTAATTATTATTAACAACAATCATGCTGATTACTGAACATGATTAGACATCCTATTGATAAGTTTTAGACTAGTCAACACTAGATCTAATCTAGATCTAGATTAGATTCTCAATTCTAGTTTAGTTAGAAATTAGATCTAAGAGATAGTTAAGTAACTTAAGTTACTAGATTCTAGTTAGTAGCTTTTCTTACTAAATCTAGAATTTACCCAAATTTCAAATTAAACATGACTACTGAATGATAGACATCCATATTTAATCCATTAGGGACTAATTTTGAAGTTTTTAGTTCGTTTTAACCCTTTATTTACGGAATTAGGTTCCGAATGATTTTTTTTCTTAAACAATATGTTTTCATATTGCTTTTGGCACATTTAAAGCATATGTCGAAGGAAATTTTATTTCATAAATTTTTAAGGGCCCAAACATGTATTGGTACTTATAAGTACCGTCAGGAATGTAGGACATTTTTTTCAAAAATTAAAAAATTTACAAAACAGGAAAAAACGATACAATTTATTTAATAATAGCATGGCAATCATTATAACAATCATTTTTTGTCATTTTCACACATAAACCCAGCACAAAAGTATATTTTGAGTACGATTTTTACTGGATTTTCTATCGGAACATATCTCAGACCTCAAACACAGGAAAAGGTGCCGACATGTCATGCTCCCTCATTTCTCATTCCTGAGATATTCTTGTCTGTCGTCTTTCTGGTGTGGTAACAGTTGCCGGACTGAACCTGCTTTTGCTAGAGGCTTCCAATAGCCATTACAATGAGCCGCATAAATAAATATTTTGAAAACGAAAGCCTATTCATTCAGTACACTACTACTAGTAATACTAGTATAATTGTAGCCTACTAGAATGTTATGACAAGTCTACACTACAGTGTAAAGTTCATAAATAGAAGTGAGCTCAATGTGTTTGGAATAGACGTAGTGCCCTACTGTTTTGTGTTTACTGATTCAAAATTACAAAACGATCTATACTACATGCATATGTATGGACTATTACTAGTCTACATGTGTACATTACGTACACGTTAGATATTGTATGCAAGACAGTTTTTTGCAACAAATATAACTTACAAATCTTACTTCTAGAACTAGACTTTGGTATACAAATAACGTATACTAAACCTAGTAAACGAGCCTGCAACTGCCATCTCTATTCTTGTTATTCTTTTACTACTAGAAATCTGCAATTAGTTACAATATTTCTGCGGAAAACCCTATGCTTACCTTCTTATAAATGCATAAATATATGTTTTTAAGTACATTTCGATAATTAATTATCAAAATAATATTTATGTCACTCCACATAAAAAATCAGCAATTTCCAAGAAATCCTAAAAAAATGTCCGTGTGCCCTGACGGTACTTATAAGTCCACTTGTAAACATCGATCTATTACAAAGACAATTTGATAAAAATTGTATAACTAGAAGTTAAATGCATTTGCCTGACTATTGAAGATGCCAATAAAAAATATTCGGTGTTGAAAACTTGAAGAATAAGGTAAAACAAAGGGAAATCAGGAACACATGTGAGATATGTACAGAACAATTGTGAACTACCGATACAGGTAGAGATTGAAAATGGCGCCACACCAGTAATTTTCAAAAAACATCGTTCCCTCCACCTACCTGTGACTCAAGGGAGATAATACTATCAATTACATCAATAATTTTTAAAATTCGTCCTAAATTAAAAATAATACAGGCGCTTAATTAAAGTGGTACTTATAAGTACCGTCAGTAGATAAAGGGTTAAACTAAATTACTTAATTTAATATTTATTGACACTCACTGCCATGGACAACACATCTCTCCATGACAACTCTTCTTACCCCTGAAGGCACTTGAAGCTAAAGAGAACCACAAATGCGGTTAGACTTTTTAAGTGGCCATGTTCCCCACTAGTGATCATCAAATAGCGGTCACGTGGTCAAAAAAAAAAAAAAAATTTGGTTGTCATTTTTTGGCCACTCTTATAAAAAAAAGGGTTGACTATATTTGATTTATTTTTTCATAGACTGATAAAACTAATAATGCTTTAGTAGGGAAATCAATTTTGTAATAGGGAAATCTATATTTAAAAAGTTCTAGTATTTTTGATGAAACCAACTTTTAAATTTAGCCTTCATTCTCCAACGCACATTTTAAAATGCTTTTCTGGCATATATAGCCCTTGTTGTTATAACGTGAAAGTCCCGCCATTTTGCGCGTGGTAAACATTTTAAAAACTAATTAGTAGGTCTCTGGAATTTGGCCGAAAAATCGTCGGAAGTCAAGCGTCCGGTCCGGGCGCCATATTGTTGTTAGCAACCGGCCACGCCTCCGGGTTAGCGAGAAATACTACTAGTTAGTCATTATAGCGCACAATATACTTTCTTAGTTATCTGGGTTCTATACAGATCTATCTAGATCTAGTATCTACTATCTAGCCTTACATTTTACTTGTGCAGCTTAAAGTATGGTAAACAAATTAAGTTTTGAATTACTCAGAAGCGCCATAACTTTTGTGGTTGAAGTAGTCCCTGTGACTGTAGACTTGATGAGTTTTAGTGTAATCAATTCAGCCGGCGCTAGAACGGGAGAGTAACTAATTTTATTTATTTTAGGTTTATCCGTTTAGCAGACTATGCAAAATGTCTCACAAACTAGGTACCCTGTTAGCGGTATCGATACTGCATTTTCATGTTCCTTCGTTCTATAGGAAATATTGCACCAATTTTTATACATTTTTTTTTCTTAAAAATGTTAATAATTAAATTAGTAAATTAATAGATTCAAAGATAATAAATTAACCTTTTTAAAATAGTAAAACTTGTATGAGTTGAGCTAATATGTTGCGGCCTATACTACATGATACTAATGATTGAATCAGGTATACGATAACTCAACACAAAGTTGAAATTAAATTACACATAGAATGATTTAAAACTAAAAAAAATAATGACACTAGGTTCGATTTGAGTAAGACTATACGATTTTTAGTTTAATTTTTAACAACGAAAATAATATTTTTCGTAATGTATTATAGTAGAGGCTTAAATCTAAAAATCGAGATAAGCGGTATCGCTAATGTTTTGTCGCTATATCCTTTGGTATTTAGATCAATTAAAAAAAAAGAAAACATTCAGACTTAATTTGAATTTACTGTGAGTCGGTACTTTTATACTGTTATTTTCACAAATGGTTTTACTATCTTCTTCAGGCGTTCACAAGCTGTAAAACCCGACTAATAAAATAGACCCCGTTGGCCTAAGTTTTAGCGATATCGATACTACCTTTCAGCGCTTTCGTATTCCGTTATACTTGTATTATATTATTAGGCCATTAGGTCTATTTAAAATGTAAAATAAAAGATGTATATAAGCTGTCTTAAACAGTATAAATCAAAGGTGAAAATTATTAATTGAACAGTGGTTGATTCAATTCACCAAGTAGACTGTGCGGGATCCAAAATCTTATTAATATAAGAAATATTAGTTAAAAACACAACATTTTACGAGTGTGTTCATTCTATTGTAACAAGCTGAATGTGTACACTGATAGTCATCATTTATTTCATATCCCATTAGTTTATCTTGCTAAAGAATAAAACATACCCTTGTAAACAAAGGCCTATATTCAGGGGCGTAGCGAGGGGGATGCGGGGGGTGCGGACCGCACCGGGTGACACCATTTAGGGGGGTGACACCAAGGCAAAAAATAGCAAAATATATAGAGAAAAACTCGAGGGGGGGTGCAAATCGAAAATTTGAGGGGGGGGGGGTGCAAATCGAAAGTTTGAAAGTTTGTCCCTGGGAAGGGTCTCTATGCCTCTGGGGGGTGACACCATTAAGTGCCGCACCGGGTGACACCCCACCTCGCTACGCCACTGCCTATATTTATTTGCTTGATACCCACTCACACTCAAATAACGATTGTATAAGGAGGGGGGGGGGACTTTCTGAGTTAAAGACCTTTGAATTGCTTTTGTTAAGTTAGTGTGATTGATTTTTAGCGCAATTTCCATTCTGGAGAATTGCGTTTATTAACTCGTCTTTTCTGGGAATGGATGAATGGATGGATGGATGTGTGTCCGCAGCTTTAAGTCGTATCTCCTCCTCAACGAAGCAATATCGAGGACTAGTTCCAAAAGCAATTATGTTAAGCAAGTTACGAGGATGAACATAGGCCATAAAAATTCCGGGTTTCTTTCATGGATTTCCCGGAAAAAACCTCGAAAAAATGCAGTTTTTGGCCCATATCTCGGCAACCAGACCACTTAGCGACTTCAAACATGTACCAAACGATTCCTGCCATAATTTAGAAAAATATTACCGAAGAAAGTTTTCAAAAATATCCTTTCGTTCGGTCACAAACAATTTTTTGAATTAATTAAAATTTGGACCGAATTAGTAGGCATTTTATCCAACCACACCACACGCGTCATCACGTTCAATAGCTGCGCCATCACGTTCAATGGCTGCGACATCACGTTCGGTAGCTAGGCGCGCAATGGTTTTTAGTCATGTTACTCTATTGTAAATAAAACATGTAAAATACTGAAAAGAAAATTAATAAAAAACGTTTTAATAACTAACCAATGGTTTTACTAACCCTGCTCTTGATTTACGCTACGACAGAGCTATTTTTAGATAACATAAGGAAATTGCGCTAAAATTGTCACTAGGCTTTTTTAAATTACTTGTTTCGAATACTACATCTAAAAATGAAGTTGAAAGTATGTAAAGTATGGTTGCTAAGTTAGCTATGTAGCCCTGAGGTACCTTTTGCTTTTCTAAACGTGGTACGGAATTGAATCTGCCCTTCATCGTCCACAAATAAAGTCACTCTTTTTTACACACATTCCCCTCCCTCCATCCATAGCTTATCACCATTGTTGCCAGATGTTTTTCCAGACCCCTTATCCCCAAGCTTTTGTTAAATGTTATCACAACTGGACAGTGTGGTCAAGTATGTAGTACGCCCGCTAACTAAACTGATAGATCGGTACACGGCCTGGTGACCGTAGGTCATCCCACGACCAAACTGTCAGTGTTTCTTCCAGACATTTTTCTCCGGGGGGTCACTTCAAATTTTCGGGGGGGGGGGGCGGTAGGCTTTCTTCGGGGGGGGGGGGGGCGGACACTGTTAAAAGTATATATTTTCTATATAAATTATATAAATTTCATTTCGTTCGGGGGGGGGGGGGCGGTAAAATTTTTTCGGGGGGCGAAGATCGGATGGAAGAAACTCTGCAAACTTTCCTTCACGTTCAAAACCAGGTGGCAAGATGTCGCTAGTGTCTAGCACCTGTCTGCTTAGCTCCGTGAATTGCTCGATTCTTGATAACGTTGCTGTTTGTTTCGCGCCAACTATGTTCAGTTATCTAACGACACCCAAAGATTATCTCTTAACTGACATGCTTCCAATAAGTCAAAAACACTCATATATGTTGCACTGTACTGAGCTGTCTCTATGCTACCGTTTACCTAGGAATTAGGAATGGTTTTTTTTTTTTTACTCAGCCAGCTTCTTTTATTTTTACTATTACTGTGACGTTATAGTTAAATGCGGTAGCGTAGCGAGGGGGGGGGGGGGAGAGGCGGGGGGGGGGGACATATGGGTTGGAAAAATAAATTGAAAGGTTGAGGGGGGTGCTAATAGAAAGTTTGAGGGGGGGGGGGGTGTGCAAATGGAAATCTCGAGGGGGGGGGTGCAAATCAAAAGTTTGAGGGGGGGATGCAAATCGAAATCTTGACGGGGGGGGGGTGCAAATAGAAAAGTTTGTCCCGGGCGCCGGGAAGGGTCGCTACGCCTCTGGTTAAATGATTGAATCTATCCAGTGGTATATTTTTATTTGAATAATTCTTAATAGACCACTTTGAAATAAAATAAGTTATTAATATCTTGCTAGAGATACCCTATGCAGTTGTAAATGCATTAAATTAAAAAAAATACTTATTAGAAAATTTTATAATTGTGCGCCTTCGCGGACTTATTTTCCTTTCGCCTTTTTTCTATACTCTCGATTTGACAAATTTTTGTTTTCATTTTCCATAGGCTTAGTTGTCCCCGCAATTTTTACACTAAAACCGTCATATCTAGAGATCTGTTTATCCTATAAACATAAATTTGGTATCATTTTGCAATAATTAGTCCCCCTAATACAACCTCGTCGTTATTTTGTCATTTTAATTTTTTTTTTTTAAATGTGTGCAGTTATAGGATTGTCACAGGTATCGGTCGGATGAGCTAAGCACAGACAGGCTGGGACAAATAACAAATTATTAAAGAAAAGCTTGGTATTTTAAATTTTAATACTAACAATAGTAACAGGCAACACGAATTAAAATGTTAACACTATTTCAAAAGAAAGGCCATCAACTATACCAGCAGTACATATCAGATGACCCTACAGGTGACACATCTAAATGAGATGTTCAAGGAAAGGCTTTTATTTGCTGGTTCTTTGATGGTTAATATTAGTTAATAAATATTAAGCTTCTGAAGAAAGAAAAATCATGATGCTTCTGTAAAGGTAAAACATTTACCATATGTGTAAAGTGCTTCTGTAAAGAGTCTCTTTGTTTTAAAAAAATGTATCACAATTATCACGTAGTACTTTGAAAGAAGCGTTTACCGCTTTTAAAAGGCTTTTCTCCTGTGTGAATTCTACCATGGTTATTTAATGTAGAGTAGTACTTGGAAAGAAACATTTACCGCTTATAAGGCTTTTCTAAAGTGTGAATTGTATAGGTCCGCTTAAAACTGTTACATCACTTGTCGCACTGATTTTTCTCGTTTATGAATTCTAAGATGACTCATCAAGTGACCAAGCTTTGAAAAACATTTACCACATATCTTACACATGTAAGGCTTTTCTCCTGTATGAATTCTTAAGTGGTCGTGTAATACATTACTTCTTCTAAAACATTTACCACATTTTTTACACATGTAAGGCTTTTCTCCTGTATGGATTGTATGGTGGCTCCGTAAATCAGGGAGCTGTTTGAAACACTTATCACAACTGTCACACTTGTAAGGCTTTTCTTCTGCATGAGTTATAAGGTGTCTCTGAAATGCATTATTTAATGTAAAACATTTTCCACACTTGTCACACATGTGTTTTTCTCTGGAATGAACTCTAAGGTGTCTTTGTAATTTGTAGAGTTTTTTAAAACATTTACCACATTTGTCACAAATTAAAGATGTTTCTCCTATGTGAGTTCTAAGGTGTCTCTGTAAAATGCAAAGCTGGGTGAAACAATTACCACATTGATAACACTTGTGAGGCTTTTCTCCTGTATGAATTTTCTTGTGTCTGTGTACATTATAAGATTGTGTGAAACATTTACCACATATGTCACACTTAAAAGGCTTTTCTCCAGTGTGAATTCTATGGTGTCTTTTAAAAGTGCCAACATCTTTAAAACACTTAACACATTTGTCACACTTGAAAGGTTTTTCTCCTGTATGAATTATATGGTGTCTTTGTAAACTGTTTTTCTCTGTGAAACATTTTCCACATTGGTCGCATTTGTAAGTCTTTCCTCCTGTATGAATTGCCTTATGTCTTTGTAAATTACAAAACTGTGTGAAACATTTACCACATGTATCACATATATAAGGTTTTTCTCCTGTGTGAGTTACAAAATGTCTTCTTAAAGTGCCGTGCTTAGAGAAACATTTATTACAGTGGTCACATTTGTAAGGCTTTCCTGCAGTACAAACGTCGCCGATATGGTGTTGATGAAAACTTGATGACTGGGAAGAAAGTTGACTTGTATTATTAAGGTGATCTAGACTCCTGTTTATAATCCCGACCATGTTTGTATTTCAAATATTCTTTTGAGAATATTTTACTTTCTACGTAGGCCTGCATGTCTTCTGATCCAGATCTAATTCCGTTCAATAAGTATCGCGCTTTTCGGTGTAATGATGCAGCTTAGACTATGCACGCTTTTCGGGAATTCCCTATTATTTATAGATTCTATTTCTTAACGTTAGCACGACCTAAGTACGCCATGTTACATTTATTATGAGGCCACGTGAATATTTTTGTCTTCAAGTTTAATTGACCAAAATTATTAAAAACAACAAGTATTGTGGCTAGAGTTCATTTCAGGCATCTATTTTCTAGTTTCTAACTGTACATTTTTAGAACGCAAACGTGTGACTTCACACTATCTGAAATCCCCATCCCCCTCATCACACATCGATGCAACATCTTTTATATTGGACAAACGGGGAAACGATTATCTGACATGGTCAACCAAAACCTACGATCAATAAACAATGAAGACAGTCTTCCTGTGGCCAACCACTTAAATAAGAGTGGACATGAGATAAAAACTGACTTTTGTGTAGGCCTAACCGATGTTCGATTCTGCCATAATTTTAAAAACCGCCTGAACATGGAAACACGATCCATACTTAAATTTGCCACACGGGCAGCGGATGGCTTAAACGAACAGGTATCTTTCACCTATTCCCATTCGAATTTGCTTTAGATCTATAGATCTACTTATCAAGACGTAGGCTACGCTTTGAAATTTATACAATTTTCTCTGCACAAACTAATAACATTTGCTTTAAAAAGCAACATAAATATCATTGAACAGCCGGGTTTTAACTAGATCTAAATCCTTTAAGTATTTCTACAGACTCTAACAGTGTGTGCATATAATTTGTTTTAATATTTCTAATAGGTATTAGCCTATGTTAATGTAGTCGGATTTTTAGTTATTTAGTTATATCTTTGTTTTGTCACTAATATCGTTCAACGTGTAGTTAATCACAATTTGTTCTGACAAATAACTGTTTCATAAATTATTTTTTTCCAAACAAGCATAACATTAAAATTACATAGGCCTATAATTCACGTGTAACCGGTACCGATGGTTAG
Source organism: Physella acuta (assembly GCF_028476545.2). NCBI lineage: Eukaryota > Metazoa > Mollusca > Gastropoda > Physidae > Physella > Physella acuta. The sequence continues at coordinate 445,994 of NW_026731583.1, forward strand.
GTCGAGTATTAAATAAACATTAACAGTATTTGAAATTAGAAACATGTCAGTTAAAGTAGTTTCACTGGAGGATTTCTACATGCCTTAAAGAGAAGAAAGTCAATCCCTTAGTATACATCATCATAATCTTTCCTCGTTCGTGCCCAACACACATGGCGGAGATAAAGCAGAGTTCATCTGTTACTTTCACTGACATCGGCATGTAATGAGAACGTGTGCTCAGCACTATGCCCAGCCGACTTTGTCTTCCTTACGTGGGTAAGGTACACGTCAGGGCACGGTGGACGCATTCACGCGTCCGACCAAAATCCTAACTCGATTCCCAGCGGCAGAGGCGTAGCGACCCTTCCCGGCGCCCGGGGACAAACTTTTCGATTTCCAACCCCCTCAAACTTTCGATTTGCACCCCCCCCCTCGAGATTTCGATTTGCACCCCCCTCTCGAGATTTTGATTTGCACCCCCCCCCCCCTCAAACTTTCGATTTGCACCCTCCTCAACCTTTCAATTTATTTTTCAAACCCATTTTGGCTCCACCTAAGGTCGGCGCCCGGGGACATATGTCCCCCCCCCCCCGCCCCCTACTGCCCAGCGGTCAAGAGCTCAACTATTTGACCACACTATCCCATAATATACATAAAAATTGCATAAACACCACCCCCACCACACTACCTCTATTTCAGGCTGATACTAACTCTACAAATAACCCTTACCTGAACACTGACTATCTAATCTATGTACACACACAACCACTTATCTACTACAGCACCAACAAGATTATATTGTATAACTATAATAAATTATTCTTTGAAAAGTATTAACATAAAGTATTAGTTATATATATATATATATAAAGTAGGAGGGGGTGCAAATCGAAAGTTTGAGGGGGGGGTGCAAAATCGAAAGTTTGAGGGGGTGCAAATCAAAAGGGGGGGGGGGCGCAAATCGAAAGTTTGAGGGGGGGGGGGGTGCAAAATCGAAAGTTTGAGGGGGTGCAAATCAAAAGTCTGGGGGGAGGGGTGCAAATCGAAAGTTTGTCCCCGGGTAAAAATTGGAACCCCCCCCCCCCCCCCCCCTTGAGACGATCCTGGCTACGCCACTGTAACATGTTAAACAGAAACTTTGCATTTTTTTACAAGCTTTTATTTAACTTGCTTCCCCTGTCTGTCATCTGTTTTAATCCTAGATGGAAACTGGAAAACAACATGATGTTGCCTCATAGTATCTCATAGCAGCACGACGTGACTCCTAATTCCACACTGTGCCAACTTGCCCCACTACAATTGTGTTTTACATATGTTTTATTAATAGTTGAGGTAAAGAGTAAAATGCTTGTGTTTAGCCAACAGGGCTTTACACAGGACTAAAGTAGAAAAAAAAATATTCTCATAAAATATATGTTTACTCTCACCAAAATCAACTTTATAAACTTTAATTTTAAAATTAGCTTTATATGTAAACTAGACTACCTGTTATCGTTGGATAGTTGTGGGTCTCAGGGGTCATCCATAAATGACATTAAGACTCACTTATCATCACAAAAAGACAGACCCACATTCAAAAAGACGTCACACCTCAGACGCTTTTGTCTTCTAAAAACACATATTTAGGCTGAACATGTGTCTGACCACACTATCCCTTCATATGCTGATGTAAAAAAAAAAAAAAACAGGCTAACTCTACTTCACCTGCCCTGTGTCCCGATAAATCAGACATGTTTTTTGTCTTTTAAAACGTCGATTTCGGCTAAGAATGGGTCTGACCACACTATCCCTGACGTCACAGGTGACCTCTACACCTGCCCAACTCTACTTCAGCGTGGTCGAGTCAGTAAAGCTCGCGGTTGCTAAACCGAAAAGTCTTGAGTTCGAACCCTGGGGAAATCTACTCTTATAGGAGAGACAAATGCTGCCTTGTAGTTTGTTCTTGGTTGGACAAAGGCTAGGGAAGCAAATCCAATAAGAAAGCAGGCTGAAATCGGAGTCAATGGCCTCAATGGCGCATAACACGAATACTTAACTGTGTTGGAGTGGAGGGATTCCCTTCCCACACTAAAATTAAGAACAAAGAAGAATTGTTTAGACATCATTTACATTTATTTAGCACAGTAGCACTGTGGGTATCAAGTGCACACTTTTTACAAAATGCTTGTCTTCCACAGATACATATCTCCATAGCAACATACATTAAAATAATAAATTTCACATTTATAGTCATAGTTTAAAAGTGAAAATGACTTAGTGCTAGTTTGTTTGTGTTTGCATTTCATCATCATAGAAAAAGAATTTGAAATGCTAATGATTTCTAAAACAAAGGAAACCCAATATGTAGATAGTTCATACAGAACCAGCACTATCAAGTAATTAAAATCTTACATTTTATGATGGCTCCAATTGATTTTAAAAAAATAAAATAAACCCCACTTTCTTTTCTGAGAAAAGCAAATTTTGATATCAAAAGCATTTTTAGCTATTTTTTGTCTCCTTTTTTCTATACTCTTTTGCCTTTTAAACTAAAACCTCATCTATTTGACTAGAATTGGCCAGATGTGTTAAGAACAGTCAAGCAAGGTCTATATAAATAAATTACCAACGGAAACCTTGGTATGAAAAATGTAATACAGATAACAAGAATCAAAATTTCAAAACATTTTTACAAAGATAAGACTGCAGATCAGATGGTGTTTTTTAAAATTACCAAGCTGGGTAAAATATTTACCACATTTGACACACATGAAAGGCTTTTCTTCTGTGTGAATTCTATAGTGTATTTTTAAATTACATTGTTGGGTAAAATATTTACCACATTGATCACATCTGTAAGGTTTTTCTCCAGTATGAATTCTGAGGTGATTTTGTAAATCCCATAGCTGTCTAAAACATTTACAACATAAGTCACACTTGTAAGGTTTTTCTCCAGTATGAACGCTATGGTGCCTCTCCAGGTTGCTAAAATTTGTAAAATATTTACCACATATGACACACATGAAAGGCGTTTCTCCTGTATGAATTCTAAGGTGTTTTTGTATTTCCCAAAACTGTTTTAAACATTTACCACATAAGTCACACTTGTAAGGTTTTTCACCTGTATGAATTCTATGGTGCTTCCTCAAGTTACCAAAATTTGTAAAGCATTTACCACATGTGGCACACATGAAAGGATTTTCTCCTGTATGCATTCTATGGTGTTTTTTTAAAGCACAATGCTGGGTAAAATATATACCACATTTGTCACATTTGAAAGGCTTTTCACCTGTATGAATTCTAAGGTGATTTTGCAAATCCCATAGCTGTATAAAACATTTTCCACATAAGTCACACTGGTAAGGTTTTTTTCCTGTATGAATTTTATGGTGCTTCCTCAAGTTGCCAATATTTGTAAAATATTTACCACATTTATCACACTGATAAGGCCTTTCTCCTGTATGAATTATAAGGTGTTTTTGTAAATCCGATAGCTGTCTAAAACATTTACCACATATGTCACATTTGTAAGGCTTTTCTCCCGAATGAATTCTAAGGTGTTTTTGAAAATCCCATAGCTGTCTAAAACATTTACCACATAAGTCACACTTGTAAGGCTTTTCCCCTGTATGAATTCTATGGTGCTTCTTCAAGTTGCCAATATTTGTAAAATATTTATCACATTTGTCACACTTGTAAGGCTTTTCTCCTGTGTGAATTCTAAGGTGTTGTTTTAAAAAACATAGCTGTCTAAAATATTTACCACATAAGTCACAATTGTAAGTTTTTTCTCCTGTATGAATGCTATGATGTCTTCGTAACTGTGCAAGTGTTGTAAAACATTTAGAACATTTGTTGCATTTGTAAGGTTTTTCTCCTAAATGAATTATACAGTGATTCTTTAGCTGTGCTAATGTTCTAAAACATTGACCACAGCTCTCACAATTGTAAGCCTTTTTTTTTGTATGAACTTTAAGGTGTTTGCTTAATGTATCATGGCTAAGATAACATTTATTACACTGGTCACATTTGTGAGGCTTTTCTACTGTAGAAATGATATGGTGTTGATGAAAGTTTGATGACTGGGAAGAAAGTTGACTAGAATTATCAATGAGATCTGGGCTTCTGTTGACAATTCTCTCCCTACCATGTCTGTATTGCAAATGTGATTTCAAATAAAGTTTTGTTAAAGCCATTCTGCAATCTTGACTTGGATAAATATCTGTGGAATGTTTTTACTTGTTTGAAAATTGTTTTCATAAAATTTAAAGACATGTTTAAACACAATGCTTAAGAGACATGATATTGACATCTGTTGATAAAGTGGACATTAAAAAAACTGATAAAGTAGACACAGTTATGACTGAATGAAACAGTGCACATGTGACTAACAGTGGACATGAAAATCAACTACATCAATAATAAGGACTAGAAGATGTATGCACTAAATGAAAATAAAATTTTCATTAAATTTAAAGAAGGTTCGGGCACAATGCTAAGGAGACATGACATTAATATCTGCTGATAAAGTGGACAGAAAAATTGATTCAGTGATGACTGACTGTTATAGTGTACACAGTGATGACTGGCTGATACAGTGGACTCAGTGATGACTACAAAATACAATGGACATAGTTGTGACTGAAAAATACAGTGGACACAGTGGTGACTAACTGATACAGTGGACACATTGGTGACTAACTGACACAGTGGACACAGTGGTGACTGACACAGTGGACACAGTGGTGACTGACACAGTGGACACAGTGGTGACTGACACAGTGGACACAGTGGTGACTGACACAGTGGACACAGTGGTGACTGACACAGTGGACACAGTGGTGACTGACACAGTGGTGACTGACACAGTGGACACAGTGGTGACTGACACAGTGGACACAGTGGTGACTAACTGCTACGGTGGACACAGTGGTGACTAACTGCTACGGTGGACACAGTGGTGACTAACTGCTACGGTGGACACAGTGGTGACTAACTGCTACGGTGGACACAGTGGTGACTAACTGCTATGGTGGACACAGTGATAGCTAATTGATAGTTAACATGTGACTGACTTACACAACAGTGGACATGAAAATCAACTACATCAACAAAAAGGATTAGGAGATGTATGTAGGCCTACTAAATGAAATTGCTAATTATGAAAATAATTAATTTTACTTGAAATACCTTGTTTTCATTTGATGAATTATCTTCCCAAAATCTGACAATAAATATTTCCTTAAAATTATATATTCAGTATTCTAAAAACATTTTTGATAGTAATATTGCATACTTGATAATCAGTGAGAAGGAATAATACAATTGATGCATGTAAGAAAATGTTTCTTTTACTCTTCTGTTAAACCTACACATTTTTCTGAACCTAGGCGCAAATGAATCGTTAACCGGAACTGGAGCTTTAACCAGATTGGGTATATTTAGCCCTAACTGAAACTTTATCCAGAACTAGACGGTTGACCTCAAACTGAACCTTAAAAAAAGCTAGTCTTAATCTTAACACTAATTACATTAATAACCCTAATCACAATATTCTGTAGCTTTTTAATTATTTGCCTTTGTTAGTCATATTTGAAATTGAATAGACACACTCACATAACTATTAAACGTATAAAATAGTCTGTAAATTTTTGTCTCTATTATCAATGAATTATGATGTCATTATATTTTTGCATCTTGGTGTTGAACTTTTTAATTTGCTTTTATTTCTACTTGATTTGTATTTTCCTATTAGTTTCATATGAGTCTAGAGCATTCTTTTCACTCATATGGAAAGACAGAATAGTGTACAAGTATTTATATACATTCAGTAACGCAAAAATTTCTATGAGATTTAATATCTGTCATACCAAGTGTTTATATTTCATATTCATAATTTGAAAAATAGTAGGCCTACCATAACTCATTAATTTAAAATTAATTAATTAATTTAAAATTCAAGACCAAGAATTAGCATAATAATTTCTGGTACAACATGAACAGATATTAATTTATATAGTCTCATATTAAAGTAATAGTTGTAACATGCAAGATTTTCATTCTTTTAAATGTGACTTTCCCTTTGTGACCATAAACAAAACAACACAACAATGCCTAGCCATTTTATGGGTTCAGATGTTTCTTCATGTCTGCTGTCAGTAGACAGACAATTGATAAAATATTACGGACAGAGAAACTACTTTGAAATGCAAAATACATTAAATTAGGAAATGATTTAACTAAAAGGGTGTTGGGAAATTGCAAAATGCGAAAGGGAGAGGTGGTAAACTACGAGAAGGGCGCAAAAACCATGAGTCATGGGACATTTTTGCCTTGCATTTTACCACCACCCGATACTTACGATAGGTGGGAGGATGCAAAGCTATCTGTGAAAATTTAACAGCTACCAATTTACAGTGATATTTGATGCAGACTTTTGTTTCGTTTATATTGTTAAAACTTCGGATTTTTCCATTGCTAGACATTCTGATGACTTAACTATCTTAACAAATTTCCTGTTTAATTTATTTTTACTATTAAAGAAACATCTGTGTTTTATCAATACCAGCCGCTCCCTTACTTGAATCAAATGTTACACTTTTGACCCCGATAACGTAAGTAATTTCTTTTAAATACATTGGAGAAGAGGGAGAGGGCTATATGCTCACTGAAATCGAGCATATAGATATAGATTTTAAAAATAAAGTCTATAATAATATTCTCTTTATGAACTCACACTGACCCATCTATCTAGACAGGAGTTTTCTCCCGCTGACTAGAAAACAAGAGTGGCGGTCATAGGATGTTAAATTTTATATATGCATTATATATATATATATATATAGACCTATATATATATATATATATATATATATATATATATATATATATATATATATATATATATATATATATATATATATATATATATATATATATATATATATATATATATATATATATATATACCTATATATATATATATATATATATAAACTAGATATAAAAAAAAGAACAACACTCATCATTCATGATATATATCAGCTTCTTTAGGTTATAATTATAACACAACACAAAAAACATTAAACAAATCTTTTCCTCGCAAAATGTGTCTTGTTATTTACCCGTAATTCTGCAGGTACGTCTCGCATTTTCTTCTCGCAGTTTACCGCCTCGCCATTTGATGTTTTGTGTTTCGCAAATACCCAACACCCTAATTAAGAATGTTTTAAAAAACAGCCACGACAGTGAATAGCCCTGCTACAGCTATTCAGTTGACTGTGAATAGACACTTCAACTAAACAATGCCATGATCAAACATGTTTAATGTGTCATCTTAGCTGTGTTAGTACTAATTAATTATTAATTTAGTAATCAGTAGGCCTAGATCTAGATATTCTACATCTACAAGTAACAACATACTATGAATCTGAGTGGATTAGACATCAGTATTACTGTTAGATACTGCTGATACTGACGGATTGGTAGATCTAGTAACTAAATCTAGTAAGCCGCCCTATTGTCACACTAAAGAAAGACTATGACTAATGTGAAAAAAAAGGTGGCTCGTTTAAAATTTTGGTAGATCTAGACTAGATTAGATCTAATAATATAGAATATAGGCCTAGATTAATAATAATTTCACTTTTTTAAGAAGGAGTTCTTTATGTTAATTATGTTTTGTAAGTTACATAAATGTTTCAAAGTTTCTTTCATGTAGATCTAGTCTAGATCTAGTCTCTACCTGTTTTTAAACAATTGTGTCAAAACTTTTCAGTAATAAATAAAGACTAGCGATGTTTTCATCAAATGCATACTAGTTCATTTAGATCTAGATCTAGATCAACTTTAGAATCTAGTTAGTTTAGCACTTTAGCAGCCATCTTGTTTGTTTATTTGGTAAAATTTTAGATTACCGACTAGATCTAGATCTATTCTAGATCTAGATAAATCATTAGATTTTTAGAACTAGACTTGTAGATCTAAAAAAAAATCTGGCTCTAGGTCTATAATCTTCGATGTAGTCTACTCTAGATTCTATATCTATCTATCATTCTATCTAGATCTAGTGTCGCTAATCTAGATCTATTCTAGGCGTATACTACTCTAGATCTAGATTTCTAGATCTATACTATAGTATACACGCAATCAATGGACCAGAAATTGGGAAGCTTGGAAGACAAAAGATCTAGATTATATACGAAACTAAATCGGAAATTATCAAGCAGTTATAAAAAGCATAGGCCTAGAACTAGATCTAGATTTTACTAGATTCTAGATATAATCTAGATCTATATCTAGATTCTGACATATAGATCTAGTTAGTATACTAAGTATGCGTCTATAATCTATTTTACTATACGAAACTAAATCTGAAATTATCAAGCAGTTATAAAAAGCATAGGCCTAGAACTAGAGTTAATCTAGATCCTCTAGATCTAATCTAGAATCTTGATTCTGATCAGGGGCGGAACTACCGTACCGCCAGACCCCGCAATGCGGGGGGGGGGGGGGGGGGCAGGACGTTTAGGGGCCCAGTTCCGACCAAAAAACAATGAATTTTTTTTTCAAAAATTATGTTTTTCATGCATCTTGAAAGTGGTTTTGTAAAAAAAAAAAACAGGTCTACTATAGCAGAGATTGTTGCGTAGAAAAATATTTTAAAATCTACAAGAGCTATAGTTTGAAAGGTAGGCAAACATTCACACAACTTCCATGACTTACTGCCCTTCTTTAAAATAGGGATGCCCACGAAGCTAATTTAAATAGTTTTGTACTATGTATATTAAAAAGCAATTGATTCTCTGAATTGTTATTTAAATAAGACGTAATAAACAATGTTATAGCTATAAAAATCATTTTTTTCAAAATTGATATTATAAAAGCCAAAAATGAAAAAAAATAAACATAACGAGAGAAACCATTCACGAATCAAGCTTACGTCTTTATATATTTTTGAGCAGCAATTTTTGTAGTATCCATGATTATTTCTAACCCAAGATGAGTTTAGACTAAATTTGTCTGATCCATTTCTTACATATATGCAGACGACAGAACATAAACAGCGAGAAGGACAACTCTTCAAATATGACACGCTGTACTCACCACTTAAACAAGTTTTGTCAATCCCTCCTCAGCCGGATTCCAACACTATCATTTTACATTAACCCCTTTTACTGATTATCCCTTAAAATTGTGTATAACAACATAGATCTATATAAAACAAATATGATAACCATGTACATACTTATTATTAATACGCTCATCCGGACAAAATGGTTTCATTAGATGATAAAATTTAGTAAAAAAGGTGTATACATTTGTAAATTCATCTTGATATGTTTTTTTAAGAACATTTTAAAAAAAATGTAAAATATGCTGATGTCGTTGCAAATGTACCCCTCCTATAGTAAAAGACCTGTCAAAAATGGACCTAAAAACTATCGTTTTATTTTGTATATGTATAAACTCAACTATATAAAATTTGCTAATGTTAATGTACTTGTTTTAAATTGCAAATAAAAAAAAAACGTTGAGCAAAATTGAACGGAGAAAAAAAAAAAAAAAAAAAAAAAGGACTAAATTTGTCTGGTTTGTTCTCTCAGAATGGTTATTTATTGCAATGAAGTAGACTTAATTACTCAGTTAGGATATAGATTTTATATATATATATATATATATATATATATATATATATATATATATATATATATATATATATATATATATATATATATATATATAGGGGGCCCTAATTTTTTCTTTGCGGGGGAGCCCTTTTTTTCTAGTTCCGCCACTGATTCTGATCTATAGATCTAGATTCTGATCTATAGATCTAGCTAGTATACTAAGTATGCGTCTATAATCTATTTTATATAAATTAAAATAGGGCCTAACCATTTGGTAACTAATCGATTAATCAAATGTGCAGACGCGATTTTCTTATTAAGGGCAGTAACTATTTAACTATTTGTAAATTAAACTATTATTGAAATTATTGAATCTTGATTACATCGGCTGTTTGCTGAGTGGTACCCAATCAGTGACGTAAAGTTAACCATTTGACACAAAAAAAAATCGATTTCAGTCCCCCCCCCCCCCCCCCCCCCCGATGTGGATGTCCAAAATAAAATAAGTAGACCTCTCAAAACTTATTACCTATTGTTTAATAATTCTGGTGCAGCCTATTGTGTACATATATAACAAGGGGTTATCCCCAGTCCACAAAAGTAAATTTTTTGGACCCCTCCTCCTGCGTGTTGACGTCATACATGGATGACTCTAGTCCCTAAACTGATATATGGATTTAATACTTTTGTTAATGTTGGTTATTAGGTCCTTTATCATATTTGACCTTAATATTAAGAGAAGAATCTATGGTGAAGAGAGAAAAAATCAGTATGCTTCAATTTTAAAGGTCCTAAATAAATAGTAAATAAAGGCCCTATAAATTGTATTATTCATTAATTTTATTTCAATGACTTTCCCCGTTACCAACAAAAATAAAACTCACGCAAAGTTTTATAGGGGTAGGCTCCGTTTAAAATATTTTATCTATAGCTTTTTTTTTGAGGTACATCCGCATATATTTTCCTATTAAATAAAATTGGTCGTAAAATCTTGGTAACTATGACAACGGCGGCCTTCTCGAAATATAACCTCTTCCAAGGATTCCCACCATCAGTGGTGTAGCTAGGTCGTGTATCACCCGGTGCGGCACTTAATTGTGTCACCCTTCTCCCTCCCCCCGTATATATATATATATATATATATATATATATATATATATATATATATATATATATATATATACAAGGCATACTGCTCTATCATTAGCAGGTTTACGTCATGGTGTTACCCCCCCCCCCCCCCCCCCCCCCCCCCACCACCGACCTTGTCGAGATTTGTCCAATTTGCTCTTAAAAGACTATTTAACACTCTAATTAATCACTTAATGAAGTGGAATTATCGATTTTCTGTCTATATTTTGCTATTTTCTGCCTTTGTGTCACCCCCCTAAATGGTGTCACCCGGTGCGGTCCGATGTTGTCATAGTTACCAAGATGGTGCCATAATTTTTTTTTAAAATGGAAACACACATGCGGTTGTACCTTTTAAAAGCTGTAGAGAACTCCAGTATAACACATATCATTGTAATCAGCCAAGGGGGATAATAAATTAAGTTATAATTAATGGGTTGCGGCCCCCGTGGGAACGCAACTGTTGATGTCGTTTTTCTTATGTTTTTTGGTGAGCGAATTTTACCAGTGTTCCATGTTATTTGATATGGGATGGGATTATGGGTAGTTCGTGCCTGTGGCCGTGTAGGTCAGACCCAACGGTGCCGTTGCCTATGATAAGTAGATCATGTAGACCTTATGAAGGTAATGTAAATTATGTTTATTATTACTGTATTATTTCCACTACTTAGTGCTGCATGGGCAGACTAGGTATGAAGTATTTTAGGTTAAGTATTTATTTAAGTATTTATTATTGTACTACTTATTGGTACTTGTTGGCAGTAGTGTGTACTGGTCGTAACATTTTATTACACCCGTGTATTTGTGTAGCCTACACGGGGTATTTCCAGTGATGTAACCTATAGAGTCCTTGCATATGACGTCACATCCGTTCGGGTATGTAAACATCCGCCATCGCGGTGTACAGATCTAATTCAAAATGGTGGTCTGTGTTGTGAAAGATTGTGATACTCGAAGTGGCAGATCTAAAGGGATTCCTTTATTTCAACTGCCAAGGGTTATATTAAACCAAGATGATAGAGATCGACAGTTAACAGATCGAAGACGCCGTCAATTTTTAGTCAATATTTATCGCAGCGGTGTGAGTGAAGCAGCGGCAAATAACATGCGAATCTGTTCTCGACACTTGGTTTCAGCAAAGGACAGTAAAATAATTAACTTTATTTTAATTATAAAAGATAACTGTTAATAAAACAAATATGCTCGACCTTCACAAATACTAATAGTAAAAGACAATGTAAAAAGTAATAATAAGAATAATAAGATTTAATTGTAATAATAGTGATTTAATATTTAGATCTAGAATCTAGCTCTAAACATGGCGTAAACAAAAGTCGGACCTTAGATCTACGGTGACTGGCTCCGCTTGGTAGACATAGAATCTCGCATCTACTTATTTAATTAAATTTAATTACAAAATTTAGATCTACATTTCGATTCAAAATACACCCATAATAAATCAAAAGTACTCATAATAATAAAGCATTTAATTGTCTCTAAGATCTAAAACCTAGCTCTATAATGATAATCTTATCATTTTTTTAGCAAACGAAATTATTTGAAATTGAAATAGATTGTTTGACTAGACTTAGATCTAGAATCTGCTACTTAAATTAAATTTTAAAAAGTTCATACAAGCATGTAGTTGATATTATTGTAGTAGAAGGCTTTAATAAATTACTTTGTGTCTTTTCACAGTAATATGTATCTGATACTGGACTGAGTTTAATTAAATTCAAATGCATATCTAGTAATTAGTCTATTAAGTTTATGTAGCTTAGTAGTTAGTAGAATCTAGATTCTAGATCAAACCAGCGGACAACAAATAACCACATTATTATTATTTGGTCAATGATTAGGCTAATTTTTTTTTAAAACTACTGTTTATAAAGAAACAAATCAAGCTAGAAACATTATAAGTGAGATGGTTTAGAATAATAACAATGGACCCAGTCTACAATTGATACAATTGCAGGTCTACATAGGGCCTACAGTCTAGTAGTTTACAGTAGACAACTAGTGTGTAGGTAGTATACTAGTGTGTAGCTGTCCAGAGTTAAGATTCTTGGATGTAAAAAGGGATGGTACTAGCTAATCTGCCTTAATGCTTTCCCCTGATAAGCCATGTGTGCTATAAATGACATAACATGACATGGAGGTGAGAAATGTTGAGGGGAGAGCAGTGGGACTGATTTCCCCTTTGTTCTCCCTGCTGGGCCCTGAGGGTAAAATATTATATAAGAGATGCTGTCTCTGGTTGGTTGAGATCCAAGAACAGTAATCCCTGTGGGGCTGGGTATCACAGGAGGAGGTGAGAAATTTTCAAAGAAGAGGTTAATATTTAAAAAATTTAATACAAACAGATAACAAGAATTTAAAAATTCAACAATATGTAACAAACAAAAGGCCATCCAATATACAGTTCGAGTGATGTAATCTAAATTTCAAGTGTAGCTTCTTTGATTAAGGCAGAGCTTCTTTCCAGCATCTCTTCATACAAAATATTTACTAGTTACCACATTTGAAAGGATTCTTTTCACTATTTGAATCCTTAAGGTGGTTCTGTAACATAGTACTTTGAAAGAAACAGTTACCACATGGATTACGCTTACAAGGCTTTTCTCAAGTGTGAAGTCTATAGTAGATCAGTAAATGCGACATCTATTTATGGCTTATACCACACTTGTCACCAATGTTCCCTCCATCTTGAGCAGCTGTTTTGAACCAGCAGTGCAGTCATTTTGTAAAAACATATATCCTTATCTCCTAAAGTGATGAAGTTCTATTAAACATTTACCACATTTTTTACACATGTAATGATTTTCTCCTGTATGAATTGTATGGCAGTTCTGTACATCTGTTTGAAACATTGGCCACAGTTGGCACACTACTAAAGCTTTTGTTTATTTTGAATTTTAAGCTGTCTCTGTAATTTATAACTTGCTGTAAAACATTTATCACACGTTAATTTTAAGGTGTTTCTGTGATTGTTAAAGCTTCAAAAACATTTGCCATATTTTTCTAATGTGAATGGGTTTTTTTTTCTACAGTGGTTTTGTAAATGGGAGATGTAAATGAAATGCTAACCACAGTGCTCATGCACATTAGGCTATTCTCCTGTATGAGTTTTAAGGTGTCTCCTCAATTGACCACGATGTCTCAAACCTATACCACATTTCCCACACACATAAGGCTTTTCTCCTGTATGAATTCTAAAGTGGCACTGTAAGAAATAACTTTGACTGAAACATTTACCACATTTCTTACACATGTAAGGCTTTTCTCCTGTATGAATTATGTGATGGCTTTTCAAATGTGCAATCGGTTTGAAGCATTGACCACAATTGTTACACATGTAAGGCTTTTCTCCTGTGTGAACTCTAAGGTGCCTCATTAAAATGCAAAGCTGGGTGAAACAATTACCACACTGATCACACACATATATGGCTTTTTTCCTGTATGAATTCTTTTGTGTCTGAGTAAATTGCCATTTTGAAACAATTACCACATATGTCACACTTGTAAGGTTTTTGATCAGTATGAATTCTATGGTGTCTTTGTAAATCACTAGTCTGTTTGAAACATTTACCACATTTGTCACACTTAAGCGTTCTTTCTCTTGTATGAACTACTTGATGTTTTTTCAAAGAGCTAACCTTCAAATAACATTTATCACATTTGCCACACTTGTGAGGATTTTCCCCTGTTAATTTTATGTTAAATAATAAATCTAGTAGGCCGAAAACAAGCAGGTGGTGATTTTTATTTATTGAATGCAAAGTACTATTTTAAATTTCACTTTTGGCAACTATAACTAAAAGAAAACTGGTCATATAAAACTATGTTTAATTATAGTGTTATTTTAAATACTAAGCACTTTATAGCTATTCATGTAAAAACCATATGTTGACTTAGCATCTATCAAACAAAGCACCTCTGGTCACCCCCCCCCCCCCCCACCAAAAAAAAAAAAAAAGCAAATAAGACCTTGATATTTAAATATTTAATGTTAACAGATAACAAGAATTAAAATTTCAATAACAAGAATTCAAATTTTAACAAAATAATTAACAAAAACAGGCCATCCAATTAACAGTGCTGTTAAATGACACTAAAAGTGTCACACATCTCAAAGATATGTAGAAAGGCCAAGCTCATTTTTTCTTTGATGGTTAAAACTGTTTCTTTAAGACAACTCTTAGTGCAAAACATTTAACAATTACCACATTTGTAAGGCTTTTCTCCTGTATGAAATCTAGGGTGGTTTTGCAACATAATACTTCAAAGGAAACATTAACCATATGTATAAAAGTGTGAATTCTATGGTCTGAAACTTTACCAAACATTAGGTTTTCTCTTGTATAAATTCTAAAGTGTCTCCTCAAAGGACCACATTCTCTCAAACATTTACCACATTTCCTACACATGTAAGGCTTTTCCCCTGCATGAATTCTAAAGTGCCTTTACTTGCTCTAAAACATTTACCTCATTTTTTTTACACTTGTAAGGCTTTTCTCCTGTATGGATTGTATGGTGGCTCTGTAAATCAGGGAGCTGTGTGAAATATTGACCACAATCATCACACTTGTAAGGCTTTTCTTCTGTATGAGTTTTAAGGTGTATCTGTAATCCATAATGTGCTGGAAAACATTTTCCACACTTGTCACACATGTAAGGTTTTTCTCCTTTTTTTTAACATAATTTTTTTAGTTTTAAAAACAAAATTGATAACAACAAAAATTTACAAAAGAAACCTCTCATACATGATCAAACAGAAGAGGCTGTTTTATGTTAGATATATACACAATACAGCATAAAGGATGAAACATTTGAACCATACATGTTGAGATGATGATGAACATTTATACAAAGGAAGTTAATGGTGAAATAGATGAACTGATTAGATTCTTTCTTGAGACTCTAACAGTACAACACTGTTACCACGAATGACCACCATTCCAATGTTTCTCTTTTCTCCTGATTTTGTTTCTTCAATAGCATCATCAACAACAAGATTCATAAAAGAGTCAAAGCCTCTGAGAGTACCTGTTACTTTTCTGTTACCATTCAGCTTCAATGTTAAAACCTTTTCCATACACTTTTTCAACTATGGTGGATGAGCTTTACTCATTTAAAACTTTTGCTTTTGGGGTTTTAATTTGCGCCAACAAAATATGAGAAAAATAAAAGGTTTTTCTTCTATATGAACTGTACGGTTTATCTTCAATAGGCTAAACTCTGTAAAACATTTACCACATTTCTTACACTTGTATGTCTTTTCTTCTAAATTATGAATTCTAAGGTGTCTCTGTAATCCATGAATTTCTGCAAAATATTTACCACATTTATCACACTAAAAAGAATCTTCTCTTGCTTGAAATTTAAAGTCCTTTTTAAATTGGCAAAGCTTCAAAACACTGTTACCAAATTTTTCTAAAGTGGAATGATTTTGTTTTTGATGGTGGTTCTGTAAATGTGAGATTTGCATGAAAGACTGACCACATTGGGTACACATACAGCTTTTCTCCTGTATGAATCCAAAGGTGTTACTGTAAAATGCAAAGCTGAATAAAACAATTACCACATTGATCACACATTCAAGGCTTTTCTCCAGTATGAATTGTATGGCAGTTCTGTACATGTGGGATCTGTTTGAAACAGGTGGCACACTAGTAAGGCTTTTGTTTATTTTGAATTTCAAGCTGTCTCTGCAATCTATAACTTGCCGTAACACATTTAGCACACTTTAATTTTAAGGTCATTCTGTGATTGGTAAAACTTCAAAAAAATGTGCAAAATTTTCCTAGTGTGGAATGGTTTTTTTTTAAGGTGGTTCTGAAAATACGAGACCTGTATGAGTTCTAAGGTGTCTTCTTAAGTGGCAACCTTGACCAAAAAATATACCACATTTCTTACACATATAAGGTTTTTCTCCTGAATGAATTCTAAAATGGCACTGTAATAAATTACTTTGACTGAAACATTTACCACATTTCTTACACATATAAGGTTTTTCTCCTGTATGAACTCTGTGATGGCTCTTCAAATGTGCGAACTGTTTGAAGCTTTTACCACAGTTGTCACACATGTAAGGCTTTTCTCCTGTGTGAACTCTAAGGTGCCTCGTTAAAATGCCAAGCTGGGTGAAACAATTACCACAGTGATCACACATATATGGCTTTTTTCCTGTATGAATTATATTGTGTCTCTTTAAATTAACATTAAGTCTGAAGCATTTACCACATTTGTGACACTTGTGAGGCTTTTCTCCTGTGTGAACACTAAGGTGTAACCGCAAACTACCAGTATGTTTGAAACATTTACCACATTTGTCACACTTAAGCATGCTTTCTCTTGTATGAACTACTTGATGTTTTTTCAAGGAGCTAACCTTCAAATAACATTTATTACATTTGTCACACTTGTGAGGATTTTCCCCTGTATGGATTACAAGGTGTTTTTGTACATCACAAAGCAGTGTGAAACTTCTATCACATTTGTCACATTTATAAGGTTTTGCTCTACTATGAATTCTAGAACTGTGTCTCTGTAAATCCCAAAGCTTATGAAAAAATTTACCACATTTCTCACACATGTAAGGCTTGTCTTCTGTATGAATTTTAAAGTGTTTCTTTAAGTGGCTCAACTTTAAAAAACATTGACCACATTCGTCACACTGGTAGGATTTTTGGCTAGTATGACTGCTAAGGTGTGTCTTTAAACTTGTCCCTTCTATAAAACTCTTCCCACATTCAGCACACTTGTATGGCTTTTCTCCTGTATGGATTCTATAGTGTCTCTTAAAACTCCCAACCCTTGAGAAACATTTACCACATTTGTCACACTTATAAGGCTTTTCTCCTGTATGGATTGTATGGTGGCTCTGTAAATCAGGGAGCTGTGTGAAATATTGACCACAATCATCACACTTGTAAGGCTTTTCTTCTGTATGAGTTTTAAGGTGTATCTGTAATCCATAATGTGCTGGAAAACATTTTCCACACTTGTCACACATGTAAGGTTTTTCTCCTTTTTTTTAACATAATTTTTTTAGTTTTAAAAACAAAATTGATAACAACAAAAATTTACAAAAGAAACCTCTCATACATGATCAAACAGAAGAGGCTGTTTTATGTTAGATATATACACAATACAGCATAAAGGATGAAACATTTGAACCATACATGTTGAGATGATGATGAACATTTATACAAAGGAAGTTAATGGTGAA
Source organism: Physella acuta (assembly GCF_028476545.2). Taxonomy (NCBI): domain Eukaryota; kingdom Metazoa; phylum Mollusca; class Gastropoda; family Physidae; genus Physella; species Physella acuta. Next base: position 463,946 of record NW_026731583.1, read on the forward strand.
ATAGATGAACTGATTAGATTCTTTCTTGAGACTCTAACAGTACAACACTGTTACCACGAATGACCACCATTCCAATGTTTCTCTTTTCTCCTGATTTTGTTTCTTCAATAGCATCATCAACAACAAGATTCATAAAAGAGTCAAAGCCTCTGAGAGTACCTGTTACTTTTCTGTTACCATTCAGCTTCAATGTTAAAACCTTTTCCATACACTTTTTCAACTATGGTGGATGAGCTTTACTCATTTAAAACTTTTGCTTTTGGGGTTTTAATTTGCGCCAACAAAATATGAGAAAAATAAAAGGTTTTTCTTCTATATGAACTGTACGGTTTATCTTCAATAGGCTAAACTCTGTAAAACATTTACCACATTTCTTACACTTGTATGTCTTTTCTTCTAAATTATGAATTCTAAGGTGTCTCTGTAATCCATGAATTTCTGCAAAATATTTACCACATTTATCACACTAAAAAGAATCTTCTCTTGCTTGAAATTTAAAGTCCTTTTTAAATTGGCAAAGCTTCAAAACACTGTTACCAAATTTTTCTAAAGTGGAATGATTTTGTTTTTGATGGTGGTTCTGTAAATGTGAGATTTGCATGAAAGACTGACCACATTGGGTACACATACAGCTTTTCTCCTGTATGAATCCAAAGGTGTTACTGTAAAATGCAAAGCTGAATAAAACAATTACCACATTGATCACACATTCAAGGCTTTTCTCCAGTATGAATTGTATGGCAGTTCTGTACATGTGGGATCTGTTTGAAACAGGTGGCACACTAGTAAGGCTTTTGTTTATTTTGAATTTCAAGCTGTCTCTGCAATCTATAACTTGCCGTAACACATTTAGCACACTTTAATTTTAAGGTCATTCTGTGATTGGTAAAACTTCAAAAAAATGTGCAAAATTTTCCTAGTGTGGAATGGTTTTTTTTTAAGGTGGTTCTGAAAATACGAGACCTGTATGAGTTCTAAGGTGTCTTCTTAAGTGGCAACCTTGACCAAAAAATATACCACATTTCTTACACATATAAGGTTTTTCTCCTGAATGAATTCTAAAATGGCACTGTAATAAATTACTTTGACTGAAACATTTACCACATTTCTTACACATATAAGGTTTTTCTCCTGTATGAACTCTGTGATGGCTCTTCAAATGTGCGAACTGTTTGAAGCTTTTACCACAGTTGTCACACATGTAAGGCTTTTCTCCTGTGTGAACTCTAAGGTGCCTCGTTAAAATGCCAAGCTGGGTGAAACAATTACCACAGTGATCACACATATATGGCTTTTTTCCTGTATGAATTATATTGTGTCTCTTTAAATTAACATTAAGTCTGAAGCATTTACCACATTTGTGACACTTGTGAGGCTTTTCTCCTGTGTGAACACTAAGGTGTAACCGCAAACTACCAGTATGTTTGAAACATTTACCACATTTGTCACACTTAAGCATGCTTTCTCTTGTATGAACTACTTGATGTTTTTTCAAGGAGCTAACCTTCAAATAACATTTATTACATTTGTCACACTTGTGAGGATTTTCCCCTGTATGGATTACAAGGTGTTTTTGTACATCACAAAGCAGTGTGAAACTTCTATCACATTTGTCACATTTATAAGGTTTTGCTCTACTATGAATTCTAGAACTGTGTCTCTGTAAATCCCAAAGCTTATGAAAAAATTTACCACATTTCTCACACATGTAAGGCTTGTCTTCTGTATGAATTTTAAAGTGTTTCTTTAAGTGGCTCAACTTTAAAAAACATTGACCACATTCGTCACACTGGTAGGATTTTTGGCTAGTATGACTGCTAAGGTGTGTCTTTAAACTTGTCCCTTCTATAAAACTCTTCCCACATTCAGCACACTTGTATGGCTTTTCTCCTGTATGGATTCTATAGTGTCTCTTAAAACTCCCAACCCTTGAGAAACATTTACCACATTTGTCACACTTATAAGGCTTTTCTCCTGTATGGATTCTAGAGTGTATATTCAAATTCCCAACCATTGTGAAGCATCTACCACATTTGTTACACTTGTAAGGCTTTTCTCCTGTATGAGTCATAAAGTGCTGTCTTAACTGGCCATCATCAATGAAACATTTACCACATTCCATACACTTATACGGCTTTTCTCCTGAATGAGATCTATTGTGTTTTATTAAAGAGCCACTTTCTTTAAAACACATACCACATTTTTCACACTTATAAGGTTTTTCTCCAGTATGAATTCTTTTGTGGATACGTAAACTAGGATCCTGAGTGAAACATTTACCACATATGTCACACTTGTAAGGTTTTTCTCCTGTATGAATTCTTAAGTGTCTCTTTAAATGTGAAAATGTTGTAAAACATTTACCACATTTGCCACAATTATAAGGCTTTTCTCCTGTATGAGTTCTAAGATGTTTTCTTAATGTAGCATGGTTCAGAAAACATTTACCACAGTTGTCACATTTGTGAGGCTTGTCTTTTATACATATGATATGGCGTTGAAAGTTTGATGTCTGGGAAGAGAGTTGACTTGCATTATCAATGGCATCCAGACAGCTATTAACAGCTCTATCTTGACCATGTCTGTATTGCAAATGTGCTTTCAAATACGAAACATTTGAAAAAGTTATACTGCAATGTTGACATTTTTCACACTTATTATTTTCTCGAGTATGAATTCCTTGGTGGGTTCGTAAACTAGAATCCTGAGTGAAACATTTACCACATATGTCACACTTGTAAGGTTTTTCTCCTGTATGAATTCTTAAGTGTCTCTTTAAATCGGTACCTGTTGTAAAACATTTACCACATTTGCCACAATTATAAGGCTTTTCTCCTGTATGAACTCTAAGATGTTTTCTTAATGTAGCATGGTTCAGAAAACATTTATCACAGTTGTCACATTTGTGAGGCTTGTCTTTTATACATACGATATGGCGTTGAAAGTTTGATGTCTGGGAAGAGAGTTGACTTGTATTATCAGTGGCATCCAGACAGCTATTAACAGCTGTATCTTGACCATGTCTGTATTGCAAATGTGCTTTCAAATACAAAACATTTGAAAAAGTTATACTGCAATGTTGACATTTTTCACACTTATTATTTTCTCGAGTATGAATTCCTTGGTGGGTTCGTAAACTAGAATCCTGAGTGAAACATTTACCACATATGCCACACTTGTAAGGTTTTTCTCCTGTATGAATTCTTACGTGTCTCTTTAAATGGGTAGCTGTTGTAAAACATTTACCACATTTGCCACAATTATAAGGCTTTTCTCCTGTATGAACTCTAAGATGTTTTCTTAATGAAGCATGGTTCAGAAAACATTTATTACACTGGTCACATTTGTGAGGTTTTTCTTTTATACATATGATATGGTGTTGATGAATGTTTGATGCATGGGAAGAAAGTTGACTTGCACTATCAATGGCATCCAGCCTCCTATTAACAGCACTATCTTGACCATGTTTGTATTGCAAATGTGCTTTCAAATAAGAAAGTTTTGAAAAAGCCATACTGCAATGTTGACATGGATAGATATCTGTAAAACAATTTTATTTATTTGTTTTCATACAATTATAAGACAACTTTATAGAATAAAATAGTAACACTGATATCTGTTGATACAGCCAACATAGTTATAACTAAATGCTGCTGTGGACACAGTGATGACTAATACACTGGACACAATAGTGATTGATATAGTAGACACATCGATGACTAACTGATACAGTGATGACTAACTTATACAGTGGAAACAGTGAGGGCTGATACAGCTGACATGTGACTGACTTTTTCAACAGTGGACATGAAAATCAACTACATCAATAGTAAGGACTAAGAGATATATTAATATGTACCAAATGAAATTGCTAATTATGTAAATAATTTATTTTACTTGAAATAAATGGTTTTTCATCAATGAATCACCTCTCCAAAAATCTAACAACAAATATTTCTTTAACATTACATATTTCAGTGGACACAATGGTGACTAACGGATACAGCGGACCAAATGATGATACTGATACAACAGTGGACATAATCATCAACTACAAGGACTAGGAGACGAATGTACTTAATGAAGTTGTTAATTACCACCTTCATTATTCTCCATGTTTGTTAAAGAACTCTTGCTTATAACTCCAACCCTCTGTATCTGAGTTCCCAGTCCTATGGCACAGACGTCACCATAGTACACCTGAAAATGTCAGAATACTGTTCTATACTAGTAGGCCTAATTATAAAAAATATAAAATAATTTTCACTTGGTTTTTCATCAATGGATTTTCCCTCCAACAAATGACAATAAATATTTCTTTAATAATACATATTCAGTAATACAAAAATAGTTTTAGATAGCAATTCTGAGTACTATTGCATACTTGATAATTAGTCCTAATCTTAGCACTAATTATATTACTGATTCTAATCCCAATATTCTATTGTTTTTTAATTATTTTGCATTTGCTGCCTTTAAATTGATTCACACAGTTTATTTTACTTTTATTTTTACTTGATTTGTATTTTCCTATTAGATATGATGTTAGAGCATTCTTGCCACTCACACGGAAGGACAGAATAGTGCAGTGGCGTAGCGAGGGGGGGGACAGGAGGTGCGGAATGCACCGGGTGACACAATTTAGGGGGGTGACACCAAGGCAAAAAATAGCAAAATATATACATATTGGTTGGGTGCGCGATAGGGCACTTCCGGGCACCACAGGCGCTTCAAATTTGGCAGGCTCCAGCCTTTGGGCAATAGAATACGGGGGCTGGTGCCGGTTAGCAGCAAAGTCCACAAAGAGAGGGTCAAAACAAAACTGACCTCGACTGACGGGCGCCTTGTATGAGCTATGTTACGAAAAAAACTTTTGCCAAACAAACCCCCCCACCTCATTATATTTTGTGGGATAGTAAAAAAACACCTAGGGGTGTTAAAAAAAACTCACCATATCCTGGAGAATTCTGCAAAGTAGTCAAAACTGACCAGTCATAAACAATTGTTTGTGAAAAAGTAACAAAGACTACGTCATTTGGTAGCCTATATGTAAAGGGGAAATTACTTTTTAAAGTAATAATTTTTAAATACTGCTTTTGTTATTCCAAAGAGAAAACAAAAATCACAAAGTTCAGCATTCGTTTAAATAGATTTTTCATTATAAATTAATTTATGTACTGTAATGAATTTGTAAAATTTAATTGCCAAAGTGAATTTAATATAATATTAAGATTTATACTGTTTAGAAAGCCTTGCGAGTAATAAGTGTGCGAATACTATTCCAGTGATTGTGTAACATGAAATTACTTTTACAACTTAGGCCACATAACAGCCAATCGCCAAATAATTAATCAATCAAATTATCAAAAGTTTTTTGAAAACCTAAGCGAAGCTAGGCAGTATGCCTAGTAAATGTATATATACATACATATATCATTTTTTACGGGGGGGGGGGGGGGGGTGACACTATTAAGTGCTTCACCGGGTGACACCCAAAATTGCTACGCCACTGGAATAGTGTAAAAATATATACTTTCAGTAATACAAAAATTATGCTAGATTCAATATTTGCAGAACCATTAATATTTCATTTGAAAAACGTACTTATTATTCATTAGTTTAAAATTCAAAACCAGGAAGTCTAATTTATTTCAGGCACTACATGAATGAAATTCAATTTATCTAAGCTAATATTAAAACAATAGTATTTTGCGAAAAATTTATCCATCTGAGTCTCGAGAGCAAACCCTCTGGCAGATAAGGCCAGATCTCTTCCAACACTAAAAATTAAGAACAAAGAAGATTCATCTGAGAATGCCACTTTTACTCTTTGACCAAAAATGAAACAACAAAACAATCGCTAGCCATTTAGGAAATAGGGGTCTAGTGGTTTTTAAAATTAAAAAAAGAATTGGTTGTGATTTGAGCTCAAAATATTCTATTTCTTTTTTTTCACAGACTGATAAACCTTAAAATGCTTCACTTTTGTTCATTTTTGTACCTAGTCCATTTATATTGTATAAGTTCTATTGACTTTGATGAAACCAACTTTTAAATTTAGCCTTCATTCTTCAAAAGCTTTACTGGTATATATAGCCCTGCCAGAGGCGCCGCGAGGGGAGGGGCGGACCGCACCAGTGACACCATGGCTAAAAATTGCAAAATATATAAAAGAAATGCGCATTTTGCCAGTTAATTAATCATTAATTTAAGTTAATCCACCTGTATTAACAACTGACTATAGATAAACATCTTTACTATTATCTGTGAACATGTTAAAACTATCACAGGGGGGGGGGGGGGGTTGGGGTTGACACCAATTACAAAAAGTACAGAGGAAAAAAGGTTCTGTTGAATATTTCAAATACCTAGTAAGTCAATCAACTACAGGGGTGGGGGGTGACATCAAAATCTTATAATTTACATTGAAAACAATGCTTTTTCTACATGAATTAATAATTGTATTGATATAATGTGCACACAAATTTAAGCCATTAGGCAAAATGGGAGGGGGTGACACTAATTACAACAATATATAGGCATATGCAGACATTAATATACATATATATATATATTGGGGTGGAGTGGGGGCGACACCATGAGGTGCCGCACAGGGTGACACCAGACCTTACAATGCCACTGAGCCCTGCCACCTATAGTTTGTTTTTATAACATGAAAATCTGCCAGTTTGCTCAAGGTAAACATTTTAAAAGTAATTTTAAGAAGGTGGTCACCGAAACTAAGACGAAAAAATCATAGGAAGTGATATATCCGGTGTGGATGCCATATTGTTGTTAGCAACCGTTTCAGCCTCCAGGTTAGCGAGCAATACTAAGATTCCTTTCTTCTTCTTAATTTCGTTCTTAATTTTTAGTGTTGGGAGGGATCGAGCCTTATCTGCTAGAGGGTTTGAACTCAAGACTTTTTGATTTAGCAACCATGAGCTTTGCAGACTCGACCATGCTTCCATCACAATGAAGGATTACGTGTCAACTGGTTATGCGCCATTGAGGCTATTGACTCCGATTTCAGCCCGCTTTTCTTTTTGGATTTGCTTCCATAGCCTTTGTCCAACCAAGAACAAACTACAAGTCAGCAGTTGTTTGATTTTGGAGTTGTCTCTCCTAGAAGAGTGGCTGTCCCCAGCTAACGAGCCTCATCTGCCCGAGGGTTCAAACTCAAGACTTTTCGGTTTAGCAACCATGAGCTTTACCGACTCGACCCCGCCAACCCCCTAAGATTCCTAAATATACTAGTTTATTAGAATCTAGAAGTAGATTCTAAAAAATTAATTATTCTGGATAAGATAAACATCTAGATAAAGATAGATAATAATAATAATACCAATATAATACAGATTGATTAGATCATCTTTAATGCCTTAATCTTTATAAATATTAAAATTATAACACTTAACAGTAATACTTAACTAAAAGTAACACATACAGCACACAACACTTGATGACTGTATGACTCCTTGACTTGACTTACAAAGAGAGAAAGAGAGATCACCAAGTGAGTCCAAGTGGCAAGCAATAAATTTTTAATTTATTATTCAATATTCAGATTGTTTTAGATCTAGGCCATTCAAGGCTAAAACCTCAAATGTGGAGTTTATACTAGATCTAGATTAAGATCTAGATCTATAGCATGAATACAAATTGTAATTATTGTTGGATTTTGAACAGTTCAGATGATGAACATACCGGAACTTTTGAAAGCTGGATGACCGATTCCATTAGGTATCGATATTTAAAAATATAATTTTTCATCCATTAAAAAATATATATATATATATTAGATCTACATTTCGTTCTACACCCTTTTGGATTTTCTACCAATATAAATCTTAAATTATCAAGCAGATATAAAATAGATCTATACTGATTAAAATTCAAACTAGTATTTGTTAACTAATCGGTTATGTGATTTTATAGACTCGATTTCTTGTTAAAATAACGTTTGCTGAGAGCTAACCAATCAAGAAGGCAGCAGAGTTTGACGAGATGGATTGGATTCCTTTTATTATTGTTGACATGGATAAAAAAAACGTTTTTTTTTTTCGATTTTGCGTCATAGCGACCGAAATAAAAAGAAATTTAGCTTTAAACAATTTCCGACAATTAATATTTTTAAAATCGATAAAAGTTGTAGATGCAGAGAAGTTTTGCGAATAAGACTTCATTAATTTGTTTGTTACATTTTCAGTTATAAAATTTTTTAAAAATTGTTTTTCGCTTTTATTACAAATATTAGTAAAATAAAACAACAACCACTAACAATACTGTTTTTACAAGCTTTTATTTAACTCACTTCCTCTGTCGACACAGTCTGTCTGTCGTCAGTCTAGATCGAAACGCAGGAGTAAAAATTCGGACACTTCTACTTGACCGATACGATTCACATTTGACACGTGGGTCAAGACATGAAGACAATGCAATCTGAAATTAAATTTGACTTAATTGGATGCCTAATTAATTTTTTATGAATTAATTAAAATTTGGACCGAATTAGTAGGCATGTCTATCCAACCACACCACACACACGCGTCATCACGTTCAATAGCTGCGCCATCAGGTTTAATAGCTGCGCCATCACGTTCAATAGACGCGCAATGGTTTTTAGTCATGTAACACTATTGTAAATAAAACATGTAAAGTACTTAATTTTTTTTTTTATAAAAAACGTTTTAATAACAAGCTTTTTGTAATATGTTGAGCTTTGTGAAGTCAAGGGAACTCACTCTTCTTGTATTAGTCTTATAATGTTTGAGTGATGTCCCTTGCATGTCATGTGCTTCCTGTGTCCGATTCAGAATAAAACGTGGTGTGCATAGAAGATGGCTTCATCGTCTGTTATGTTATCTATCTAACTACAAATCTACTACACTTTTATGTAATAATGCACTAAAAAGTAGAAAATAAATTATACACTACTATTTAAATTACTATAAAGAAAAGCGTGGGTCTCTTCTCAAATATTAGTAAAGGTATCCAATAGGTACTAAAGTACTAAAGTGACCCACGCTTTTCTGTATAGTAATTTAAATAGTAGTGTATAATTTATTTTCTACTTTTTTGTTCATCATTACATAAAAGCTTGTTATTAAAACGTTTTTTATGAAAAAATTTTATAACTAGATTCTAATTTAAAATTTGTTTTAATAGCACTGCACACGATTTTAAAAATATTAAATGCACTGTCTGCATTCACCATCTATAGATCCATACCGTAATACTAAATACTCACTCGAATACAGTAGACCCTATACGAATGTAGTTCATGAAAAGCTCAAGTTATATTAAACCAAAAGCTTAATTAAAAATTACCTATTAAAAGTGTAATTTATAATTTTTTCATTATCAGCAGCCACTACCAGGTTAGTCTCAGTGGTCAAGGAAATGACCATTCCACCAACATAAAAGACATCAAGCTACTAGACCAGACCTATGATTAGCAGACAGTTCATTCACGACATTGTCACTGGCAGAGTCTATTGTTCCCACCCTTTATTAAGAACTCATTATAGAGCCAAATAAAATATACAGCCAACATGCTTGCTAATAGATCTACAGCCTTAATTTAAGTAAAGGACATACTACCCTACTTATGGTAATTTTCTGTTAAATAATAAATCTCGTAGGCCTGGCAGTAGGTAGTCCAAACTGGCGAAAAAGTGCGTTTTAGGGTAAGTTTTTGCGGTTTTCAAAATTTCTTTTCACTACTTCTAGTTGTTCTATAAGAATAAAAATTATATGTCAATAAAGTTTAAGTCTTTATCTGTCGTAATCTGGTATTTTTATATCTGTAACACATGTTTGAATGTGTTTTATATTTGTTTGAAAAGTATCAGTTACGTCAACAAATTTCACCGTTTTGCGAGTACCGATCGACCCCACACTGTTTCATTTGGTTGCGGCTTCGCGACGAAGCATCGTAGAAGCATAATCTTAATGTCCTTTTAAAGAGCGAATTCTAGTCTATCGTTTGATGTATAAATTGAAAAAATAACTTGCTTATTTCATTTAAAAAATCAGTTTTTAAATTTTAAATGACGATATATACAAGAAAACAAACTAATTCTGTTTCAATTTTTACACCGATGTAAAGATCTCTTTAATAACTACATTGTGTTGTAAATTCAAGTATTTCCGATTTACGGTCGCGAAGCCGTGCCCTCAATAAACACATAACCCTCGAGTCAACTTTCAGCCCCGAATTAGTAGCTCGCCTAACGGTTTTAAAGGTTGACGACCGATGATGCTAAACTGATTTTACCCTTGCTAGAGCCTTCAAACAAGTTGTAAATATCATTTTAAAGATCCATTTCCATTTTAATCAATGAATTATATGTTTGAATGTCAGTTTGGTTTAATTAGTACAAGTTATTAATGTAAATTTGAACGCTACTAGTCCACGGTTTTAGCGTGTGAACTACGCTTGTACACAGGGTGTGTTTAGACGTGAAGCTATTTAATTCAGGACATTCTAGGGACTTAAAATATGGATGCACTTAACTATTAGATGCTAGTGTTTACTTATTCTTTAAAATCTATCGAATGGGATTAATGATAGGGTCGTATTACTACAGTTTGTCTGGACAATCACGTCAAAATTATGAATCGACAAATTCAAAATGGCCACCAGACAATTCTGGTTACTATGTGGACGAACTCAATTATTTACAGGGAAAAAAGGTTAAATACTTATAAAATATTAATGAAACACAAAAGAAATTTATAATTATAATAACTATAAATTTTTATCAATTTATTTAAAACAAAAGACACTAAGTTTTAAGGACTAATGTGATTAATTTTTTAAAAATTTTCTGTTGTGCACTCTGATTCTGATTCCCCTGCTGAATAATGTGAAATGGTCTGCGCCAGTCTCCTTAATAAAATGTACCAGATCAATTTTTAGATGGTGGTGCAATTTATTAAGATTGTACATGTTGTGACTTAGTTTTAAATGTTATATTAGTTGTAATTGTAGTAGTACTAGTATTATTTCTCATTATTTATTTATTTTATATGCATATTCATATAGTAACAATGAAGGGCAGTTAAGTTGTCCTATAGGATGTTGAGAACCACAGTATGGCACCTTCATCATTGGATATCTCAACCATTGTGGCGCAAGCAACGAATATTTCATTCAATAGAATTAATATTAAAAATATACTATCAAGTATAAATTACTTTATAGGACAAATAGTAGGCCTACACAATAGGCTAGTAATAAATTTAATTATATTTTATTAATTACTAAATAAATTATTTATTCCATAGCTGGAGACATTTATGGTGGCCTATCCAGAACAATCCTTACAAGGGACAAGCCCCCCCCCCCCACAGTTCCTTACAAGGGCCAAGCCCCCCCCCCCCCTACAGTTCCCAAAACATATCACTCTTGATGCTCCACAAGATAAAGGTTGAGGGAAACAAAGACATTCAAAGATGTGGAGTTGTTGTTTTAAAAACTGTTCCCCCAAAGCAGTTATAACCCGATAGGTTTGAATGTAGCCTCAACTGCTGCATCACTTGTATGCATCACGTCTTTATTAGATTACATTACTCCACTAAATTTTGATTGTTTCTCCAGCACTAGATAACCGTGCATTTTAAAAAAATAATATTTTAACTCATGTGATTTTTGAAAATAATGAACACATTCTTCCCGTTAATGTTACAAACACAATAGTTTTAGAGTTATTCTATGTCCAAAGAAAAAAATAATAAAAAGAATTTTTTTTTTATGAAAATAAAAGTGACCAAAACGCATTTTTGTCATTTTCAATTATTTTTTTTACCTTAGGAAGACTCATTTTAGATGACTGAAAAAATTGGGCATATATATTACAAACTTTGCAATAACTTTACCAATTTCTACACGTCTATGTTATTTAGTTTAGAAAATATGGGTTCTCAAAAATGGCACTTTTTGAAAATCAGTTTTTTACCAAATTTTCCTTTTTTTAAAAATCTCATAACTTTTTTATTTATTGAGATATTTTTATAAAATTTGTGGCATAGAGCTTACGATTAAAAGTTCTTTCATGACATACTCACTCCAGAAGTCTACAATCAATAGTTAATTTCAGTTTGGACTACCTAATGGCAGGTAGGTCACTTTATGTAGGCTGAAAACAAGCAGGTGGTGACTTTTATTTCTTGAATGCAAAGTATTATTTTAAATTTCACTTTTGGGGACTAAAACTAAAAGGAAACTTGTCATATAAAAATATGTTTAATCATAGTGTTATTTTAAATACTAAGCTCTTTATAGCTATTCATGTAAAAACCACACGTTGACTAAGCATCTTTCAAAGGAGCTCTGGTCAAAAGCCCACTGTGGAGAAAGCACCTCTGGTCAAAACCCCACTGTGGACAAAGCACCTCTGGTTAAAGAATGAAAAAGTTATATACGGGTAACCCAGGGTAATTCCATACACTACTTTTCTAAAAAAATTGTAAAAAATCTTAAATTAATACTACCACAAAATAATATTGAGGGTATAACTAGACATGCATTACTTATATGATGGCAATCAAATATAGAGATAATTCATAAAACAGAATACAATTTTTAAATATTCCACGTTTATTACAAAAACATGGCAAGTCGGGCAATTCCACACACATTATGAACATTTAAAAATTCATAAATTTTAAAATTTGTAAAAGACATTTTTCCCTATGGAAACTATTTTGCATGGAGGCAACCACTCTTCATCACTAAATGAAGAGAAAGCCTCAAGTTCTTCCTCCTGAATTCTGCTCTCATCTGTCATAGGCCAAAGTTTTTAGTTTATAATTGTGGATCATTCTGAAATGAGAACAAAATTAAATGTTAGAAAGTCTAATTACTAATTTGTGCACGGGGGATGTTTAGCTATAACTATTGCATAAATTATAATAAATAATACAGGTGCAGTAAAAATAATAATAGATAAAGAAATAAAAGAAGTCTGTGGCAATTTTACTTAATTTTAATAGCAGTAATTTAAAAAAATAAATAGTACTATATCTATTACTATTTAAGTATTTCTTAAAATTAAATCATGAGTTGTGAATTACAGACTTAGCCACAACCAGTTTAAATGGTTTAAAATAATAGCTAAAGGCTAAACCCTCTAAAGAGTATAAAAAGCAACATGGGAAATTCCAAAATATAGTGTATGGCATTGCCCCACTCTATAGGTGTGGAATCGCCCCACATCTACTATTAAGAAAAATATGCATTCCTGTTCTAAATTATTAAATTAACTGCTAAATCTAGCATCATTAATTGTTACCATTATCATAAATGAGTAAGCTTTCATAAAATCACTAAATAATTGACAACAATTAAAAATAAGACAAAATAAACTATTTTTTTAAAGTGCAGGGGTTGTACTTACCTAAGGATGTTTGAAGATAGATGCAGATAAAATAAAAATTCTTGCTCTGATTGTAGATGAACTCTTCTCTAACAATAATAGAAAGTACAGTGAGTAAATGACCTCTTAGAAACATGGAATGGTAACTTTTAATTAAAATTTACTCCCTTTTAAAATAGAGAGCAGTATTCAGTATATAGTAATATAGTGTGTGGAATAACCCCGGATTACCTTTCAAATAAATTTTACAGGAGAGAAACGATTTTGAAAATGACAACTTCTTAAGTAGATCTATATTATTTTTGCTTATGCTAAATTATAGCTAAGAAAACCAAAATCTAATTTAAAGGAATAAATATGCAACAAGTGCTTTGAATATAGACAGTAAGTTTCTTTTTGACTAATTGGTGTCATCTCGTGTACTCCTCTACTGCACCTGTATGACAACCTTCTAGGTGGTGTTATCTAGAGGAGTTTATTTAAATCTTATATCATGGAGAGAGCAAGATGACATTTTGTTGGCACTAAAGGAAAGGTGCAACCATGCTCCTCATATACAGTAGCGTACGCAGGGGGGGAGCAGGGGGAGCGGCCGCTCCCCCTCTGGCCATTTTCAGCAAAGTGGCGCCTTTTTGGAAACTTTTTAAACTCAAAGTTTTAAACAATGATATTTGTAAAAAAAAATATTTTTGGTCGGCACATCTATGTTAATCACAAGATTTCTTTTCATGCAGCAATTAAGCATTATTGTACTAGTCTAGTAGTGTCTACGTTTACAACACGTATTAACAGCTGCATCAGTTTGCCATTCTAAAAATAACCATTACGATGCATTGCAATGTTTAAAAAGCCTCTACGGATAGTACCACTTGGCAAGAGGGGTGTTAAGTTTAAGGCAACTGTATAATGTATTTGCTTACGAATAATTGAATTAGAAAATGTTATACATAAACTTCACACATAATTACTTTATATATACAGTTTAAATCGTCTGATTAATTTTTAAAAAATTACAACATAGAAACAAATACAACTGATGTGGCACCTCTATTTAAATTTACGTATGAGCAAACTGCGTAGTGGTGGGGAAATTTTGACAAGGCCAACAAAGTCATCCCGATGAAGTAGTAGTATTATTACAGTTTGGGCGATAGTGATTACGATAACAAATTATATGAATCAGTTACAACCCCCCTCCCCCATGGACCCCTCTGTAAAAAAATATTGTCATAATACCACTGCTACTTATTTAAATCTATTTCTGTAATATATATTTGTGTAATATATATTTGTGTAATATATATTTGTGTAATATATATGTATGTTTAGAACAGTCATCTAAAAACTGACGCTATGTTCACTCTGAGTTGGTTATCTCCCCCCCCCCCCCCACACCTCACCACCACAATTGTGTAGAGCGACATTAATGTCACATCTAGGTATACACTGGGCTGGGTAATTGACCTAAAGTGACCGGACAGTGGTGAATGAAATTGAACCCCCCCCCCGCTAACCCACCCCTAACTGATCTGTTAAGTACATGTAGAAAAACGCGTAATGATGTACCGAAATACCATGCTGCCAGAAAATTAGCTTTTTAAACTTAAAATTCTGTAAATATTGTTTTTGCAATTACCAGTAAAAAGGTGAATGAGCAATACAGTGATCAAACCCATACCTATCACTAAGTTAAAAAAGGATCTTTAAAGAACACAAAGCAGCAATAGTTTATTAAACATATATGATCTGAACTAAAAAACGGATATTTAGTTAAATGTAGGCTGTTACTCCGAAAGTTTTTCTATACTTTCGAAAAGCGTGGTTTTATACCAACTCTGATTTTAAAAACTTTCATTATGCTATAATACTTTAGCATTTATGATGACGATATATTAAATTCTGATTATAGACAATAAAATTTTGTAAACACGAATAGTGTTAAACATTTTCATTATATTCTAAAGTAATTATTTATTTGTTTTGACATTTATAATTAAATGTGTAGATATATACATATTTATATTAAGAGAGTGATTATTTCCCCTATTTCACTTGTCTTAAATAATTTCCCAGGAATTATTATGTAAGAAATTTTTTTTACAAGAATTACAAAACAGATTGTGTTACGTTCATTGTTTTTGGTTGTAGTGTGTGTATATATTTTATTTTGTTTAGAGTAGATTGATAGAATTTTTGTTTTGTCGGTCTACATTGTGTGTTTTTTTTTTATTTCTTTAGAGTGCTACTTTCAATTTATTTTACATCATAGCGAAGTAATGACATACAGCTAGTAATTATATATATATATATATATATATATATATATATATATATATATATTACACGTATATAGAACGTGTTAAAAATTCGGAGCCTTTTTTTGCTTTTTTCGCTCCCCCTACAACGAAAACCTGGATACGCCTCTGCTCATATATCATACAATTTAATTACCCTTCTGGCTTGATTTAAAACCTCATCAACAATGACCAAAGTTGGCGCCATCCATCACCTCTAATTAAAATCATACAAGTTAATTACCCTTCTGCCTTGATCTAAAATCCTATAAATGTGAGGAAAATTGGTCAGATGTTATAAGTAAAGACAAGCTGGATCTATTAATAAAAAAAATATCAAAGAAAGACCTTGATATTTAAATATTTAATGGTAACAGATAACACGAACTCAAATTTCTATAACAAGAATTCAAATTTTAACAAAATAATTAACAAAAACAGGCCATCCAATTAACAGTGCTGTTCAATGAAACTAAAAGTGTCACACATCTCAAAAAATGTAGAAGGACCAATCTCATTTTTTCTTTGATGGTTAAAACTGTTTCTTTCAGACAACTCTTAGTGCAAAATATTTAACAATTACCACATTTATAAGGCTTTTCTCCTGTATGAAATCTAAGATGGTTTTGTAACACAATACTTCAAAGGAAACATTTACCATATGTATTAAAGTGTGAATTCTATGGTCTGAACACACTTACCAAACATTAGGTTTTTCTCCAGTATGAATTCTAAGGTGTCTCCTAAATTGACCACACTCTCTCAAAAATTTACCACATTTCCTACACATGTAAGGCTTTTCCCCAGTATGAATTCTAATGTGTCTTTGTAATCCATTACTGGCTCTTAAACATTTACCACATTTTTTTTTACACTTGTAAGGCTTTTCTCCTGTATGGATTGTATGGTGGCTCTGTAAATCAAGGAGCTGTGTGAAATATTGACCACAATCATTACACTTGTAAGGCTTTTCTTCTGTATGAGTTTTAAGGTGTATCTGTAATCCATAATGTGCTGGAAAACATTTTCCACACTTGTCACACATGTAAGGTTTTTCTCCTTTGTTTTTAAACAGATATTTTTTTATTTTTTTAAAAACAAAATTGATAACAACAAAAATTTACAAAAGAAACCTCATACATGATCCAACAGAAGAGGCTGTTTTATGTTTGATATATACACAATACAGCATAAAGGATGAAACATTTGAACCATACATGTTGAGATGATGATGAACATTTATACAAATGAAGTTAATGGTGAAATAGATGAACTGATTAGATTCTTTCTTGAGACTCCAACAGTTTAAGACTGTTACTACAAATGACCACCATTCCAATGTTTCTCTTCTCTCCTGATTTTCTTTCTTCAAACATCAACAACAACAAGATTCATAAAAGGGTCAACGCCTCTGATAGTACCTGATACTTTTCTGTTACCATTCAGCTTCAATGTTAAAACCTTTTCCATATACTTTTTCAACTCTGGTGGATGAGCTTTACTCATTTTAGAACTTTTGGGATTTTAATTTGCGAAATATGAGAAAAATAAAAGGTTTTTCTCCTATATGAACTGTATGGTGTATCTTCAATACCCTAAACTCTGTAAAACATTTACCACATTTCTTACACTTATATGTCTTTTCTTCTATATGAATTCTAAGATGTCTCTATAATCCATGAATTTCTGCAAAATATTTACCACATTTATAAAAACCTTATCTAGCTTGAATTTTAAAGTCCTTTTTTAATTGGCAAAGCTTCAAAACACCATTACCAAATTTTTCTAAAGTGGATTGATTTTGTTTATGATGGTCTCTGTAATCTATAACTTGCTGTAACACATTATCCCACTTTAATTTCAAGGTCATTCTGTGATTGGTAAAACTTTTTAAAAAAATGTGCCAAATTTTCCTAGTGTGAAATGGTTTTTTTAAGGTAGTTCTGTAAATGTGAGACCTGTATGAGTTTTAAGGTGTCTTCTTAAGTGGCTACGTTGTCTCAAAAATATACCACATTTCTTACACATGTAAGGTTTTTCTCCTGAATGAATTCTAAAATGGCACTTTAATAAATAACTTTGACTGAAACATTTACCACATTTCTTACACATGTAAGGTTTTTCTCCTGTATGAATTCTGTGATGGCTTATCAAACGTGCATTCTGTTTAAAGGATTTACCACAATTGTTACACATGTAAGGCTTTTCTCCTGTATGAACTCTAAGGTGCCTTGTTAAAATGCAAAGCTGGGTGAAACAATTACCACATTGATCACACATATATGGTTTTTTTCCTGTATGAATTATATTGTGTCTCTTTAAATTAACATAAAGTCTGAAACATTTACCACATTTGTTACACTTATGAGGCTTTTCTCCTGTGTGAACACTAAGGTGTATCTGTAAATCACGAAGCTGTTTGAAACATCTACCACATTTGTCACACTTTTTAAGAGGTCTTTCTATTGTATGAGCTACTTGGTGTTTTTTCAAGGAGCTAACCTTCAAATAACATTTATCACATTTGTCACACTTGTGAGGATTTTCCCCTGTATGAATTACAAGGTGTTTTTGTAAATCACAAAGCAGTGTGAAACTTCTATCACATTTGTCACATTTATAAGGTTTTGTTCTACTATGAATTCTAGAACTGTGTCTCTGTAAATCCCGAAGCTTGTGAAAAAATTTACCACATTTCTCACACATGTAAGGCTTGTCTTCTGTATGAATTATAAAGTGTTTCTTTAAGTGGCTCAGCTTTAAAAAACATTGACCACATTCATCACACTGGTAGGATTTTTGGCTAGTATGACTGCTAAGGTGTATCTTTAAACTTGTCCCTTCTATGAAACTCTTCCCACATTCAGCACACTTGTAAGGCTTTTCTCCTGTATGGATCCTATAGTGTCTCTTAAAATTCCCAACAGTTGTGAAACATTTACCACATTTGTCACACTTGTTAGGCTTTTCTCCTGTATGGATTCTATAGTGTATATTTAAATTGCCAACCATTGTGAAGCTTCTACCACATTTGTTACACTTGTAAGGCTTTTCTCCTGTATGACTTTTAAAGTGTTGCTTTAACTGGACACCATAAATGAAACATTTACCACATTCCATACACTTATACGGCTTTTCTCCTGAATGAGATCTATTGTGTATTATTAAAGAACCACTTTCTTTAAAACACTTACCGCATTTTTCACACTTATAAGGTTTTTCTCCAGTATGAATTCTTTGGTGGATTCGTAAACTAGAACCCTGAGTGAAACATTTACCACATTTGTCACACTTGTAAGGTTTTTCTCCTGTATGAATTCTTAAGTGTCTCTTTAAATTTGAAAATGTTGTAAAACATTTACCACATTTGCCACAATTATAAGGCTTTTCTCTTGTATGAGTTCTAAGATGTTTTCTTAATGTAGCATGGTTCAGAAAACATTTATTACACTGGTCACATTTGTGAAGCTTTTCTTTTATACACATGATATGGTGTTGATAAAAGTTTGATGTCTGGGAAAAAAGTTGACTTGTATTATCAATGGCATCCAGACTCCTATTGACAGCTCTATCTTGACCATGTTTGTATTGCATATGTGCTTTCAAAAAAGAATCTTTTGAAAAAGCCATACTGCAATGTTGACATGGATAGATATCTGTAAAACAATTTTATTTATTTGTTTTCATACAATTTTAAGACATTTTTATAGAATAAAATAGTAACACTGATATCTATTGATACAGCCAACATAGTTATAACTAACTGATAGAGTGGAGACTGGTGACCGATATAGTGGACACAGTAATAACTAACTGATACAGTGGACACAGTGATGACTGATACAGTGGACATGTGACTAACTTATACAACATGAAAATTAACTACATAAATAATAAGAACTAGGAGAAGTATATACTAAATGATATAGCTATTTATTTTATACAAATAATCAATTCTCATAAATGAATTATCTTTCTAAAATCTGGCAATAAATATTTCTTTACTATTACATATTTCAGTGGACACAGTGGTGGCCAACTAATACAGTGGACACTGTGGCTACTATCTGATACAGCGGACAAAGTGATGACTGATACAACAGTGGACATGAAAATCTATTAAGACAGCAATAGGGATTAGGAGATATATGTACTAAACAAAATTGCTAATTACCACCTTCATTATTCTCCATGTTTGTTAAACGATTCTTGCTCACAACTCCAACCCTCCAAGTTCCCAGTTCTCTGGCACAGCTGTCACTATAGTAGGTCAGAATACTGTTCTATACTAGCAATTATAAGAAATATAAAAATAATTAATTTTACTTGGTATTGGATTTTCTCTCCAACCCTTAACAATAAATATTTCTTTAATATTACATATTAAAAAAAAGTTTTTGATAGGAAATATGAGTAATATTGCAGACTTGATAATAAGCATTAAAGAAAAATACAATGGATGCTAGTCTGATGAATTTTTTTTTACTCTTCACTTAAACCTGCACCTTCTTCTTAAGCTAAACTGCTACCGCCAATGAAACTTTTATCAGAATAGAAGCTCGAACTAGATTGAATATCTTTAACCCTAATCATAACTTTAACCTCAACATGAACAATAAAAGAAACACCTAGTCCTAATCTTAACACTAATTGTATTACTGATTCTAATCCCAATATTCTATCGCTTTTTTAAGACAGTAACATATTGCAAGATTATCAAAGTTTTTATTCATGTGAGAGTGCCACATTTCCTTTTTGACTAAACACATAACAACACAACTATCCCTAGCCATTTTATGGGTTCAGATGTTACTTAAGGTCTGCTTTCAGTTGACAGACAATTTATTACCTATTATAGAAACAGAATCTACTTAGCAATTAAAAATACATTAAAAATACATTAAAATAGGAAATAATTTAATTAAAACTGTAGTAAGTCGTGCTACTAAAATATAAACTCTTAATTATTCAACATTTAGTCATTTAGACATTGAATTAACAATTTAACCCTTGAGCTAGATCTAGGAATCAAAAAGGTGTTTGTAATAATGTCATAGATCACTCTTTTTTGTTTTTCTATATAATTTTTTTCCAATTAAATCTGTAGTTCAAATGTATGTATGCTAGAGTCTAGTACAGTAGTAGGCAAAAGTAGTAGAATCTAGTACTTATCCTAAAGACCTAAAAAGTGTAGTTTAGTGTCAACTTGAATGTAGGACTTGCACTAGACTAGAAGAGTCTAGTTACTAGACCTAGAATCTAGACTAGATCTAATACTAGTAGATATACTCGATAAATCTAAAATTCACTCTGTTTTCAATTTAAACATGACCACTGAATAATGCACATCCATATTTTATTCACTAGGTCAGGGGTCTCCAAACTTTCAGCCCGAGAGCCGCATTAACTAGCAAATATTACTTCGGGGGCCAGAGTTTCTTCGAGGCATCTCTTCAGTGATGGTGCCCACTCCCCCCTTTCCCCGAACAACGTCTACCGCACGTCCCCACCCCCAACGAAATATAATTTATATAGAAATATTAAGTGTTGGGGCCGACAACACACTCAAGGTCCAAGTTTGTTCTCAAGTTGTTCTTCACATATTTCAATCCTGAAAATGTTTGTTCACACAAGTGTTCCAAAATTTGAACAGAACTTTGATGCAAAAGTTTTAATATCGGGAAAGTCTTCCTTGTGCAAAAACTTATAAAAACACACATATTTGACAGAAATATATCATAATATACTTCTATTAAAGCCTTAACAATGAGGCAACTTTTTGGTAATCTATCGTTTTAGGTACGTAAAATCGCCCGCAACTAGTAATGTGAAAAACAGGTGACTCCTTAAATTTTAATAATTATTTCACATTTTGATGAGGATTTATGTTTTGAAAAATACAAAAATGTTCCCTTGTTTCATTTATGTACCTGTTTTTAAACAATTGAATTAAAACTTTTCAGTAGTAAATGAAGACTAGCTATGTTTCCAACCGATGCAACCATGCTCATTTACTATAGCAGCCATCTTGTTATTTCTTTTTATTGTAAACTTATAGCGCAAGATTTAGGGGAAGACACTCTAACTTACAGATGGCGCTTTTTATATAGCAAATCCTGCTCGCAAACACTGCTGTTTAAAGATAATTTCTTGCCTATATTGATATATTTAGCCATTGATTTAAGTTTATTATTCATTTATCTATAATATTTGACATAAATATATCACAATATGCTTCTATTAAAGCCTTGACAATGAGTTAACTTTTTTGTACATTACTAGCCGCGGGCGATTTTACGTAGATCTACTTAAAACGATAGATTTAAATAGATTACGGTACCAACTTTTTCCCACATTACTAGCCTCGGCCGATTTTACGCACCTAGAATCTAGGTCCTAGATCTAGATTTAGATCTAGAATCTAATATAAGTCTTTTCTAGGACCTAACGATACTAGGTAACTAGAGAATCTAGATCTATATCTATAGCATGATTACAAATTGTAATTATTACTAGATTTTGAACAGCTCAGAAGCGCGATAACTTTTCAGGACTTGAATTGATGAATGTACCGGAGCCTTTGAAGCTGGATGACCGATTTCGTGAGGTATCGATATTTAAATATAAAATTTTGCATTAAAAAATTTTTTTTAATATATTACATTTCGTTGTCCACCCTTTTGGATTTTCTACCAACATAAATCTTAAATTATCAAATATAAAATATACTGATTGATATTCAAATTAGCATTCGTTAATTAATCGATTATGGGATTTTATAGACTCGATTTCTTTTAAATTTCTTGTTTGCTGAGAGGTAGCCAATTAAGAAGGCAGAAAGTTCGACAAGATGGATTGGATTCCATTTAATAATTGTTGACTTGGATAAAATAACGTTTTGTTTTTAATTGTTTTTTTTTTCGATTTTGCGTCATAGCGACCGAAATAAAAATAACTTTAAAAAAAATCTAAGCTTGAAACAATTTCCGAAAATTAATATTTTTAGAATCGATGTTATAAAAGTTGTAAATGCAGAGTTCTTAAACATGTTTTTGCGAATAAGATTATATTTCTATTTATTTTCATCAAGCATTTATTTCATCATACAAGCAGCGTTTTTAACTTTCGTAAGGTACGCATTAATGGGCTGCAGTAGCGTCGCTAGGTCGGGTGTCACCCGTTGCTGTATCTAAATAATGGTGTCACCCCCCCCCCCACCGAAAAACATCTATATAGGCATATCTATATATATATATATATATATAAACGTGGGGCGCCGTGATTTTCTTACAGTTTCTAATACTGTTGACTCTCTACAAGCTCTCTAATAAAAGTCAATAGTATTATCTAATCAATAGTAATATAACTTTTACTTCGGCGCCCCACGTTTTTCATCGCTTATAGTAGAGTGATCGCTTGCATTATTGTGATGTATAGCAATTATTTTCTACTTTTTAGTTCAATCAGAAAACGTGGGTTTTTAAAACTTTTTTAATGATTATTATATAGCTTATGGTTTCCACTATCAATTTTCGTCTCTCAATTTTTTAAAACTCAATTTATTTTCAATGGATTAACACTTTGATTTTAGCCACATTTCACACAACTCTTAATATGATTAGAAAAATTACACATTAAAGATATCACACATCATAGATAACAAATCAACTACTTAAGCACAAACAAATGTACAACTATTGTTCTTCTGGTGTCAGTCGCCTTCCTTTACACACTTTTACACACAGAAGCATACACACATACATGTAGGCTGTTGTATAATAATTTGCTTAATCGAATTATATAAAGATTTAAAAATTTCCAATGTATTTGGTGTCACCCCCCCCCCCTAATTTTTTGTCGAAAGTCGTCAATGTGTGCAAACATTATATAAATCCATCTAGAAAAAAGAATTTAGGGGCCGAACTCTAACATTTATTAATTCAATTTCAAGTGTAAAAATCATTGTATTTGTAATAACTTATTAAATTTGGTGTCATCCCCACCCCTACCCCACCCCAGACGTGGATTGTTGAGGTATTAGTTATTACAATTCTAAAGAAAATCTTTTTCCTCAGGCAAATTTTGCAACGTTTAGTTGGTGTGTCCCAGTGATAGCTTTAAACTGTCCAAAGATAATAATAACGATGTTCATTTATAGTCGGTTATAAATACAGCTGGATGTAGTATAGTTTTCTATATCTTTAGCAGGTTTACGTCATGGTGTCATGATTTGTCAATTTTGCTCTTAATTAGAAGACTTTCTAACTCTAACTAATCATTTATTTAACTGTGATGATCGTTTTTTTCTATATATATTTTGCTATTTTTGCCTTGATGTCACCCCCCCCCCCCCTTAAATGGTGTCACCCGGTGCGGTCCGCACCCCCCCCCCCTTGCTACGCCTATGATTGGCTGTACAGGAACCCCCCGCAATGTAGTAATTTTGTACTCAAAACTTTGCCGAAAATATATATAAATTGAATAAAAGTATTTGCTTAACCACATGACATATTTCTGACACGTTTGTTACAATTTAAGTGATACAATAAAAAAAAATTGCTTTTCGCTTTTATTTTCTAAATTTATTTACCGAATATATTAAAGATGCCAAATACATCCAAACATCAATAAAGTCAAGCAAGAATACCCCCCCCCCCAATAATTTTTTATAACTACTTTTATTTTAATAACACCGCACACGATTTTAAAAATATTTGATGAACTGTGAGACTATTCATGGCTGCATTCACCGTCTATAGATCTACTAGCCGTGGATACCAGTTTCACATGAATTATGGTCCTATAAATTATAGGCCTTTTAATGTTATACTTGTTTGGACAAAATAATTTATAAAATATTTACTGGTAAAAACGTTGAACGATATTAGTGACAACGCAAAGAAATAACTAAATAGCTAAAAATCCGACATATTTAAAATAATATTGGCTACCAATACCTATTAGAAAAATTAAAACCAATTAAATCTTAAATACATTATTAGTCAACACAACACCATATTATGCACACACTGATCAAGACTTAAATAATTCCGTTAAAAAACCAGGCTGAACCATGGAATTTATGTTGTTTTTTAAAGTAATTTGTATTAGTTTTAGCCCCCCCCCCCCCCCCCCTACACATAGTTGCGTAGAGTTTGTAACGCAATTCACAAAAAAATATATGCATCTGTACAAGATGCTTTTGGAATATTTTCTAGATCAGATGAAAGGCAAGAAAGCGGCAGTTTACCTCCTGATAGTAGTGACATATCAAAGATAAGCAAAATCGTATCTACGGGGCACACTTTACTTAAACACTTTCCCTACGTTTCTAGACTGATCTTAAAAGGGTTGAATTGAGCCTGACAACTCAAGCAATGGCTACATTTGAGAATTAAGATACATCTGTAGTGTGGTTGACGGTCTATAGTCTATTTGCACCAGGAATAACACAAATAGCAGATGTGGATGTACAGGCGCTGAAGTGGACAGACGTTGTGACTAAAAGCTAGGCGCCGATTAGTAAGCCAAGAAGTGGGCTATAGATCTACTTTCAATGAGTTGTTAAAATGTGATATTTAGGGTACATAATGTGACACTTAGTTTCAGTAATGTGTTTACTGTTCTTGTTGCATTTTGCGGTGTGTGTTGCGGGACTATTAGAGTTCACCTGTTCGGTTTTGGATATTAAGTTATTGTTGTGGATAGGCTTTTGATTTCGTGTACTGGGTTGGGATTAATGTTAGTAGACGATGGATGAGATTAGCTTAACTTATTTTTTGTATGTAAAAATTTTGTTTTATTAAACCAAAAGCTCAATTTAGAATTACCAATTGAAAGTGTAATTTATAATTTTTAATTATCACCAGACACTACCACGACGGGTGTTGGGAGATTGCGAGACGCGAAAAGCGAAATGGCGAGGCGGGAAAATGCGAGAAGATAATGCGAGACATACCTGCGGAATTAAGGGTAAATTGCGAGACACTTTTTGGGAAAAAAGTTTTTTTTAATCTTTATTTATTTAAATTATTATTTTTTTTTGTTTTTTTTTGTTTTAAAATAAACAAGCATACCCTTTAACACGAGTGTTGTATGTTGTTATTTTTTATCTAGATTTTATTATATAGATTGATAGAAACTAAGAAGATAGATAGATCTATATCTATGAATTTAAAAATCCTAACATCGTTGCTGTGCTACTGTCATCGCCCGCTCTCGTTAGCGAGAGGAAAACCCGTCTCAGTCGACATTAATTTTAAAAATCTAGCCCGCTAATGTTTAAACAAACGTGAGCTGTGTCATTGTGGATTGGTATAATCTTGTAAGCAGGAGAGATATTCTGCGACATGTATTTATGGATTTTTGTACTTGCAAAAAGTGTAAAAGTATAAACAATTCCAAAAATTGCAAATTTTTTTTATTAAGTAATTTTTATTACAAACAAAATCTTCTGAAACAGTCCTAGCGCTACTCAAACACACCTCGTGAAACCATCTTTCACACATAGTACATCCAACCTTGTGATTATATTTAGACCTAGATCTATATGGTAAAAAAAAGCTAGAAAAAAAATCGTAGGCGGCGGCTATAATACAAAATTTCTATGCAACAATAGAAAATATGTTTGCGGCGACAGCGGATCCGGGCACGGTGATCTTCAAAGACGGTAAATCAGGCGGCCTCGGCGTTCCACACAAAAGACAAGTTGATCTATCGTCGGCGGTATTTCCGTCGGTTTCGAACAAGGTGGTATTCTAAGTCGACACAAAATATGGGGGTGTTGACAAATTATCAGTATATCTAGCGACGGAAAAATAGGAAGTTTTAACAATGTAAACCAAACGTCTTTGAAGTCTGGACCAAATACCGCTGAAAATCGGGTGAGGTAAATTTTTCGCAGAAATCTTCGCATTTCAACACCACCCAGCGTAAGTATCGGGTTGTGGTAAAATGCGAGACAAAAAGTCACGTGACCGACCGTTTTCGCGCCCTTCTAGCATTTTCCCGCCTCGCCATTTCCCCACACCCTACCACGACAGTCTCAGTGGTCAAGGAAATGACCATTTCACAAACATAAAGACATCAAGCTACCAGACCAGACCTAGGCTACCAACGACATGGCATCCTCAGACAATAGAGCATGTGACATAAAATTCTTCAATTTGAATCCTGGGTTCGTGTCAATTGAACGTCTTTGAGTCCACACAGCTCTGATGTTAGAGAAAGTAAAAGTAACTGAGTAAAGTGCTGACCATGCTACCCTTTATATGTACAGGTCACTCAAACATGTGGACTCTACTTCACCTGCCCCATGGACTGTCAGGCTCAAATGGGTACTTAACTTGGCTATACAGCAGCAATCCCTTCACCCCCACTCTGAAACGAACACTTAACAAGATTCTTTATTATCACTTAATTAACAAGATTCTTTAACATTCACATTAAGAAAACATCAGCTATGATTAGCAGACAGTTCATTCACGACATTGTCACTGGCAGAGTCTATTGTTCCTACCCTTTATTATGAACTCATTATACTGCCAAATTATATGTACAGCTAACATTAGTAACATGCTTGCTAATAGATCTACAGCCTTAATTTAAGTAAAGGACATGCTACCCTACTTATGTTAATTTTCTGTTAAATAATAAATCTAGTAGGCCTTGCAGGTCACTTTATGTAGGCTGAAAACAAGCAGGTGGTGACTTATATTTCTTGAATGCAAAGTACTATTTTAAATTTCACTTCTGGCAATTAATTATAGATCTAGTGTTATTTTAAATACTAAGCACTTTATAGTTATTCATGTAAAATTCATGTTACTAAGCATCTTTCAAACAAAGCAGCTCTGGTCAAACCCCCAAAGTGAACAAAGCACCTCTGATTAAAGCATGAAAAAGTTATGTACACATAAATTTTCCAGGACAGAAACAATTTTGAAAATGACAAATTTTTAAGTATATTCTTATTATTTTTTTATACTAAATTATAGCTAAGGAAACCAAAATCTAATTTAAAGGAATAAATATGCAACAAGTGCTTTGAATATAGACAGTAAGTTTCTTTTTGACTAATTGGTGTCATCTCGTGTACTCCTCTACTGCACCTGTATGACAACCTTCTAGGTGGTGTTATCTAGAGGAGTTTATTTAAATCTTATATCATCGAGAAAGCAAGATGACATTTTGTTGGCACTAAAGGAAAGGTGCCACCCATCTCCTCATATATCATACAATTTAATTACCCTTCTGGCTTGTTTTAAAACCTCATCAACAATGACCAAAGTTGGCGCCATCCATCACCTCTAATTAAAATGATACAAGTTAATTACCCTTCTGCCTTGATCTAAAATCCTATAAATGTGATGAAAATTGGTCAGATGTTGTAAGTAAAGACAAGCTGGATCTATTAATAAAAAAAATATCAAAGAAAGACCTTGATATTTAAATATTTAATGGTAACAGATAACACGAACTCAAATTTCTATAACAAGAATTCAAATTTTAACAAAATAATTAACAAAAACAGGCCATCCAATTAACAGTGCTGTTCAATGAAACTAAAAGTGTCACACATCTCAAAAAAATGTAGAAGGACCAATCTCATTTTTTCTTTGATGGTTAAAACTGTTTCTTTCAGACAACTCTTAGTGCAAAATATTTAACAATTACCACATTTGTAAGGCTTTTCTCCTGTATGAATTCTAAGATGGTTTTGTAACACAATACTTCAAAGGAAACATTTACCATATGTATTAAAGTGTGAATTCTATTGTCTGAAACTTTACCACACTTATCAAATATTAAATTTTTCTCCAGTATGAATTCTAAGGTGTCTCCTAAATTGACCACACACTCTCAAAAATTTACCACATTTCCTACACATGTAAGGCTTTTCCCCAGTATGAATTCTAAATTCTAAAGTGTCTTTGTAATCCATTACTCCTTCAAAAACATATACCACATTTTTATTACACATGTAAGCTTTTTCTCCTTTATGGATTTATGTTGGCTCTGTAAATCAGGGAGCTGACAATCATCACACTTGTAAGGCTTTTCTTCTGTATGAGTTTTAAGGTGTATCTGTAATCCATAATGTGCTGGAAAACATTTTCCACACTTGTCACACATGTAAGGTTTTTTTCCCTTTTTTTTAAACAGATATTTTTTAATTTTTAAAAAAGAAATTGGTAACAACAAAAATTTACAAAGAAACCTCTCATACATGATCAAACAGAAGAGGCTGTTTTATGTTAGATATATACACAATACAGCATAAAGGATGAAACATTTGAACCATACATGTTGAGATGATGATGAACATTTATACAAATGAAGTTAATGGTGAAATAGATGAACTGATTAGATTCTTTCTTGAGACTCTAACAGTACAACACTGTTACCATGAATGACCACCATTCCAATGTTTCTCTTTTCTCCTGATTTTGTTTCTTCAATAGCATCATCAACAACAAGATTCATAAAAGGGTCAAAGCCTCTGAGAGTACCTGTTACTTTTCTGTTTCCATTCAGCTTCAATGTTAAAACCTTTTCCATATACTTTTTCAAATGAGCTTTACTCATTTTAGAACTTTTGGGATTTTAATTTGCAAAATATGAGAAAAATAAAAGGTTTTTCTCCTATATGAACTGTATGGTGTATCTTCAAAATCCTAAACTCTGTAAAACATTTACCACATTTCTTACACTTATATGTCTTTTCTTCTATATGAATTCTAAGATGTCTCTGTAATCCATGAATTTCTGCAAAATATTTACCACATTTATCACAGTTAAAAAAAACTGATCTAGCTTGAATTTTAAAGTCCTTTTTTAATTGGCAAAGCTTCAAAACACCATTACCAAATTTTCTAAAGTGGATTGATTTTGTTTATGATGGTCTCTGTAATCTATAACTTGCTGTAACACATTATCACACTTTAATTTCAAGGTCATTCTGTGATTGGTAAAACTTAAAAAAAAAAAGTGCCAAATTTTCCAAGTGTGGAATGGTTTTTTTAAGGTGGTTCTGTAAATGTGAGACCTGTATGAGTTTTAAGGTGTCTTCTTAAGTGGCTACGTTGTCTCAAAAATATACCACATTTCTTACACATGTAAGGTTTTTCTCCTGAATGAATTCTAAAATGGCACTTTAAAAAATAACTTTGACTGAAACATTTACCACATTTCTTACACACGTAAGGTTTTTCTCCTGTATGAATTCTGTGATGGCTTATCAAATGTGCATTCTGTTTAAAGGATTTACCACAACTGTTACACATGTAAGGCTTTTCTCCTGTATGAACTCTAAAGTGCCTCGTTAAAATGCAAAGCTGGGTGAAACAATTACCACAGTGATCACACATATATGGTTTTTTTCCTGTATGAATTATATTGTGTCTCTTTAAATTAACATAAAGTCTGAAACATTTACCACATTTGTTACACTTATGAGGTTTTTCTCCTGTGTGAACACTAAGGTGTATCTGTAAATCACGAAGCTGTTTGAAACATCTACCACATTTGTCACACTTCTTAAGAGGTCTTTCTATTGTATGAGCTACTTGATGTTTTTTCAAGGAGCTAACCTTCAAATAACATTTATCACATTTGTCACACTTGTGAGGATTTTCCCCTGTATGGATTACAAGGTGTTTTTGTAAATCACAAAGCAGTGTGAAACTTCTATCACATTTGTCACATTTATAAGGTTTTGTTCTACTATGAATTCTAGAACTGTGTGTATGTAAATCCTGAAGCTTGTGAAAAAATTTACCACATTTCTCACACATGTAAGGCTTGTCTTCTGTATGAATTATAAAGTGTTTCTTTAAGTGGCTCAGCTTTAAAAAACATTGACCACATTCGTCACACTGGTAGGATTTTTTGATAGTATGACTGCTAAGGTGTATCTTTAAACTTGTCCCTTCTATGAAACTCTTCCCACATTCAGCACACTTGTACGGCTTTTCTCCTGTATGGATTCTATAGTGTCTCTTAAAATTCCCATCCCTTGAGAAACATTTACCACATTTGTCACACTTGTAAGGCTTTTCTCCTGTATGAGTTTTAAAGTGCTGCCTTAACTGGCCATCATCAATGAAACATTTACCACATTTCATACACTTGTATGGCTTTTCTCCTGAATGAGATCTATTGTGTGTTATTAAAGAACCACTTTCTTTAAAACACTTACCACATTTTTCACACTTATAAGGTTTTTCTCCAGTATGAATTCTTTGGTGGATTCGTAAACTAGAATCCTGAGTGAAACATTTACCACATATGTCACACTTGTAAGGTTTTTCTCCAGTATGAATTCTTAAGTGTCTCTTTAAATGTGAAAATGTTGTAAAACATTTACCACATTTGCCACAATTATAAGGCTTTTCTCCTGTATGAGCTCTAAGATGTTTTCTTAATGTAGCATGGTTCAGAAAACATTTACCACAGTTGTCACATTTGTGAGGCTTTTCTTTTATACATATTAAATGGTGTTGATAAAAGTTTGATGCATGGGAAGAAAGTTCACTTGTATTGTCAATGGCATCCAGACTCCTATTGACAACTCTATCTTGACCATGTTTGTATTGCAAATGTGCTTTCAAATAAGAAAGTTTTGAAAAAGCCATACTGCAATGTTGACATGGATAGATATCTGTAAAACAATTTTATTTATTTGTTTTCATACAATTTAAAGACAACTTTATAGAATAAAATAGTAACACTGATATCTGTTGATACAGCCAACATAGTTATAACTAACTCATACAGTGGACACAGTGATGACTAACTAATACAGTGATGACTAATACACTGGACACAGTGATATAGTAGACACATTGATGACTAACTGATACAGTGATGACTAACTTATACAGTGGAAACAGTGAGGGCTGATACAGTTGACATGTGACTGACTTATTCAACAGTGGACATGAAAATCAACTACATCAATAATAAGGACTAGAAGATATATGTACTAAATGAAATTGCTAATTATTTAAATAATTTATTTTACTTGAATTAAATGATTTTTCATCAATGAATTATCTCTCCAAAAATCTAACAACAAATATTTCTTTAACATTACATATTTCAGTGGACACAATGGTGACTAACGGATACAGTTGACACAGTGATGCCTGATTTAGTGGATACATTGGTGATTGATTTAGTGGATACTAACGGATACAGTGTAACAAATGATGATGCTGATACAACAGTGGACATGAACACAAACTACATCACCGATAAGGACTAGGAGATAAATGCACTAAATGAAGTTGCTAATTATCACCTTCATTATTCTCCATGTTTGTTAAACAACTCTTGCTTGTAACTCCAACCCTCTGTATCTTAGTTCCCAGTTCTATGGCACAGCCGTCACCACAGTACACCTGAAAATGTCAGAATACTGTTCTATGCTAGTAGGCCTAATTATAAAAATATAAGATAATTTTCACTTGGTTTTTCATCAATGGATTTTCTCTCCGAATATTTCTTTAATAATACATATTCAGTAATACAAAAATAGTTTTTGATAGCAATTCTGAGTAATATTGCATACTTGATAATTAGTCCTAATCTTAGCACTAATTATATTACTGATTCTAATCCCAATATTCTATCGCTTTTTAATTATTTTGCATTTGCTGCCATTAAATCGATTCACACACTGTTTATTTTACTTTTATTTTTACTTGATTTGTATTTTCCTATTAGATATGATGTTAGAGCATTCTTGTCATTCACATGGAAAGACAGAATAGTGCAGTGGCGTAGCGATGGGGGGGGGGGGGGGGGGTGACAGGGGGTGAGGACCGCACCGGGTGACACAATTTAGGGGGGGTAGACACCAAGGCAAAAAATTGCAAAATATATACATATTGGTCGAGTGCACGATAGGGCACTTCCCAGCGCCATAGGCGCTTCAAATTTGGCAGGCCATAGAATACGGGGGCCGGTACCGGTTGGCCGCAAAGTCCACAAAGAGAGGGTCAAAACAAAAATGACCTTGACTGACCGGCGCCTTATGTGAGTTATGTTACGAAAAAAAAACTTGTGACCCCCCCCACCCATGATATTTGTGTGATAGTAGAAAAACACCTAGGGGTGTCAGAAAAAACTCGCCATATCCGGGAGAATTCTGCAAAGTAGTCAAAACTGACCAGTCATAAACAATTGTTTGTGAAAAAGTAACAAAGACTACATCATTTGGTATATGTACAGGGGAAATAACTTTTTAAAGTAATAATTTTTAAATACTGCTTTTGTTATTCCAAAGAAAAAATAAAAATCACAAAGTTCAGCATTCGTTTAAATGGATTTTTTTTATAAATTAAGTTATGTATTCTAATGAATTTGTAAAATTTAATTGCAAAAGTTAATTTAATATAATATTTGATTTATACTGTTTAGAAAGCCTTTGCAGTATTAAAAACCTTTCGAGTAATAAGTGTGCGAATACTCCTCCAGTGATTGCGTAACATGAAATTACTTTTATAACTTAGGCGACATAACAGCCAATCACCAAATAATTAATAATTCAAATTATCAAAAGTTTTTTGAAAACCTAAGCAAAGCTAGGCAGTATTCCTAGTAAATGTATATACACACATATTTATTCTAGCTGCATCCCGTGCTCCGCCACGGTAAATCTTTTTTAAATGTACCAACTTGGGAACAGAACAAAACTAAACACAACACAAACGAACGCAAAAAAAAAAAAAAACACAAACGAAAAAACAAACACAACACTCATAACATAACCACAATTTAAATGGTGCAATCATAAAGGCATATTGCTCACAGTCTAGCCTGTAGCGCCCAATCGCGCCCTTTCCGAGCGCCGGTGGACGCGTCTGACACAGTTGAATGACTATAAATCAAATGCGTAGCAACCCTTTCCGGCGCCCGGGGACAAACTTTTGATTTGACCCTCCCTCAAACTGACGATTTACACCCCCTCCCCTCAAAATTTCAATTTCCACCCTAACTCCTTTAACTTTCGATTAGCAACCCCCCCCCCCCTCCCCCAGACTTTCGATTTGCACCACTTTTGATTTGAAATTCCCCCCGCTCTAACTTTCGATTTGTACTAAATGCACCCACGCCCTAAAACTTTTGATTTCTGTACACCACCCCCCCCCACCCCACAAATTTTTTCTAACCCACTTTGGCGCCCCCTAAGGTCGGCACCCGGGGACATATGCTACCCCTCGCTACACCTCTCCTATAAAACCCCCAGCTTGTCCGCAAACCGAAAGATAGAATAATAATAAATAATATACAATAAATAATAGGCAATATTTAAAATATCCGTGTTTTACCTACTATATATCACTTTATCAATTCACGCATTTTTTTTCCGGTACTTTAAATTTTAAAAATTTACAATAGAGTTTCATAACTAAAACCATTGCGCACCCAATGAAGCGTCTATAATAGTGCGGAATAGTTAATTCAAAATTATAAGTAGTAAATAAATAAAAGATTACCTTTTATCAAACCATGCTAATTATAATTTTCTAACAATATTTCCTCTTACACATCCGCATAATTTGCATTCACATTTTGCTAATTATATTATTGCAACACTAATTCCTTCTAGGACGCCGTAGATTTGCATTCACATTTTTTTTATCATTTTTCTACCCTACTGTTATTACGTCATTAAAATGTATCCACTTTTTCTAGGAATATAAACGAAAATGATATTTGACATGGATCCTTTTTAATTTTCTTGACGTTATGCCAAAGAGTAAACACAGTGGCTTTTATAAAATAACTTTACATCATTATATAAACACACCCTACTCTATTACCTATAATAAGACATTGTGGTGCACTGAAACACATTGCTTGGTGTGATGTTTACTTTTATGGTTCCAAAAGCTATAGCGATGACAGAAGGAAGAACTGACACACTACAAGCCCGCTTATATTATAGATATAATTTTTTTTACGGGGGTGGGGGTGACACCATTAAGTGCTGCACCAGGTGACACCCAACCTTGCTACGCCACTGGAACAGTGTAAAAATATATTTTCAGTAACACAAAATTTATGCTAGATTTAATATCCGCAGAACAATTAATATTTCATATTTATAATTTGAAAAGTTGTACTATTATTCATTAGTTTAAAATTCAAAACCAGGAAGTCATATTTATTTCAGGTACTACATGAATGAAATTCAATTTATCTAACCTAACATTAAAATAATAGTATTTTGCGAAAATGTATTCATTTGTACCCGACCTTGCTACGCCACTGGAAGTGTAAAAATATACACTTTCAGTAACACAAAATTTATGCTAGATTTAATATCCGCAGAACCATTAATATTTCATATTTATAATTTAAAAAGTTGTACTATTATTCATTAGTTTAAAATTCAAAACCAGGAAGTCATATTTATTTCAGGTACTACATGAATGAAATTCAATTTATCTAACCTAACATTAAAATAATAACAGTATTTTGCGAAAATTTATTCATCTGAGTTTCGAGTGCAAACCCTCTGGCAGATAAGGCCCGATCCCTTCCAACACTAAAAATTAAGAACAAAGAAGAAGACTAATCTGAGAAAGCCACTTTACCTTTTTGACCAAAAATGAAACAACAAAACAATCCCTAGCCATTTAGGAAATAGGGGTCAAGTGGTTTTTAAAATTTAAAAAAAAATTGGTTGTGATTTTGGCGCGGGTCTTATTAAAAAAAAAACAGCTCAAAATATTTTATTTCTTTTTTTCACAGACTGACAAACCTTAAAATGCTTCACATTCGTTCATTTTTGTACCTAGTCCATTTATATTGTAAAAGTTCTATTGACTTTAATGAAACCAACTTTTAAATTTAGCTTTCATTCTTCAAACCGAATTTTCAAATGCTTTATTGGTATACGAGCCGACCCACTGCGTATCATACGCCGCTATTTAGTTGTTTTTTTTTCTACTTTTCAGTCATTTATAATTTGTGAATTCGACAGTACCAATGCTGCCATTGAAAATATTTGCTTAAAAAACACTAACCCCCCCCCCCACATGAAAGCAGCCTCCTCTTAGTTACCTCCTCTAAGTTTAAAATCGTTTCAAACTAGCCGTCAACAAACCCGTCTCTATGATTGTAAAATGTAAACAGAGTGAACACCGCTCACCAGATCATGTGGGGGTGGGGTGGGGGTGGTAGTGATAGTGATAGAGAGGAAGAGAGGGGACTGCAAAGGCGCGCTTGCAGCTTGTTTTCTAACTGATCCCAGAAGAGAATTATATATATAGATATAGCCCTGCCAGAGGCTTCGCGAGGGGAGGGGGGTGCGGACCCCTCCGTGACACTATGGCAAAAAATTGCAAAATATATAAAAGAAATGCGCATTTTGCCAGTTAATTAATCATTAACTTAAGCTAATCCACCTGTATTAACAACTGACTATGGATAAACATTTTTACTATTATCTGTGAACATGTTAAAACTATCACAAAAATTACAGAGGAAAAAAGGTTTTGTTGAATATTTCAAATACCTAGTAAGTCAATCAACTACCGGGGTTGGGGTGACACCAAAATCTAATAATTTACATTGAAAACAATGCTTTTTCTACATGAATTAATAATTGTGTTGATATAAAGTGCGCACAAATTTAAGCCATTAGGCGAAATGGGAGGGGTGACACAAATACAACTATATATACTAATATAGGCATATGCAGACATTAATATATATAATATATATATATATATATATATATATATATATATATATATATATTCTGTGGTGGAGTGGGGGTGACACCATGAGGTGCCGCACAGGGTAACACCAGACCTAGCAATGCCACTGAGCCCTGCCACCTATAGTTTGTTTTTATAACATGAAAATCTGCCAGTTTGCTCAAGGTAAACATTTAAAAAGTAATTTTGAGAAGAAAGTCACTGAAACTAAGACAAAAAAATCATAGAAAGTAAAATATCTGGTGGACGCCATATTGTTGTTAGCAACCATTCCAGCTTCCAGGTTAGCGAGCAATACTAAGATTCCAAGATTAAATATACTACTAGCTAGTATTAGATTAGAATCTAGATTCTAAAAAATTAATTATTCTGGATAAGTTAGACATCTAGATAAAGATAGATAATAATAATAAGATTATCGTTTTAGGTACGTAAAATTGCCCGCGACTTGTAAAGTGAAAAACAGGTGACTCCTTAAATTTTAATAATTATTTCACATTTTGAGGAGGATTTATGTTTTTTAAAATACAAAAATGTTTCCTTGTTTCATTTATGTACTTGTTTTTAAACAATTTAATTAAAACTTTTCCGTAATAAATGAAGACTAGCGATGTTTCCAACAGATGCTACCATGCTCATTTCCTATAGCAGCTATAGCAGCCATCTTGTTTAAGTTTTATTTTTATAAGCTTATAGCGCGAGATTCAGGGGGAAGCCACTCTATTTTACAAATGGCTGCTGTTTATATAGCAAATCTTGCTCTCAGGCACTGCTGTTTAAAGTTAATTTCTGGCCTATATTGATATACTTAGCCATTGATTTAGGTTTTTTATTCATTCATCTATAATATTTGACACAAACATATGACAATACACTTTTATTAAAGCCTTGACAATGAGGTAACGTTTTCGTACATTAATAGCAGCGGGCGATTTTACGTACCCAAAACGATAGATTACCTTGACAATGAGGTAACTTTTTCGTACATTACTACTAGTAATACTAGCCGGGGGCGATTTTACGAAGATCTACCTAAAACGATAGATTACCAATAATAATTAATAGTATTTCTCGCTAACTTGGAGGCGTGGTCGGTTGCTAACAACAATATGGCGCCCGGACCGGACGTTTGATTTCCGGCGATTTTTCGGCCAAATTCCAGAGGCCTTCAACTAATTACATTTAAAAATGTTTACCACGCGCAAAATGGCGGGATTTCCGTGTCATAACAACAAACCATAAGTGGCAGGGTTAGATATGCCAGAAAAGCATTTTAAAATTTGGTTTGGAGAACGGAGGCTAAATTCTAAAGTTGGTTTCATTAAAATTAATAGAATTTAAAAAATATCAACAGTGTAGGTACAGAAATGAGCGAGAACGTAAAGCATTATTAGTTTTATCAGTCTATGAAAAAAGAAATCAAATGTTGTGAGCTGTTTTTTTATAAGACCGGCGTCAGTATCACAACCAATTTATTTTTATTTTTTAAAAACCACATGACCGCTATTTGGTGATCACTAGTGAGGAACTCTTATGCATGGTCACTTTAAAAGTCTAACCTTATTTGTGGTTTTCTTTAGCTTCAAGCTTAAGAAGAGGTGTCATGGAGAGATGTGTTGGACATGGCAGTGATTGACAATAAATATTAAATTAACTAATTTAGTTTAAAACGAACTAAAAACTTCAAAGTTAGTGCCTAATGGATTAAATATGGATGTCTATTATTCAGTGGTCATGTTTAAATTGATAATTGCGTAAATTCTAGATTTAGTGAGAAAAACTAATACTTAATAAAAGTTAATACCAATATAATCTACCTCCCCACCCCTACATGGTTTTAGTGAGCTGTGTTCACTCTAAATGTTTACAAGCAGAGCCAACGATTTTAAACGTAGGGGGGGGGGGGGAGGGGGGTTATGGTCCTTAACGAGCTACTTATAGTGTTTTAAAGAAATATTTTCAGTGTCAGCGTTGGTACTGTCGAATTCACAAATTATGAATTATTGAAAATTAGAAACAACTAAATAGCGGCGTATGTTATGCCGCGGGCCGGCTCGTTGAATATAATACAGATTAGATCATCTTTAATTCCTTAATCTTTTACTTTATAAATATTAAAATTATAACACTTAACAGTAATACTTAACTAAAATTAACACATACAGCAGAACACTTGATGACTCCTTGACTAGATCTAGTCCTTGACGTACACGTGACTTAGCCTTACACAAGAAAAAGAGAGATCACCAAGTGCCAAGCAAGGCAAACAATATATTTTACATTTATTATTCAATATTCAAATTGATTTAGATCAAGGCCATTCAAGGCTAAAACCTCAAATGTGGAGTTTATACTAGATCTAGATTAAGATCTAGATCTATAGCATGAATACAAATTGTAATTATTTACTAGACTAGATCTAGATCTAGATTCTAATTATTGTTGGATTTTGAACAGTTTAGATGATGAACATACCGGAACTTTTGAAAGCTGGATGACCGATTCCATTAGGTATCGATATTTAAAATACAATTTTTCAGCCATTAAAAAAAATATATATATTGATCTACATTTCGTTCTACACCCGTTTGGATTTTCTACCAATATAAATCTTAAATTATCAAGCAGATATAAAATAGATCTATACTGATTAAAATTCAACCTAGCATTTGTTAACTTATCGGTTATGTGATTTTATAGACTCGATTTCTTATGAAAATAACGTTTGCTGAGAGCTAACCAATCAAGAAGACAGCTGAGTTTGACGAGATGGATTGGATTCCTTTTATTATTGTTGATATGGATTAAAAAACGTTTTTTGGTTTTTTTTAGTTTGCGTCATAGCGAACGAAATAAAACGAAATTTAGCTTGAAGCAATTTCCAACAATTAATATTTTTAAAATCGATAAAAGTTGTAGATGCAGAGAAGTTTTGCGAATAAGACTACATTAATTTCTATTGAATATTTTAATCAGTGGTTTCACTTTCGTAAAACATGCATTAATTGGCTGTGCAGAAACTCCCCATTGTTGTATTAATGTTGTACTCAAAACTTTGCCAAAATATATATAAATTAAATAAAAGTATTGGCTTTACCACTTGACATATTTCTGCCATGTTTGTTACATTTTCAGCGATAAAATTTTCTAAAAATTGTTATCACTTTTATTACAAATTTTAGTAAAATAAAACAACAACCCCTAACAATACTGTTTTTATAACAATATTCTAAATAAAAATTTGTTTTAATAGCACTGCACACAATTTTAATAATATTAAATAAACTCTCTGCATTCACCATCTATAGATCCATACCGTAATACCAAATACTCACTCGAATACAATAGACCTTATAATCTTATACGAATACAGTTCAAGAAAAGTTATATTAAACCAAAAGCTTAATTTAGAATTACCTATTAAAAGTGTAATTTATAATTTTTCATTATCAGCAGCCACTACCAGGTCAGTCTCAGTGGTCAAGGAAATGACCATTCCACAAAAATAAAGCTACCAGACCAGACCTAGGCTACCAACGGCATGGCATCCTCTGACAGTAGAGCATATGACAGCTAAAATAAGTCTTGAATTTGATTCCTGAGTTCGTGTCCGTTAACCGTCCCTGTCCACCCAGCTCTGATGAGTGGGCCCTACCTGACTCATAAGAGTAAGTAAAACAAGCTGGGCATTGTATTGACCATTCTTATCACTTCATTTTTACAGGTTTATGAAACAAGTGGACTCCTATAACCGGAAGTGGAACTTTATCTACTTTGAATTTTTCAAAAGCCTATAACTTGACTATTTCATATAGATAAATGACAGTAGAGCATTTGACAGCTAAAATAAGTCTTGAATTCGATTCCTGGGTTCGTGTCTGTTAACCATCCCTGTCCACCAAGCTCTGATGAGTAGGCCCTACCTGACTCATATAAGAGAAAGTAAAAGCAGCTGAGCATAGTACTGACCATTGTTATTCCTTCATTTGTCAATGAAACAAGTGGACTCTACTTCACTAGGACTGTCAGGCAGTTAATTTGGCTATTCAGCAGCAACCCTTTCACTCTCACCTCAAAACAAACACTTGACAAGATGTTTCAACATTCGCAGAAAGAAAACATCAGCTATGATTAGCTTTAAACAGCCTCTTACCGAATAAGATGTACAGTTAACATGCTTGCTAATAGATCTACAGCCTTAATTTAAGAAAAGGACATGCTGCCCTACTTATGTTAATTTTCTGTTAAATAATACATCTAGTAGACCTGTGGCTGAAAACAAGCAGTTGGTGATTTTTATTTCTTGAATGCAAAGAACTTTTTAAAAAAAAATTTTGGCAACTAAAAGGAAACTTGTCATATAAAAATAAAAATTTCAATACTGAGCACTTTTTTGTTACTCATGTGAAAACCACATGTTGACTAAGCATCTATTGCACAAAGCTTCTCTTGTCAAACCCCCCACTTGGAGCAAAGCACCTCTGGTCAAACCCCATTGTGAACAAAGCACCTCTGGTCAAACCCCATAGTGGACAAAGAACCTCTGCATAATTTTCCAGGACAAAACAATTTTGAAAATGACAAATTCTTAAGAAGATCTATATTTTATTTTCTTATAGCTAATGAAACTAAAATCTAATTTAAAAAAAGAAGAAATAAATGTTAAATTTAAAAAATGCTAAACAGATTTTTTAATGCAAAAAGTGTTTTGAATATAGATCTAGGCAGTAAATTTGCATTGATCTAAAACTTCATCAATGTGACAAAATTGGTGAGATATTGTAAATACAGACAAGCTGGGTCTATTAAAAAAAATATCAAAGAAATCCTTGATACTGAAAAATTTTATGTTAAGAGATAACAAGAATTAAAATTTCAATTAAAAGAATTCAAACTTTAACAATAAATAACAAAACAGAACATCCATTAAACAGTGCTGTTCAATAGACAGTAATAGTGTGGCACATCTCAAAGAAATGTCTAAGAACCAATTTCATAATTAGGTTCTTTGATGGTTAAAACAGTTTCTTTCAAACAACTCTTGGTGCAAAACATTCACCAATTACCTCATTCGAAAGGCTTTTCTCATTTATGAATTCTAAGGTAGTTTTGTAAAGTAAAACTTGGAATAATAAAAAAAAAAAGGTTTGTTTGAAACTTAAAACACTTGTCAAACATTAGGTGTTTCTCCTGTATGAAGAACATTTACCAAATTTCCTACACATGTAAGGATGTGAATTCTAAGGTGGTTCTGTAAAGTAGTACTTTGAAAGAAAAATTTAACCACTTATAAGACTTTTCTCCTGTGTGAATTTTAAGGTGGTTCTGTAAAATAGTACTTTAAAAGATACATTTAATAAAGCTTTTCTCAAGTGTGAATTGTATGGTGGTTCTGTAATGTACCCTTTGAAAGTACCATTTACCACTGATAAGGCTTTTCTCAAGTGTGAATTGTATGGTGTTGTCTGTTAAAAACCTGTACTGCACTGGTCACACCTAGGTGAATTCTATGATGTCTCTTCAAGTGACCAAGCCTTGAAAAACAGTTACCACATGTCTTACACATGTAAGGCTTTTCTCCTATATGAATCCTAAAGTGTTGCTGTAATCCATTACTCACTCTAAAACATTTACCACATGTCTTACACATGTAAGGCTTTTCTCCTGTATGAACTCTGTGATGGCTTTTCAAATGTGTGATCTGTTTGAAGCTTTTACCACAGTTATCACACACGTAGGGCTTTTCTCCTGTATGAACTCTAAGGTGCCTCTTTAAAATACCAAGCTGGGTGAAACAATTACCACACTGATCACACATATATGGTTTTTTCCTGTATGAATTATATTGTGTATCTTTAAGCTAACATAAAAGTCTGAAACATTTACCACATTTGTGACACTTAAGCATTCTTTCTCTTGTATGAACTACTTGATGTTTTTTCAAGGAGCTACCCTTCAAATAACATTTATCACACTTGTGAGGATTTTCCCCTGTATGGATTACAAGGTGTTTTTGTACATCACAAAGCAGTGTGAAACTTCTATCACATTTGTCGCATTTATAAGGTTTTGTTCTACTATGAATTCTAGAACTGTGTCTCTGTAAATCCCGAAGCTTGTGAAAAAATTTACCACATTTCTCACACATGTAAGGCTTGTCTTCTGTATGAATTATAAAGTGTTTCTTTAAGTGGCTCAGCTATAAAAAACATTGACCACATTCATCACACTGGTAGGATTTTTTGCTAGTATGAATGCTAAGGTGTCTTTAAACTTTTCCTGTCTATGAAACTCTTCCCACATTCAGTACACTTGTACGGCTTATCTCATGTATGGATTCTATAGTGTCTCTTAAAATTCCCATCCCTTGAGAAACATTTACCACATTTGTCACACTTGTAAGGCTTTTCTCCTGTATGAGTTTTAAAGTGTTGCCTTAAATTGCTATCAACAATGAAACATTTACCACATTTCATACACTTATACGGCTTTTCTCCTGAATGAGATCTATTGTGTGTTATTAAAGAACCACTTTCTTTAAAACACTTACCACATTTTTCACACTTATAAGGTTTTTCTCCAGTATGAATTCTTTGGTGGATTTGTAAACTAGCATCCTGAGTGTAACATTTACCACATTTGTCACACTTGTAAGGTTTTTTTCCTGTATGAATTCTTAAGTGTCTCTTTAAATGTGAAACCGTTGTAAAACATTTACCACAATAGCCACAATAATAAGGCTTCTCTCCTGTATGAGCTCTAAGATGTTTTGTTAATGAGGCATGGTTCATGAAACATTTACCACAGTTTTCACATTTGTGAGGCTTTT
Organism: Physella acuta; assembly: GCF_028476545.2. Lineage (NCBI taxonomy): Eukaryota > Metazoa > Mollusca > Gastropoda > Physidae > Physella > Physella acuta. The sequence goes on from NW_026731583.1 coordinate 507,186, forward strand.
CTTTCATACACATGATATGGTGTTGAAAGTTTGATACCTGGGAAGAGAGTTGACTTGTATTATCAGTGGCATCCAGACTCCTATTGACAGCTGTATCTTGACCATGTCTGTATTGCAAATGTGCTTTCAAATAAGAAACTTTTGAAAAAGCCATACTGCAATGTTGACATGGATAGATATCTGTAAAACAATTTTATTTGTTTTCATACAATTTTAAGACAACTTTATAGAATAAAATAGTAACACTGTTATCTGTTGATACAGCCAACATAGTTATAACTGCTGCTGTGGACACAGTGATGACTAATACACTGGACACAATAGTGATTGATATAGTAGACACATCGATGACTAACTGATACAAGTGATGATTAACTTATACAGTGGAAACAGTGAGAGCTGATACAGTTGACAGGTGACTTACTTATTCAACAGTGGACATGAAAATCAACGACATCAATAGTAAGAACTAAGAGATACATGTACTAAATGAAATTGCTAATTATGTAAATAATTTGATTTACTTGAATTAAATGGTTTTTCATCAATGTATTATCTCTCAAAAAATCTAACAACAAATATTTCTTTAACATTACATATTTCAGTGGACACAATGGTGACTAATGGATACAGGGGACACAGTGATGCCTGATTTAGTGGACACATTGATAACTGATTTAGTAGGTACTAATGGAAAAAGTGTAACAAATGATGATGCTGATACAACAGTGGACATGAACACCATCTACATCAGCAATAAGGACTAGGAGATAAATGTACTAAAGGAAGTTGCTAATTACCACCTTCATTATTCTCCATGTTTGTTAAACAACTCTTGCTTGTAACTCCAACCCTCTGTATCTTAGTTCCCAGTTCTATGGCACAGCTGTCACCACAGTACACCTGAAAATGTCAGAATACTGTTCTATACTAGTAGGCCTAATTATAAAAAATATAAAATAATTAATTTCACTTGGTTTTTTACTTTGTGTAGAAAAACAAGTTATTAAAAAGTCTAGTGACAATTTAAGCGCAATTTCCTTATGTTATCCATAACAATTTTAAATCACGTGGAAAAAAACGAGCGACGCGTAGCTCGCCTCTCTCTCTCTCTCTCACCGCGCGCAGTGACGCAAACGATCCCACGTCGCGATAGGCTAGCCTCCCGTATCAGTCCAAAAAAAAAAAATTCCTTTCAAACCTCAGCTCATTCGCTATGGTAAAATCCTTTCGAACCTCCGCTTTGCGCTAAAAACCTACACGACGCTCAGTTTAAATGTTCTTAATTAATTTTTTGTGACCGAACGAAAGGATATTTTTGAAAACTTTCTTCAGCAATATTGGTCTAAATTATGGCAGGAATCGATTGGTAAATGTTTCAAGTCGCTAAGTGGTCTGGTTGCGAGATATGGAGCAAAAACTGCATTTTTTCGAGTTTTTTTTGGCTTTTCCAGGAAATCCAGGAAGGAATTCCGGGAATTTTTTTGTCCCACAATCATCCTCGGAACTTGCTTAACATATTTGCTTTTGGAACTAGTCATTGCTTCATTGAGGAGGAGATACGACTTAAAGCTGCAGACACACATCCATCCATCCATCCAGAAATAAAGAATAATCGCAATTGCCAGTATGGAAATTGCGCTAAAAAAATTACTTTTTAAGCCACATAACAAGGGTAAATAAATACTAGATGAGTTTCTGTCTGCTGGCTGTCATCTACACATTAACTCTACAACTCCATGTGTTAAAAGTAACAAAACAACTGAGAGATTCCACTCAACATATTTTACAAGCATTTTAGTCAAGTGAAATCTTATCAGGGTATTACTTGCATTCCTAGGGCAAGTGTTTAGTATTTTTCAAATTAACAAACTTTACACTAATACTAGTTCAAAATTTAATTATCTAATCCCAGCGAGTATAGGCTACTACGCAATTTATTTTACTAAGATTATTTATTAGTAAAATGCAAATATTTTAAGTGGTTTACAACTTTCTTTTGTTGACAACTGGGCAAGATCTCTTATGATAGGCCTAAATACCTGTTTTTATCTTGTGTATCTTGACACTGACTACTCATTTCTAATTCAACCTAAATTTTTAAATGGTTGATGCAGTAGTCATTGAGAGAAGGAAAAAACTAGAGGATTTTTTGCAGTGTCAGATAATAGATTCTTCTTAAATAAGGAATGTTAGGTTACTGGCAGTTAACTGAAATACACACATGGATTGCTAATAATGTCAATGCTAACCCTACCATTCGCCACCAAGTCTAGATCTAGAGTCTACATCTAGATTTTAGGGTTCAAGTCTAAGCCTTTCTAGATCTAATTATTACTCCTGCCACTGTTACTGTTGGGCCCAATTTAGAACTCTAGATATCGTATTATATATATTATATATTTAATATATTGCATTTTCGAGAGTAAAGCATTGATACTAGTATTACAGTTAGTATTACTACTAGAGAGATCTATTCTAGACTCTAGTTATAGACTAAGTTATAGTAGATCTAAGACTCTAAGTGCAGAGCAAATGGAAAGATTAGTAACATGCAGATATAGATCTACAGTAGATCTCGATTTTATATTGAAAATATAGATAAGCGGTAAAATCTTAGTTTAGCGTCGTAAATTCCAACGTAGCTAGTAATGTGCGATGAAGGTAACTAATGAATATTTCTTTCATTTGGCCATATTTATGTCATATTTTACATAATATAACAGATAATTGAATAAAAAATCACAATCCAAGACCAAACCAGTCATAAATATCCTGGAATTAACTTTAAACTACCCCGTTCGAGACAACAATGAGTAAATACAAGCAGCGGCCATGTTTTAAAAACAATAAATTGTCTATTCGCATGTCTTTTGTGTTGATTTTATGGTTTAATATGATTGTTTTGTATTGTTTTAATATATGCCTGGGGGTCGTCCATAAATGACGTCCCACTCGTAGGGGGGAGGGGGGTCCGTAATTTTGTCACGTTGGGGGAGGGGGGGGGGGTTCAGACGGTGCGACGTCGCACTTTTGCATTTTAAAAAAGCAATGTTAGAAAACGAATTTTAGACGTTATTCTGCGTTTTAGAAAACTGTTTTAATACATTGTAATACATTGTAATAACAATTGATTAAAATACTCTATTTTGACAGAGTTCAGACAAGATTTTGGAAAAATACAGCTGTTTAAAAACAATTCAACTGCAATTTTGAGGGGGGGGGTTGTAGGCTGAGGTGTGACGTCATTTTAGGGGGGGGGGGCTCTGGCTTTTTGTGACGACGTGTGACGGGGGGGGGGGGGGTAAAAATCGTCAAAAAAAGCGTGACGTCATTGGATGACCCCCCTGTATAGTAATTTTTCTTTTTTTTAATATAGTTGACATTAATGACTAATAAACCTTTTCAGACTTAATAGTGTGCATCCAAGACCATAACAATTGTTGGGAGGTCGAACTTTTGAACACTTTATTTGCAGTAAGCAAATCAATATTAGATCGCTTATAAATGACGTCGCTCTTAAGATAGTAATGACAGCGTGCATTATTACAGAGCAAACATATGAACATATTGTTTCAGATAGAAATTGTGATTTGTGGTGGGGAGAGGTTGAGTAGAACTCAGCGATGTGATTTTAGAGACGGGTCAGGTTGTTGTTTTTTTCGTGAAAACGGGATGGTTGTGGGAGAAAGACCAGCTGTAGAAGTATGACGCGTCTTTCATTGGTGATCCATTTTCTCAGTGGGGACGATAGAACTATTAAGAAGGGTCAAGAAATGTAAAAAGCATGCTGAGTCGCATTTCTCGAACCCCACCTTTTCATTCCCCCACTTAGCACATCGTCACCGAGTTAACGCTCACACGTGACGTCATGTACCGGTACCGCCGACCGTTAGGCAAATTTTGTAGAAAAGAAAAAAACAACAAGAACTGCCTTTTTGACGCTTTTGCGACGTTTAATTTGATTACATAAGTTGGTGTTCATTAAACAGCCCCTAACATACAGAGTTTCTTCCAGGCATCTCTTCGGGGGGGGGGGGGGGGGGGGCTTTGCCCACCCGAAAAATTTTTACCGCCCCCCGAACGAGATGAAATTTATATAATTTATATAGAAAATATATACTTTTAACAGTGTCCGCCCCCCCCCCCCCGAAGAAAGCCTACCGTCCCCCCCCCCCCGTCCCCCCCCGGAGAAAAAAGTCTGGAAGAAACACTGCTAACACATCTATCACTCGTCCATTTAAACGTACGTAGTTATTTCTGCAAGCTTGCTGTCTTGAGACTTTCGGCCCTTTAAAAATGTATTAAGCTCACACCGTATAGAACTAGACTACCCATATTAAGCTCCAAAAGAAGCTTGGTGAAAACAGGATGGCCGTCCGATTTTGTAGCTGCTCCGCGCTTTATAAAAAGCACAATAAACGATAAGATGACACTTATATTAAAGTAAATTATAGTTCTGAATCTTGATACATTAAAAGTGATATTCGGAAATTATGAGCCAGACAGTCAACATGATATTTCAATTTAAGTCCAAGAAAATAAATTTCCTCAAACGATGGAACATAACTAAATTTTTGCGCAGTTTAGCGAAATTGAATTTAAGTATTTACGTCATCTTACAAAGCGCGATAGCCTACTGGTGCTCTAACGCGGCCCATGCTAATGGCCGTATTCCTAACGCCCCGCATTAGACGCGGCTTAATTCGTCAGCAGGCATTTGGTGGCAAGCCTTTTTGACGGGGATAATGTGTTAAGTTAAGGCCGTTTTGCCAAATGTCTTAAACTAGCAGGCTTGCAACATTTATGATAATTCGTTTTAAGCAAGGTATACGTATACTAATGCTTATTTATCGTTATTTTGGTTGAACAAAGCATTATAGAGGTTCTCCATCAACCACATAGGTATTTTTCCCCGTTCACCTCCTTTTATGAGACCGACACGTCATAAATTGCAAAGCCACCTGAGTTGACGTCACAAATCTTCACTCACTCCCGTAGCAAATCATATGTGACATCATTTATGGACAACCCCATATCACTCACTTGGGTACTTGATATTGACAATTTGACAACAAAGGATAACCAAAATCTGTCTGGCAGGTGGAGACTTGCGATCTACCATAATGACAACACGCACTTAAGGGGTGGAGTGGCTGATTATTTTAGATGATGTTTTACGAGGGAAGCTGGTGGATAATACATTTTGTCTCTCTGTATATATAAATGATGACAAACATTTATTGTTGTCAAAATTATGGCTAGAGATCTTAGATAAGGCAGAGCGAAGCGTAATTTTTTACATTAGGGGTCATCCATAAATGACGTCACGCTTTTTTGACGATTTTTACCTCCCCCCCCCCCTCCCCTCCGTCACACGTCGTCAGAAAAAGCCAGACCCCCCCCCCCCTAAAATGACGTCACACCTCAACCTACAACCCCCCTCAAAATTGCAGTTGAATTTTTTTTAAACATCGATATTTTTCCAAAATCTTGTCTAAACTATTACAATTTATTAAAACTTTTTTCTTTTTTTATAATGCAAAAATGTGACGTCGCAACATCTGAACCCCCCCCCCCTCCCCCTCCCCCTCATCACACATCGTCACAAAATTACTGACCCCCCCCCCCCTCCCCCTACGAGTGTGACGTCATTTATGGATGCCCCCTTATGACTTGTTGTGACATTGACAACAAAAATATGACGGAGGTTGGGGTTTAATTAAGGTAAAGAGAAGTAAAAAAAAAAAATGTCATAAGTTACGATAGAATCACTAGATCTAACTGATGGAAAGAAAAACCTGAAATGAAAATAGTAAACATTCAAACAATAAGAAAAAACTCAAACTATATAGTAATAGTAAGATCAAATAAACATTAGTAAAAAAAAAACGTGATTTAAAACATGGATACAAGTTGCCTCTCACAATGCTTCTAGAATTAATAAAGTTGTTTCTTAGGACATTCAGTTTTTAAAGAGCAGAATTTTAAAAAATGCTTTGTTATACGGACTATACAACAAGACAATCATATTTAAATACATTTTCATACGAATAGAAATGAAAGGGAAGCTACTCTAAATAACATTTTCTTAAGATGGCTGCTGTTTTTAATAGTAAATTTACTATCTCGAACAGGGTTGATAAAAATTAATTTCAGGATATTTAAATTGATTTAACCATAAATGGTGATCTATTATTCAATTATTTATAATATTTTATCAAAATATACGAAAATATACTCATATTTAATGACATATTCATTATTGCACTCTCTCCTACATTACTAGTTTTGGCCGAATTTACGACGCTAAACTAAGATTTTACCGATAAGCTGTTGACGGAAATATTTCCTTGTCTGTGGACAGCCATTGTTAGTTATTAATATTATTATTTTAGCAAAGAGGATTACATTTACCAGTCTAGCTTGGAGAAGGATGTAGCCAGTTCGAAACTCACGAATTTCATTGGCTAACTTAGGTCACATGGTACAAAAAAAGTGACTATTTGGCACATTTCATGGCGCTTTAATGGTAATTTATAACAAAAAAATATATTATTTCAATTACCAACAAGATAATAGTATGATTTATGTCGTTATTAACATGCTTGGGTTCATCCCATGCTTGAATCAACATAGACCCACCAAAACATGAAATTTTGGTGTAACAACACTATGCCCAGAGATAAGTGATCGACCGTATAGAGTCCTTTCATATGACGTCACGTCCGTTCGTGATACCTACGCCCGCCGCCACAGTGGTGTACATCAGACGTAAACACAATCAGCTGTTCGCCAGCGCTGGACATGTTCACCAACGCTGGACGCGTTCACTGTATGTAAAGAACCGCACCCGCGGAAAAGGAAAAATACGTTAAAAAACTTGAACTCTTAGGAATTGAAGATCCTTATACTGTTATTGACAGTTTCGTATAAATAAATATGTGGACAAAATTTCTAAATAAAAATACTGTTAGTAATACTGTTTGCGTTTAGAGTTAAAGTAGCCGAATCTGATCAAATGCAGTTCTCGATACTTTGTTTCAGGTAAGGACAGTAAAATAATAAACTTCATTTTAATTATAAAAGATAACTATTAATAATTAATAAAACAAATATGCTCGACCTTCACAAATACTAATATATAGTAAAAGACAAAGTCAAAAGTAATAGGCTAATAAGAATAATAAGATCTAATAGTAGGCCTAATACCTGGCTCCGCTGGGTAGACATAGAATCTAGAATCTACTTCTTTACTTAAATTTAATTACTTTAGATCTACATTCGATTCAAAATACACCCATAATAAATCACAAGTAGTCATAATAGGCCTAATAAAGCATTTAATTGTCTCTAAGATCTAAAATCTCGCTCTATTAGTATTATCTAATCATTTTTTTAGCAAACGAAATTTTCTGAAATTGAAATAGATTATATGACTAGACTTAGATCTAGAATCTGCTACTTAAATTAAATTGTAAAAACTTTATACAAGCATGTAGTTGATATTATTGTAGTAGAAGGCTTTAATAAATTACTAAGGCCTAACTACTTTGTTGTCTTTTTACAGCAATATGTATCTGATACTGGACTGAGTTTAATTAAATTCAAATTCATATCTAGTAATTGGTCTACTAAGTTTTTGTAGCCTAGTAGTACAATCTAGATCATACCAGCCAACAACAAATAACCACATTATTATTATTTGGTTAATGATTAGGCTAATTTTTTTTTTAAATCCACTGTTTATAAAAGAAACAAATCAAGCTAGAAACATTATAAGTGAGATGGTTTAGAATAATAACAATGGACCCAGTCTACAATTGATACAATTGCAGGTCTACATAGGGCCTACAGTCTAGTAGTTTACAGTAGGCACCTAGTGTGTAGCTAGTATACTAGTGTGTAGCTGTCCAGAGTTAAGATTCTTAATGCCTTAATGCTTTCCCCTGATAAGCCGTGTGTGCTATAAATGACATAACATGACACCGAGGTGAGAAGCGTTGAGGGGAGAGCAGTGGGACTTTCCCTTTTGTTCTCCCTGCTGGGCCCTGAGGGTCAAAATTATATAAGAAATACTATCTCTGTGGGGCTGGGTATCACGGAGGTGAGACATTTTCAGGGGAGGGCAGGGCAGACTCCTCTTTGGTTTTATTGTGGGCTAGATACAGGTGGGGGCAGCCATCGTGAGGGTTGAACGTCAGTATTAATGTGTCTGATCACTTCCCTGCTGGATTATAAGGGTCTTAAATTGTATAACATGCTACCCAGATTGGTTATTCCATGGATTATATTAGCCGTTGTAGTGTGGGTTTTGTAGGAGTTAAGTGGTCTCACGTTTGCTACAGTAGATAACCTCTAATATATTACTGCATTTGATCAGATTCGTCTACTTAAACTCTAAACGCAAACGGTATTACTAACAGTATTTTTATTTAGAAATTTCGGCCACATATTTATATTATCCACGAAACTGTCAATAACTGTATAAGGATCTTCAATTCCTAAGAGTTCAAGTTTTTTAACGTATTTTTCCTTTTCCGCGGTCGCGATTCTTTACATGCGGTGAACACGTCCAGCTCTGGTGAACACGTCCAGCGCTGGCGAACAGCTGATTGTGTTTACGTCTGATGTACACCACTGTGGCGGCGGGCGTAGGTATCACGTGATTTAGGTCACGTGTTTGCAAGGACTCTATTAGTATTACACAGAATGTACAACACTACTTGCACAAAACTTATTGGCTAAATCTGTCACGTGATGCAAATAATAAACCTAGGCTTAGGCTAGGATCGCAGATTAGCCTATTCCAGACTATTTATATTCAAACTAGATCTAGATTCTAGACCTAACTAACACAAGTCTAGACAAAGCTTATAGAATCTAATTTCAACAAACGTCTTTTGCTATTTTTAAATACTTAAAAATCTGTTTGGATAACTTAGTCCATGTTGTAGACAAACTACAGATAGGCCTAGGGGCCTACTTACTATTACTTTGCCGCTCAGTGTGCAGAATTACAAAATAAGCCCGTGGGAGAAAGTAAAAAAAATCTTTTTTTTTTTTTTTTACTTTCTCGTATATACGAAGTATAGAGAAAGTATTGTAATCGTGCACCTCCCCGAGTCGGAAAAACATAATTTTGCAATATTGTCCGTATGTCTGTATGTGTGTGTCTGTGTGTAAACACGATTACTTGAGTACCGTTACAGCTAGGTTGATGAAATTTCATTTATAAGTATTTTATAAAAATCGTAGATCCGTATCAACTTTTGAGCGATTTCCTATAACCGGAAGTGGAACTTTTTCTACTTTGAATTTTTCAAAAGCCTATAACTTGACTAATATTTCATGTGTTTATATATATATATATATATATATATATATATATATATATATATATATATATATATATATATATATATATATATATATATATATATATATTGTTACGATCCCAAGTGATCTTTACCTGGGTTTGGTCCCATCGAGGAGGGCCAGGTAATTAAAATGAAATGCTTAGGCATGTTAATGCACTGGCCAGCATAGGCCGTGAGAGTCTGGGGGTTTTGATGGCCACACCGGATTGGATTCCACGCTGTGGGCGGTGCATACCTGGTGTCTTGGGGGACTCGGCTATTAACGTGGCCAAAAGCCCATAAATTACTAGGTGACACCACGGTCTGACCGTTGATGCTTGACCTAGGCTAGTGACGGTCCGTGTTTTACGGCTGGGAAAACCTTCCAGACCGAGGGGACCGTCATGGACGGATATGACCTAGGGTCAGGCCTTAATTAAAATCGTTCCCACGGTGTAGAGCGGGGGACGAGTACTTTAGGAGGGTAGACCGGGGAAACAACACACTCGGGACACTCTCGAGACACACTCGGGACACTCTCGAGACACACTCGGGACACACACTCGGAGACGGACGGACTTGTCTCGGATAGCTAGGTTTAGAGGAGACAGACATGGGTCGTCTCTGTGAGCTAGTGGAAAGCCACGACATGTACTAGACCTAGGCTAGGCTTGACAGTTAGGGACAAGTAGGGCAGTCGAATTAAGGACTTTAGTTGTTGTAGTTAGTTGTGTATATTTCTGATTGTTGTACTTTGGTGGCGGTTACGTTAGGTGTTGTATTTTGTGGCGAATAAATAGAGATAACTGAAGTTGGCTTTTTTTATTTTTATTTTCCTCTTCTTGTTTATGATCCCCTGACTAGTTCGAAAGGATTAGAGAAGGGGGTACGTAACAATTGGTGGCTAGCGTCCGGAATTGAATAGACAACGAGGCCATAGTTGAATAGTTTCTTTTGATGCCATGTTCAGTTGGGGGCTCACGAGCTTGTGTTTTAGTTTTAAGTTTTATGAGTAGTGAGAGTAAAGTTGTTCACGGAATCAGGAGAGTTTTCCAAACATTGAGTAAGTAGCGAGCTTATCACCTTTGTATTGACACTGAGTTTATTATGCTGTTTTTATGTTGGTCCAGTAGAGCTGGAATTTTTATTTTTATTCAGTATAGCTGGAGGGTTTGATGCCCAGTATACTTGAATGTTTTTTTTGTGGTCCAGTGGAACTGGAGTGTTCGGGTTTATTCAGTACAGCTGGAGGGTCATTCCCAGGTACGTGAATAAATTCGTAATTTTTGTTTGGTTTGCTCAGTATAGCTGGAGGGTCAATTCCCAGTATACGTGAGTAAATCGTTTGTGATCCAGTGTAGCTGGATATTTAGTTTGGTTGGCCCAGTATAGCTGGTGTCTACCCGTTTTAAGTGTCAAAGGTGATAGCCGTACTGGTAATGTTTAAGTTGTTTGTTGTGAGCCACATTTTTAGTAGTTAACCGCCACCATTTAGCTGGATAAGTTCCGTAAGTGTGAATCATGGACGTAATGAGTTTTGTTGAGGGTCCAACTCTAGAAGTTTTAGACAGGTTTTGTCGCTTAGAGTTGTTGTGTCTAGTTGAGGAGCTAGGACTAGAGGTTGATGTCTCGGATAGAGATAGAGTTCTACGAGATCATATTGTTGTTGAGTTGGTAAACACAGGTAGATTAGAGGAGGAGTTTCTAGACTCTATAGAATATTATGAGATAGGACGTATTAGGGTTGAAGAAATTGAGAGGAAGTATCAAGCTAAGTTGTTAGAGATCGCGAGAGAAAAAGAGGATAAGTTGTTAGAGATCAGGAGGGATTTATTTATGTCAGAAGCTCGTAAAGAAATTGAGATTGAAAGCTTAGAGAAACTGAGTGGACTTGAAGTTGTACGATTAGAGAGTAAGAGGGAACTAGATTTACTTAGGCTATGGGAGGAGGCGCAGCTTAGTGGGTTGTTTGACTTTCCAGAATCTGTCTCTGTTTTCTCTCAGGCTAGTGTAGTAGTTTCCGAGGATCGGTATAGAGATGAAGATAGTTTGTTGTCTGATAGAGTAGGTAGTGAGTTTTGTCAGTCTCAGACTAAGGCTGCCACTAGCTTTGGCTCAGTCCCCGAAGTCGACTCTAACCTAGCAGAATCAGCACAAACGTCAAAACGTGCTGATAGTTTACGAGTCGAGAGTTGTGTGCCGACAAGTACTGAAGGCATTCAGCAAGTTATTGGTTTAGATAAAATCACGGCGACTACTCGGATGTTGACCAGTCATGAAAAGGGGCAGTCAATATCTGACCCAGTGGATACAACCACCGATGATATCACGGCGACCACTCTGATATTGGCCAGTCATGAAAAGGGGCTGTCAATATCTGACCTAGTGGATACAACCACCGCTGAAATCACGGTAACCACCGAGAGAGTGAATACCCATGAGAACAGGCTGTCCTCGTCTGAACCTGAACCAGTAACTGTATCTGATCACGACCTTACTACTTGTCATCTTGAAGGTGCCATGACCTTAACTGGAGGTCATGTGAATGGTGAACCACACCTTCGGTTAGACTAGTCAACGAATCTTTTGCCAGCATCAGTAACGGACAAAATCGTTACCCATTGTCTTGGAGGTGAGCCTAACACGGGCTGTCCTCCCATTATCATAGCAGTGTTTGATTTCTCCCCGACCAAGTCCAGCAACATGGAGGCCATGACCTCACCTGGAGGTCACGTGGATGGTGTTCTACATCCCGAGTTCGAGGAGACAATGAATCTATTGTCAGGCTTCCTTCCCCTTATCTCGGAGCTGATTTATTGTTCTTTGACCGACCCGGGGAAGACCGGTAATGTGACCTCAGCGGGTCACACTTCTCCCGTCAACCGAGAATGTGTACACGTGAGCGCATCCCACCTCACTTTCACAGAGACGGGGCGTGTAATCGATCCCTCTTTGTGTGACTCGGTGTTAAGGATTAACATCCAGTCAAAACATGGCATTAGTGCAAGCAGTCCTGTGAAACCACGCCTTATGGGCGAGTTGTTGTTTTTGTGGACGGACAATAACTCCGTCACTAAAATTGTGCTGCGCCGTTATAAAGTTCGGCTAAAGTTTTATATTTACGGACTCATGATGACCCGCAAGATGGAAAACTAATTTGTGTTTCAAACCTATTAGAACTGTTCCCAAGATAGACTGTTTCATGTTTTCCCAGGATGCAAGTGTTCTAATCAAAATGAACTGTTTTCAGGCTTAAAGAATGTACCTTTTACATGTCTTGTTTGAAAAAAAAATGTGTTATTGATGTTTTACATGATGATGAATTCGTGACAGTTTTTAATTGTATTGACAGGTTTTGTTGACTGATGACGTAACTATCAGTAAAGCGAAGACTGTTGGTTTCAACATTGAGATTATTTGCGACAGTGACATATGTGTTGCAGATTTGCGGTTTTATTTACTTTGATGTCTATGTTTGATGACATTGTGTTTGGGGTATTTAGTCAAACTTGTTATTGTGACTAAATCATCCACGTTTCTTATCTTTTTAATTATGATGATGTTAAATTGATGTAGTCCTATTTAGGTTTTTTCTGGGACTTTTGAGGAATTGTAAGATGTTCAATTAATTCACAAGTGGCGAATTAATTTCTTGAAGGGGGGAGGTGTTACGATCCCAAGTGATCTTTACCTGGGTTTGGTCCCATCGAGGAGGGCCAGGTAATTAAAATGAAATGCTTAGGCATGTTAATGCACTGGCCAGCATAGGCCGTGAGAGTCTGGGGGTTTTGATGGCCACACCGGATTGGATTCCACGCTGTGGGCGGTGCATACCTGGTGTCTTGGGGGACTCGGCTATTAACGTGGCCAACAGCCCATAAATTACCTGGTGACACCACGGGCTGACCGTTGATGCTTGACCTAGGCTAGTGACGGTCCGTGTTTTACGGCTGGGAAAACCTTCCAGACCGAGGGGACCGTCATGGACGGATATGACCTAGGGTCAGGCCTTAATTAAAATCGTTCCCACGGTGTAGAGCGGGGGACGAGTACTTTAGGAGGGTAGACCGGGGAAACAACACACTCGGGACACTCTCGAGACACACTCGGGACACTCTCGGGACACACACTTTGAGACGGACGGACTTGTCTCGGATAGCTAGGTTTAGAGGAGACAGACATGGGTCGTCTCTGTGAGCTAGTGGAAAACCACGACATGTACTAGACCTAGGCTAGGCAGTTAGGGACAAGTAGGGCAGTCGAATTAAGGACTTTAGTTGTTGTAGTTAGTTGTGTATATTTCTGATTGTTGTACTTTGGTGGCGGTTACGTTAGGTGTTGTATTTTGTGGCGAACAAATAGAGATTACTGAAGTTGGCTTTTATTTATTTTTATTTTCTTCTTCTTGTTTACGATCCCCTGACTAGTTCGAAAGGATTAGAGAAGGGGGTACGTAACAATATATGTGACGGTAAAACCGTTTAGGCCTAGCTCCATGTTTTCTTACACCATCCTCTACCTGCTCTATTACTCCCCCCCCCTCTACAACTACGTTGACGTACATTCTTATATTTCGTCCCCCTCGCAGGCCCCTCTCTGATTGGCTAGATTGTCCACGTGACACACCGCCAATGTTTTAATGCATATAAGGGGATGCAACAAAGGATTCTCGCACTCTCCCAGCACTGAGCTCAGCTGGTGTATTACTCCCCCCCCCCTCTACAACTACGTTGACGTACATTCTTATATTTCGTCCCCCTCGCAGGCCCCTCTCTGATTGGCTAGATTGTCCACGTGACACACCGCCAATGTTTTAATGCATATAAGGGGATGCAACAAAGGATTCTCGCACTCTCCCAGCACTGAGCTCAGCTGGTGGTGTCGCACGCGGCGTTGGGGCCGTCGGCCCGACCTCCACGTGTTTTGGGTTTGGTTTTACTTAGTTATTTCTTACTTTTACTTAACTTTACTTTTTATATGCATAATTGATTAATAGTGTAACAAGGAGTTTTAATAAATACCATATATAGATATTATCTTGCTGTCATGTATTTTTTCATAAACACTATACATTGTTACTTTACATTGTGCTAGTCGATGACTTACCTGAATTACTTAACTTTACACTGCCCGTGCCTTAGCCCATAGGGCATTTAAATACTTATCTGACCTAAACTATTCCTGCCTGTGATGTAATTCCACGTGGCAGTTGAGTAGATATTTGTTACCTGCTGTACTACTTTTATCCTGCACGTGTATCAGCCACGGAGCAGTAGATATCATATATCATACACAGCCTCATTCTATTTTACTACAGGCCGTAAACTGCGGGCATTGAGTTGACCCGTAGTCATCGTACCTGCTATTTTATTTTATTCACCAGCCGTAAACCCTTGCCAGAGACAAGAGGTCATCGGACCTGGTAAGAACCAATTATCATTTTAATAAGGCTGTAAACTCTGGGCATTGAATTGACCCTTAGTCATCAGACCTTAATAATATTACCTCTAGTTATACAATACTAGAATCTATATTCCCGGTAAAGAAGCGGCACAGACCCTCTTACCGGTTGAATACCAGCATTTTACTGATTATCACAATTCATACAGTACCAATATTATTACCATTATTTCCTAATACCGTTAACAATATATATATATATATATATATATATATATATATATATATATATATATATATATATATATATATATATATATATATAGGCCTATAGGGCGGGGCCTAGAATTTTTTTTTGCGGGGTGGCCCTTTTTTTCTAGTTCCGCCACTGCGTCTTAATGCCTTTTCGTGCTAATTTAAAGTTAGTATTTAACAAATACTATGAAAAGGAGAAGGTTAGAACATTTTATTAAATTCTATTAAATATTATATGCATAAAGGAATTAAAACGTAAATACTTCACACTAAATATTTACGTGTGTTATAAATTTCACTATACGCATACAACCTACGCACATTTCATTATATTTAATTAATCTAAGTCGATTTGTACTTTCTGAATATTTAATAAATAAAAGTATTAACAAATTCCATGCAAATATATATATATAAATATTTCTGACTTTTTTTTTTTCTTGTGACTACTTTCGTGTGACTTTTTTTCTGTGTTTTTTTTTCCCTGTGACTTTTTGTTCCAACAATCGTGTGGCGAGACAGATCAGATTTTTAGTATTATCCGTATTCTTTTTAAAATCAAAACCTAACACAATCCCTATTCCATATTTGTAACAAACAAACAAGTTAATAAAAAGTCTAGTGACAATTTAAGCGCAATTTCCTTATGTTATCTAAAAATAGCTCTGTCGTAGCGTAAAGCACACACGGGGACAAAACACAAGACGTATAATGCTGGGGTGCGTTCAAGCTAGGAGAACGTTCGGTTTGTAGGTAACAGAACGAAAGGATATTTTTGAAAACTTTCTTCGGCAATATTGTTCTAAATTATGGCAGGAATCGATTGGTAAATGTTTCAAGTCGCTAAGTGGTCTGGTTGCCGAGATATGGGCAAAAAACTGCATTTTTTCGAGGTTTTTTGGCTTTTCCAGGAAATCCAGGAAGGAAGGAATTTTTTTGGCCCACAATCATCCTCGGAACTTGCTTAACATATTTGCTTTTGGAACTAGTCCTCGATATTGCTTCGTTGAGGAGGAGATACGACTTAAAGCTGCGGACACACATCCACAAATAACGAATTATTAAACGCTATTTGCCAGTATGGAAATTGCGCTAAAAAGTGAAACAAAAACACGTCGACTGTGTTTACACCTTCCTCGTCAGAAAAAAAAACAATATATATATATATATATATAAATATATATATAAATATATATATATATATATATAAATATATAAATGTATATATATATATATATATAAATGTGCGTTTGTGAATAACCTGTTAATGTTTTAAGTAAAATTCCCTTATGAACCAGATGGTCCAGAGTGCAAACAAAGTTGAGTTCACCTGTTCTGTTTTGGCTTTTAAGTTATTGTTGTTGGGTAGTCTTTTGAGTTCGTGTACTGGGTTGGGATTAATGTTAGTAGACGATGGAGGAGAGTAGCTTAACTGATTTTTTCTATATGAAAAGTTCAAGTTATATTAAACCAAAAGCTCAATTTAGAATTACATAATAAAAGTGTAATTTATAATTTTTCATTATCAGCAGACACTACCAGGACAGTCTCAGTGGTCAAGGAAATGACCATCCACAAACATAAAGACATCAAGCTACCAGACCAGACCTAGGCTACCAACGGTACAGCCTCCTCGGACAGTAGAGCATTTGACAGCTAAAATTAGTCTTGAATTCGATTCCTGGGTTCGTGTCCGTTAACCATCCCTGTCCACCAAGCTCTGATGGGTAGGCCCTACCTGACTCATATAAGAGAAAGTAAAAGCAGCTGGGCATAGTACTGACCATTGTTATTCCTTCATTTGTCAATGAAACAAGTGGACTCTACTTCACCCGGACTATCAGGCTCAAACAGGCATTTAACTCGGATATTCAGCAGCAACCCATTCACACCCACCCTAAAAAAAAAGACTTAACAAAATTCTTCAACATTCACAGAAAGAAAACATCAGCTTTGATTAGCAAACAGCGTATTCATGAAACCTTTGCTATTTTTCCTATTTTATGAACTCAGCTGCTTTATACAGCCACGTACCAAATAAGATGTACAGTTAACATGCTTGCTTAATTTAAGAAAAGGACATGCTGCCCTACTTATGTTAATTTTCTGTTAAATAATACATCTAGTAGACCTGTGGCTGAAAACAAGCAGTTGGTGATTTTTATTTCTTGAATGCAAAGTACTTTTTAAAAAAAAATTTTGGCAACTAAAAGGAAACTTGTCATATAAAAAATAAAAATTTCAATACTTAGCACTTTTTTGTTACTCATGTTAAAACCACATGTTGACTAAGCATCTATTGCACAAAGCACCTCTGGTCAAACCCCACTGTGAACAAAGCACCTCTGGTCAAACCCCATTGTGAACAAAGCACCTCTGGTCAAACCCCATTGTGAACAAAGCATCTCTGGTCAAACACCATAGTGGACAAAGAACCTCTGCATGAAAGATTTACGTACATAATTATATTTTACAGGACAAAACAATTTTGAAAAAGACAAATTCTTAAGAAGATCTATATTTTATTTTCTTATAGTAGTTATAGCTAATGAAACCAAAATCTAATTTATAAAAACTAAAATAAATGTTAAAACTAAAAAAAATGCTAAACAGATTTGTTTATGCAAAAAGTGTTTTGAATATAGATGTAGACAGTAAATTTGCTTTTGACTAATTAGTGTCATCTTGAGCACTCTTCTACTGCGTCTGTATAACATCGTTCTAGGTGGTTTTATCTAGATTTTAATCTTGTATCATCGAGGGAGCCAGATAACAACTTACTTACCCTTCTGCCTTGATCTAAAACTTCATCAGTGTGACTAAAGTTGGCATCACCCACCACCTCTAATTAAAATCATACAACTTAATTACCCTTCTGCCGTGAACTAATTTGAACTAAAAACCTGTCAATAGTGTCAATGTGACTAACATTGGTGTCATCCATCTTCTCTATTAAAATCATACAATATAAATACCCTTCTGCCTTGATCTAAAACTTCATCAATGTGACAAAATTGGTCAGATATTGTAAATACAGACAAGCTGGGTCTATTAAAAAAAATATCAAAGAAATCCTTGATACTGAAATATTTAATGTTAAGAGATAACAAGAATTAAAATTTCAATTAAAAGAATTCAAATTTTAACAATTATTAACAAAAAGAGGCCATCCATTGAACAAAAGACACTTAAAGTGTGGCACATCTCAAAGAAATGTCTAAGAACCAATTTCATAATTAGGTTCTTTGATGGTTAAAACAGTTTCTTTCAAACAACTCTTGGTGCAAAACATTCAACAATTACCTCATTTGTAAGGCTTTTCTCATTCATGAATTCTAAGGTAGTTTTGTAAAGTAAAATTTGGAATAAAAAATTTAAAAAAAAAAGTTTGTTTGAAACTTAAAACACTTGTCGAACATTAGGTGTTTCTCCTGTATGAAGAACATTTATCAAATTTCCTACAGATGAAAGGATGTGAATTCTAAGGTGGTTCTGTAATGTAGTTGTAATAGATTGAAATAATTGTGAGGTCAAGGGAACTCACTCTTCTGTATTAGTTATATTTATTATATTGTTATCTTGAGTGATGTCCCTTGAGTACTTCCTTCCCCCCTCTCTGGTATTACCATCATGATGTAGTTAGACCCATTAAACGTGTTATATACAACCACAGGCTTCTGTCGTCAATCTATTATAACTGGCGACGAGGATGGGATAAACATCTACTAGAAAGAGCACCTACTTACGCAAAAAAGAGGTTTGCTAGAGCTTATTAGCTAATTATTTCTAGAATAATGGCGCTGTATGGCCAAATAAAAGAATTTGATGCGAATGATGAAATCATTCAAGATTACCTAGAGAGGTTAAGCTTTTACCTAGAAGCTAACGACGTGACGATAGAAGCCAAAAAGAGAGCTGTTTTGTTAACAGTCATAGGGCCTCAACAATTTAGGCTACTAAAAGACTTATGCGCACCAGCTAGTCTAACTACCAAGAGCTTTAACGAGCTGAGCAAATTGCTAACAGACCACCATGCGCCTACCCCATCAAAGTTTCTATGTCGAGCTAGATTTGACAGTAGGACTCGTCAACCAAACGAGTCAATATCAGAATATGTTGCTGCTTTACGTCATTTAAGTGAATTTTGTGAATTCGGAGACACGCTGTCTGACAGATTATGTGAAAAGTTTGTGACAGGTGTAAACAGCCCTGATATTCAAAGAAAGTTGCTGCTTGAGTCAGATCTAAAATTGGAAAAAGCAATACAACTCGCAACTTCAATCCAGCAGTCATCAGATGCGGCGAGATCTTTAGCACCTTCAGAGATCCATGCAGTAAACAGCAGGTTAGTCAATAAACATCAACCCCATCAGAGCATTCCAACTTATGCTAAACAGCCTGCTCGTTCAAATCCTAGATCTAAATCTAGTAATAATTATCAAAAATGTCATCGATGCAAAGGTCCCCATGCATCTCATCGGTGCAAGTTCAAGTCTGCAACTTGTTATAAGTGCGGTAAGCAAGGTCACATTGCCAAGGCCTGCTTTGCAAAGTCTTCGTCTGTTGCTAAATCTAGCCAGTCAAGACAGTACCGCAACCAAAAGCAGCACTATGTTAACTCTCACCAAGACTACCTAACTCAACCAATGAACCACTCTACCTGTGAAAATGCTCAAACTGATTTGCAGCCGGATTTCAACCTGTTCTCTGTTAAATCAATAAGTCATGCTCCCATCAATGTACCAGTTTATATCAACGGTAAGAGCATCAGCTTCCAACTTGACACTGGAGCATCTCTAACAGTCATAACAAAGAAAGATTTTGACGCTGTCATAGGAGGATCAGTGCCTCTACAGCCATGTCACAAGTGTCTAACAACATACACTGGTGACAATGTTCCGGTAATAGGAGAGTGTATGGTTCATGTAAGTTATAATGGTCAAAGTGTTAAACTTCCTCTTCTTGTGGTTGAAGGAAATGGACCGCCATTACTAGGTAGGAACTGGTTAAGTGATCTTAAGTTAAATTGGGAGAGTATTTGTTCATTGAAGAATGTAAAAGAATCTAGTCTTACTTCACTAGATAAAGTAATATCTGAAAATAAATGTGTTTTTGGTAATCATGGATTACTAAATGATAGAACAGTGAAGTTAAGCATTAAAGATACAAATCCAAGATACTGCAAAGCTAGAGTTCCACCTTATGCAATGAGGAACAAAATTGAAAATGAGCTAAGTAGATTGGAATCTAATGGCATTATAAAGAAGGTAGACTATTCCGATTGGGCGACATCCATTGTGCCAGTGTTAAAGAAGGATGGTTCTATAAGAATTTGTGGAGATTACAAAGCCACACTGAATAAGCAAATAGAGCTAAATAGGTACCCTATACCTAACATTGAGGAAATTTCTTTGAATTTGGCAGGAGGAGACAAATTCACTGAATTAGACTTTAGTCATGCTTACACTCAACTAGAACTGCATCCAGATTCAAAAGTCTATACGACAATAAACACACATAAAGGACTCTACCAATATGAAAGACTATGTTTTGGCATATCATCTAGCCCTGGAATTTTCCAAGCTGTCATGGACAGTATTTTTAAGGACATTCCAAATGTTTGTGTGTACTTTGACAATGTGTACATAACTGGTAAGAATGACACTGAACATCTTAAAACACTTGATAAAGTATTGAAAATTGTTGGTGAAAAAGGTTTAAAGATAAACAAAGATAAATGTCAATTCATGCTGACAGAAATTAGTTTTCTTGGTCATATATTGAGCAAACAAGGCATCAGACCTCAACCTGAGAAAACAAAAGCCATTAAAGAAGCACCCAAACCTGAAAATACCCAACAACTAAGAGCTTTTTTGGGCTTAATAAATTACTATGCAAAGTTCATAGGAAATCTGTCTGGTAAACTATCACCACTGTACAAGCTGCTACAGAAAAATGCAACTTGGCACTGGGGTAAACAACAAGAAGCTGCTTTTAATACAGCAAAAGAGGCTTTGTCTGCTGACACCTTACTAACTCACTATGACCCAGGGAAAAGACTTATATTAACATGTGATGCTTCACCAGATGGTGTAGGAGCAGTCTTGTCCCACATGGATGAGAAGGGTGACAGACCCATTGCTTTTGCCAGTAGATCTTTGAACCAGGCTGAGAAAAATTATTCTCAGTTAGATAGGGAAGGCTTAGGCATCATTTTTGGTGTTAAGAAATTTCATAAGTTTCTGTTTGGTAGGAAGTTCACCATCTTTACAGATCATAAACCATTGCTAGGTTTATTTGGAGAAAACAAAACCCTACCTGAGCATGCCTCACCAAGAATTCAAAGATGGGCTATCACACTAACTGCATACAATTATGAATTGAAATACAAACCTGGATCTGAGAATAGTGCAGATAGTCTTAGTAGATTACCTTTAAAAAACCAAAGCCTGAGCTATGTACCAGAAGATGTATTTGTTCTCTTCACTATCATGGATAACTCCAATATAAATGTGAATGATATTAAAAGAGAAACACAAAAAGATGAGTGCTTAATAAAAGTATATGAGTACTGTATGAATGGTTGGCCTGAAGAGTCAGTGAATGAGGACTTAAGGCCATATGAAATAAGAAATTAAAAACTTTTGTGAAGATAATATAAAAGATGGAGAAGATGCAGTCCATTATCAGTCAGAGTTGCCTAAACAAAGTACTTGTAACTTAATAAATGATTATGGTGATATGGCAATTTCAAATGTTTTAAAGAAAATACATTAGTAAGAAGGAATGTGATCATCAAACAACTTTGCTAACATCATTAGCACTTACAGAAACTAAAAGGGTAACATCAAAAGAAAAAAGATTTTTGCCATTTAATACTTTCAGATGCCAATTCAAAAATAGTTCCATTAAATCATGACAACTCATGCATTGAAAGAGAATTTGGTGTTAATGATAATGTGTATCTGAGAAATTATGGGAGAAGGGAAAAATGGATACCAGGTCAAATTGTTCAATGTACAGGACCTGTGCCTTATAAAGTTAAAAATAACTTGTGCAGATAATAAGTGTGAATCTATCAATCCCACCAAATCTGAACAGTTCACACCAACTCAGTTGTTCCACAACCAAGTTCTGTTGATATGAGTGAACCAAGTTGTCTGGAGTCAGAAAATGTAAATTCTGGAGTTAATGATTTAAATCCTAGACCTCCTGAGATAGAGAATCCAGATGGTCAGAATATTGAGTCACCAAATCAAAAGCCACTGAGAAGGTCAAGCAGGACAATCAAGGTCCCAAATAAGTTAGACCTATGATTCTAAAGGTCAAAAGGACTTTGACATTATTGTTTTGTATTTTGATTATGTTGTGGCATATTGTGCATTGTTTGTAAGGATGTAATCTACCATAATGTTCATGTTACAATATAATTGGTGATTTTAGGATACTATCAATTGTTCTATTGAGAGATGTGTTATTGTGTTCTAAGGGTAAAGGGATGTAATAGATTGAAATAATTGTGAGGTCAAGGGAACTCACTCTTCTGTATTAGTTATATTTATTATATTGTTATCTTGAGTGATGTCCCTTGAGTACTTCCTTCCCCCCTCTCTGGTATTACCATCATGATGTAGTTAGACCCATTAAACGTGTTATATACAACCACAGGCTTCTGTCGTCAATCTATTATAGTAGTACTTTGAAAGAAAAACTTAAACACTTATAAGATTTTTCTCCTGTGTGAATTTTAAGGTGGTTCTGTAACATAGTACTTTAAAAGATACATTTAATAAAGCTTTTCTCAAGTGTGAATTGTATGGTGTTGTCTGTTAAAAACCTGTACTGCACTGGTCACACCTAGGTGAATTCTAAGATGTCTCTTCAAGTGACCAAGCCTTGAAAAACAGTTACCACATGTCTTACACATGTAAGGCTTTTCTCCTGTATGGACTATATGGTGGCTTGTTAAATGTGTGAGCTGTTTGAAACATTATCCACAATCATCACACTTGTAAGGCTTTTCTTCTGCATGAGTTTTAAGGTGTATCTGTAATCCATAATATGTAAGGCTTTTCTCTTATATGAAGTGTACGGTGTATCTTCAATAGGCTAAACTCTGTAAAACATTTACCACATTTCTTACACTTGTATGTCTTTTCTTCTAAATTAAGAATTCTAATGTGTCTCTTTAATCCATGAATTTTAGCAAAATATTTACCACATATATCACACTTAAAATAAAGACTTTTCTCCTGTACGAATTTTTAGGTCCTTTTTCAATTGGCAAAGCTTCAAAACACTATTACCATATTTATCTAAAGTGAAATGATTTTGTTTTTGATGGTGGTTCTGCAAATGTGAGATTTGCATGTAAGATTGACCACATTGGGCACACTTGTAAGGCTTTTCTGCTGTATGAATTTTTGTGTGTCTCTGTATACTATAAGAGTGTGTAAAACATTTACCACATGTGTCACACTTGTAAGACTTTTCTCCTGTATGAATTCATGGTGTCTTTGTAAATCACCATTCATTTTGAAACTTTTACAACATTTGTCACACTCAAAAGGCTTTTCTCCAATATGAACTGTACGGTGTATCTTCAATATGCTAAACTCTGTAAAACATTTACCACATTTCTTACACTTGTATGTCTTTTCTTCTAATTTATGAATTATAAGGTGTGTCTTTAATTCATGAATTTTAGCTTAAAAACCACTATTACCAAATTTGTCTAAAGTGGAATGATTTTGTTTTTGATGGTGATTCTTTAAATGTAGGAGAGATTTGCATGAAAGATTGACCACATTGGGCACACATACAGCTTTTCTCCTGTATGAATCCAAAGGTGTTGCTGTAAAATGCAAAGCTTAAAAAAACAATTACCACATTGATCATACATTTAAGGCTTTTCTCCTGTATGAATTGTATGGCAGTTCTGTACATGTGGCATCTGTTTAAAAACATTTGCCACACTAGTTAGGCTTTTGTTTATTTTGAATTTCAAGCTGTCTCTGTAATTGATAACTTGCTGTAAAACATTTATCACACTTTAATTTTAAAGTGTTTCTGTGATTGGTAAAGCTTAAATAATTTTTTGCAAAATTTCCTAGTATGGAATGGTTTTTTTTAAAGTGGTTCTGTAAATGTGAGACCTGTATGAAATGTTGACCACAGTGGGCACTCACATAAGGCTTTTCTTATGTATGAGTTCTAAGGTGTTTTCTGAATTGACTACGAAATCGCAAACATATACCACATTTCTTACACATGTAAGGCTTTTCTCCTGAATGAATTCTAAAATGGCACTGTAATAAATAACTTCGATTGAAACATTTACCACATTTCTTACACATGTAAGGCTTTTCTCCTGTATGAACTCTATGATGGCTCTTCAAATGTGCGAACTGTTTGAAGCTTTTACCACATTTGTCACACATGTAAGGCTTTTCTCCTGTATGAACTCTAAGGTGCCTCGTTAAAATGCCAAGCTGGGTGAAACAATTACCACAGTGATCACACATATATGGCTTTTTTCTTGTATGAATTATATTGTGTATTTTTAAATTAATTTTAAGTCTGAAACATTTACCACATTCATGACACTTGTAAGGCTTTTCTCCTGTGTGAACACTAAGGTGTCTCTGTAAACCACCAGTCTGTTTGAAACATTTACCACATTTGTCACACTTAAGCGTTCTTTCTCTTGTATGAACTACTTCATGTTTTTTCAAAGAGCTAACCTTCAAATAACATTTATCACATTTGTCACACTTGTGAGGATTTTCCCCTGTATGAATTACAAGGTGTTTTTGTACATCACAAAGCAGTGTGAAGCTTTTATCACATTTGTCACATTTATAAGGCTTTTTTCTACCATGAATTGTAGAACTGTGCCTATGTAAATCCCAAAGCTTGTGAAAAAATTTACCACATTTCTCACACATGTAAGGCTTGTCTTCTGTATGAATTATAAAGTGTTTCTTTAAGTGGCTCAGCTTTAAAAAACAAAGACCACATTCATCACACTGGTAGGATTTTTGGCTAGTGTGAATGTTAAGGTGTGTCTTCAAACGTGAACTTTCTATGAAACACTTCCCACATTCAGCACACTTGTATGGCTTTTCTCCTGTATGGATTCTATAGTGTCTCTTAAAATTCCCAACCATTGTGAAGCATCTACCACATTTGTCACACTTGAAAGGCTTTTCTCCTGTATGGATTCTATAGTGTATATTCAAATTGCCAACCCTTGTGAAGCATCTACCACATTTGTTACACTTGTAAAGCTTTTCTCCTCTATGAATTTTAAAGTGTTGCTTTAACTGGACATCATCAATGAAACATTTACCACATTTCACACACTTATACGGCTTTTCTCCTGAATGAGATTTATTGTGTTTTATTAAAGAACCACTTCCTTTAAAACACTTACCACATTTTACACACTTATAAGGTTTTTCTCCAGTATGAATTCTTTGGTGGGTTCGTAAACTATAATCCCGAGCGAAACATTTACCACATTTGTTACACTTGAAAGATTTTTCTCCAGTATAAATTCTTTGGTGGATTCGTAAACTAGCATCCTGAGTGAAACATTTACCACATTTGTCACACTTGTAAGGTTTTTCTCCTGTATGAATTCTTAAGTGTCTCTTTAAATTTGTAGCTGTTGTAAAACATTTACCACATTCGCCACAATTATAAGGCTTTTCTCCTGTATGAACTCTAAGATGTTTTTTTAATGAAGCATGGTTCAGAAAACATTTATTACACTGGTCACATTTGTGAGGCTTTTCTTTTATACACATGATATGGTGTTGATTAAAGTTTGATGTTTGGGAAGAGAGTTGACTTGCATTATCAATGGCATCCAGGCTCCTACTGACAGCCCTATCTTGACCATGTTTGTATTGCAAATGTGCATTTAAATAAGAAACTTTTGAAAAAGCCATACTGCAATGTAGACATGGATAGATATCTGTAAAACAATTTTCTTTATTTGTTTTCAAACAATTTTAAGACAATTTATAGATTAAAATAGTTAAACTGATAGCTGTTGATACAGCCAACATAGTTATAACTAACTGATAGAGTGGAGACTGGTGACTGATATAGTGGACACAGTAATAACTAACTGATACAGTGGGCACAGTGATGACTGATACAGTGGACATGTGACTAACTCACAAAACATGAAAATCAACTACATCAATAATAAGAACTAGGAGATGTATGTACTAAATGAAATAGCTATTTATTTTATAAAAATAATCTATTTTCATAAATTAATTATCTCTTTAAAATCTGGCAATAAATATTTCTTTAATATTACATATTTCATTGGACACAGTGGTGAATAACCGATACAGTAGACACAGTGGCTACTAACTAATACAGTGGACACAGTGGCTACTAACTGATACAGCAAACAAAGTGATGACTGATACAACAGTGGACATGAAAATCTATTAAGACAGCAATAAGGATTAGGAGATATATGTACTAAATCAAATTGCTAGATACCACCTTCATTATTCTCCATGTTTGTTAAACGTTTCTTGCTCACAACTCCAACCCTCCAAGTTCCCAGTTCTCTAGCACAGCTGTCACCATAGTAGGTCAGAATACTGTTCTATACTAGCAATTATAAGAAATATAAAAATAATTAATCTCATTTGCTATTGGATTTTCTCTACAACATTTGACAATAAATATCTTTAATATTTTTAATTAAAAAAAGTTTTTGATAGCAATTATGAGTAATATTGCAGACTTGATAATAAGCATTAAAGAAAAATACAATGGATGCTAGTCTGATGAAATTTTCTTTACTCTTCACTTAAACCTGCACCTTCTTCTTAAACAAAACTGCTACCGCCAACGAAACTTTTATCAGAATAGAAGCTCAAACAATATCTTTAACCCTAATCAAAACTTTAACCTCAACCTGAACAAGAAAAGAAACACCTAGTCCTAATCTTAACACTAATTGTATTACTGATTCTAATCCCAATATTCTATCGCTTTTTTAAAACAGTAACATATTGCGAGATTATCAAAGTTTTTATTCATGTGAGAATGCCACTTTTCCTTTTTGACTAAACATATAACAACGCAACTATCCCTAGCCATTTTATGGGGTCAGATGTTACTTAAGGTCTGCTTTCAGTTGACAGACAATTTATTACCTATTATAGAAACAGAATCTACTTAGCAATTAAAAATACATTAAAATAGGAAATAATTTAATTAAAACTGTAGTAAGTCGTGCTACTAAAATATAAACTCTTAATTATTCAACATTTAGTCATTTAGATATTGAATTAACAATTTAACCCTTGAGCTAGATCTAGGAATCAAAAAGGTGTTTGTAATAATGTCATAGATCACTCTTTTTTGTTTTTCTAAATAATTTTTTTCCAATTAAATCTTTTGTTCAAATGTATGTATGCTAGAGTCTAGTACAGTAGTAGGCAAAAGTAGTAGAATCTAGTACTTATCCTAAAGACCTAATAAAAAAGTATATCTACTGTTGTGTAAGTAAGTGTAGTTTAGTGTCGACATGAATGTAGGACTTGCACTAGACTAGAAGAGTCTAGTTACTAGACCTAGAATCTAGACTAGATCTAATACTAGTAGATATACTCGGTAAATCTAAAATTCACTCAGTTTTCAATTTAAACATGACCACTGAATAATGCACATCCATATTTTATCCACTAGGTCAGGGGTCTCCAAACTTTCAGCCCGAGAGCCGCATTAACTAGCAAATATTACTTCGGGGGCCAGAGTTTCTTCGAGGCATCTCTTCAGTGATGGTGTCCCCCCCCCCCCCCCCCCCATCCCCCCTTCCCCCTAACGTCTACCGCACGTCCCCACCCCCAACGAAATATAATTTATATAGAAATATTAAGTGTCGGGGCCGACAACACACTCAAGTCCAAGTTTGTTCTCAAGTTGTTCTTCACGTATTTCAATCCTGAAAATGTTTGTTCACACAAGTGTTGTTCCAAAATTTGAACAGAACTTTGATGCAAAAGTTTTAATATGGGAAAGTCTTCCTTGTGCAAAAACTTATAAAAACACACATATTTGACAGAAATATATCATAATATACTTCTATTAAAGCCTTAACAATGAGGCAACTTTTTGGTAATCTATCGTTTTAGGTATGTAAAATCGCCCGCAACTAGTAATGTGAAAAACAGGTGACTCCTTAAATTTTAATAATTATTTCACATTTTGAGGAGGATTTATGTTTTGAAAAATACAAAAATGTTCCCTTGTTTCATTTATGTACCTGTTTTTAAACAATTGAATTAAAACTTTTCAGTAGTAAATGAAGACTAGCGATGTTTACAACAGAAGCAACCATGCTCATTTACTATAGCAGCCATCTTGTTTATTTTTTTTTATAGTAAACTTATAGCGCAAGATTCAGGGGAAGCCACTCTAACTTACAGATGGCCGCTTTTTATATAGCAAATCCTGCTCGCAAACACTGCTGTTTAAAGATAATTTCTTGCCTATATTGATATATTTAGCCATTGATTTAAGTTTATTATTCATTTATCTATAATATTTGACACAAATATATCACAATATACTTCTATTAAAGCCTTGACAATGAGTTAACTTTTTTGTACATTACTACCCGCGGGCGATTTTTACGTACCTAAAACGATAGATTACCAACTTTTTCCCACATTACTAGCCTCGGCCGATTTTACGCACCTAGAATCTAGGTCAAATTCAAATTTATTTATTCAAATTTATTCAGAGAGTAGTAGTTGAATAATTATTGACCAAGAAAATAATAGGCATTGTGTAAAGTGATTATCGCCTGTATCGTGGTGATGGGAATGCAGATGGTAGTGGTACGCTTTAAATGGTAGTAGATCACGTGATCAAACACGACACTCTCACAGCAGCCCTAACAGTCATGTATAAATGTGTCATCTAGTCCATAATATGGTCTTTGTGCTAAATTTCTCTTTTGCACATTTTTCTTTGTGTTTTTTCTGGTTGCGCATTTTTCTGTTTCTGTTTGCGCTTTTTTCCGTTTGCGCTTTTTTCTGTGTGCGCTTTTTTCTGTTTGCTCTTTTTTCCGTTTGCGCTTTTTTCTGTTTGCGCTTTTTTCTGTGTGCGCTTTTTTCTGTTTGCGCTTTTTTCCGTTTGCGCTTTTTTCTGTTTGCGCTTTTTTCCGTTTGCGCTTTTTTCCGTTTGCGCTTTTTTCCGTGTGCGCTTTTTTCTGTTTGCGCTTTTTTCCGTTTGCGCTTTTTTCTCTTTGCGCTTTTTTCCGTTTGCGCTTTTTTCTGTTTGCGCTTTTTTCTGTGTGCGCTTTTTTCTCTTTGCGCTTTTTTCCGTGTGCGCTTTTTTCTCTTTGCGCTTTTTTACGTTTGCGCTTTTTTCTCTTTGCGCTTTTTTCTGTGTGCGCTTTTTTCTCTTTGCGCTTTTTTCCGTTTGCGCTTTTTTCTCTTTGCGCTTTTTTTCTGTGTGCGCTTTTTGATTTGCGCTTTTTTCCGTTTGCGCTTTTTTCTCTTTGCGCTTTTTTCCGTTTGCGCTTTTTTCTGTTTGCGCTTTTTTCTGTGTGCGCTTTTTTCTCTTTGCGCTTTTTTCTGTTTGCGCTTTTTTCTCTTTGCGCTTTTTTCCGTGTGCGCTTTTTTCTCTTTGCGCTTTTTTCCGTTTGCGCTTTTTTCTCTTTGCGCTTTTTTCTGTGTGCGCTTTTTCTCTTTGCGCTTTTTTCCGTTTGCGCTTTTTTTCTCTTTGCGCTTTTTTCTGTGTGCGCTTTTTTCTCTTTGCGCTTTTTTCCGTGTGCGCTTATTTCCGTTGCGCTTTTTGATTTGCGCTTTTTTCCGTTGCGCTTTTTTCCGTTGCGGTTCTTTCTGGGAACCGCTGTATCTAATGGTGTCACCCCCCCCCCCCCCACCGAAAAACATCTATATAGGCATATATAAATATATATATATATATATATATATATATATATATATATATATATATATATATATATATATATATGTTACGTCCCTTACATGTCCCCTGCTTGTGTGTGTGTGTGTGTGTTGTGTGCTGGAACGACAGGTACCCTCCCTTTGGTGTATAGTTGTATCCCTTGGTTGAGTGTGTTTACATGGAGCGAGAGGTGTTCACGTGAGGTGTGCCAGGTGACGGGTGTCAGAGCGTGTGCCAGTGTGTGAATCAGTTAGTTGTAGTGTGGCTGTGGACGTGGAACATGGAACGTGGTGTTGAGTATTGTATTTATGTTGTAGACCCCTTTTGATCCTTTTATTATTTAAGTACTGTATATATTATTAAATATCTTATTATTATTGTTATTATAGAGTGTTAGTGTTATTGTTGTATACGTCGTATTTGTCTGTTGTTATTTATATACCCCTAGATTCTAGAACCCAACTTTCGTAAGATACGCATTAATGGGCTGCAGTAGCGTCGCTAGGTCGGGTGTCACCCGTTGCTGTATCTAATGGTGTCACCCCCCCACCGAAAAACATCTATATATAAATAAATAAATAAATATAAATATATATATATATATATATATATATATATATATATATATATATATATATATATATATATGTATATATATATATATATATATATATGTATATATATGTATATATATGTATATATATGTATATATATGTATATATATGTATATATATGTATATATATGTATATATATGTGTATATATATGTATATATATATATATATATATATATATATATATATATATATATATATATATATATATATATATTTATATATATATATATCATAATATATAAAAAGCCATATACATAATTATGTAAATCTGTGTATACGTAAGTGTGTTAATATATTTAAATATGTTTTTTTATCCATTTAAACTTTTTTTAAGCTACGAAATTGTTTCTGAAATTCGCCTTTTTTTTTTTTAATTTATGGGAAATGAGTAACGTAGAAGCCAAATACATTTTTACAACGTTTGCATCCGCTAGAAGCTCTTTGCCTCGAATGGGTATACTAAATTTGTAATCAAATTATTATAATTTAACATATTCCATTGCAAAATATACAACATTCAATGATCAAACTGATTAAAGGCGGAAATTATTGTTTTTAATTAAAACGTTCAGCTGACGAAAAGAGTCAACATGTGTCAATGTGGCAAGCCAACCAGTTCTGTTTATCTGTTGATCGCTATTTATAGCTTATGGTTTCCACTATTAATTTTCGTCTCTCAATTTTTTTTTAAACTCAATTTATTTTCAATGGATTAACACTTTGATTTTAGCCAAATATCACGCAACTCTTAATATGATTAGAAAAATAACACATTAAAGATATCACACATCATAGATAACAAATCAACTACCTAAGCACAATCAAATGTACAACTATTAGTATTTTTCTACTGGTGTCAGTCGCCTTCCTCCACACACTTACACACACTAACATACATGTAGGTGTAACGTCCCCTATCTATCAGCCAAATAGACGGTGAACGTCCCCGGATTCTTTTTTCGGGGTCGTATGCAAATGCCTTACGGCCTAAGTGGATGAACACTAACACAACGGCACACTAGGGCTCGAATTCAATGTCTAGGGTAAACTAGTGATACTATTGTAATTAACACTCATCCAATCTACATACAACTTTAATCAGCGAACTCAGTTGTGGCAAAACACAAGGTTGAACTAGTTAAAATATTTAATGTATAAAATATCAAAACACAACTTACAAAATGTAGGAAAAACACTATCACAGATTTCTACACTGTCTAAATAACTACAGGCCACACAACACTGCTATAGCTTCTAGAATAACTCAGCGACGAGTAATATTATACTAGAAGCCTAAATCAACTTAAGAAAGCAAGGCACACACAGGACTTAAGTTCTCTCACGTTCAAATGGTCAGAGTCTATAGCCGGACAATATGGACGGCGGCCTGATCAAGGTAAAATCGCCCTGTAGACTGCCTCGTGTTGCGAGTGTGCGGGGCAATTAAAGACTTCTGCAACAGGGGAGATTATCCTCAACTCATGTAGCCATTGGTTGGGATGGTCATCTGACCAGAATCATTCAATCAGATCTTAATGGAAAATTTCTATGTCTTAGACCCCTTAATAAGTCAGTGGAAATTTTCCGGTTGTTGCCCAATCACTCCATATAAGGTATTATACAATGTCAAAATAAAAATAGAACCTGACTCGACCTAAGTAGGTCACATCCCCTCCCTTTTTGGAAGTGACAGATAGGTTCCACAAAAACATACATAAGGAACCAATCTGGCAATGAAATAAAAAAAATGTTTTACAAATGTAGGCAATCAAAATCATAATACCAGATGAAAATATCCCTGAACATAAAAGGGAAGTAACTCCAACTTTTACAATTGGTAAAAGGGAAGTAACCCTTCAAAAAGTAATTATACATCAAAATCCCTCAAAAAAGGGTATTACAATTTTTCCATGAGGATATTAAAAGTGGTAAACCCGCCAGGGTAAGACCTTTATTTCAATGACTAGCTACAATATCAATTGAGTCATATGAGACATATTATTATAAAAGATTACATAGAATCAAAAACCACCTTTAATTAAGGTTCACCTGAAAATAAACAAAATATTCAATAGAATTGGAATTTTGTAAAAAATCAAAAATCATACCACTCATTCCATGTTAAAACACAACACTTGTGCATGGTCCTAATGAACCACAAAACACGTCACATGATCAATGTGTGCAACAAGATTCTACATCCTCGACAAACAATCAGCCACCACATTATCACTACCCTTAATGTGTGAAATTTCCAGATTAAAATTTTGGAAATATAAGCACCACCTCAATATTCTTTGATTTGTCTGTCCTAACTTAGAGGTAAATTTCAGGGGATCATGGTCAGAAAACACTCTGACTGGATTGGTTGAAGAAGAGACATAGACTTCAAAATGTTGTAATGACAAAACCAAAGCTAAAGCCTCTTTTTCAATAGTAGAATAATTCTTTTGGTTTTCATTTAACTTCCTGGAAAAAAAAGCAATGGGATGGTCAATTCCCATGTTGTCTTCTTGAAATAGGACTGAGCCAATGGCTAAGTTGCTAGCATCAATGGCAAGTTTAAAGGGTTTGCTGAAATTTGGTGCAGCCATAACAGGAGCATTAGATAAAAATGACTTAATGGTTAAAAAAGCTTCTTGACATTTATTTGACCATTCAAACTCAACACCCTTTTTCAATAATGCAGTAAGAGGTTCAGCAATAGCTGAAAAGTTTTGACAGAACCGTCTATAGTAACCAGCCATCCCAAGGAACTTTTTGATCTCTTTACAATTTTTGGGAGGTGGTAACCTTACAATAGCATCTACTTTAGCTTCAATGGGCCGAACTTGGTTCGTTCCCACTTGGTAACCCAAATAGGTAATTGAAGCTTTACAGAAATCACTTTTATGTAAGTTTACAGTAAAATTCACTTCAGACAATTTTCTAAAAAGGTTAGTCAACTGAACAATATGTTCTTCAAAGGTATTAGAAAATACAACTATATCATCTATGTAGGCCTCACATTGGTCTATGTCAGCAATGACAGAGTTAATGACTCTCTGGAAAGTTTGACCAGCATTTCGCATACCAAAAGGCATACGTTTGTATCTATAAAAACCATTAGGGGTTACAAAAGAAGATATTTCTTTTGCACGGTC
Source organism: Physella acuta (assembly GCF_028476545.2). Classification (NCBI taxonomy): domain Eukaryota; kingdom Metazoa; phylum Mollusca; class Gastropoda; family Physidae; genus Physella; species Physella acuta. Next base: position 540,917 of record NW_026731583.1, read on the forward strand.
AGATAAGGGGATTTGCCAGTATCCTGAAAGTAAATCAATTTTGGAAATTATCTTAGCTTGACCAACTTTATCAATAACGTCCTCTATCCGAGGTAATGGATAGGAATCAGCTTTGGTGAGCGCATTCACCTTCCTAAAGTCGGTCACAAACCTGAAAGATCCACCGTCTTTCGGTACTAGGAGACATGGGGAACTCCAGTTGCTGAAACTGGGCTCAATGATATCATTCTTGAGCATATAGTCAATTTCATCTTTTATCAAAGCAGCATTTTCCGGATTAACTCTATAGGGGTGTTGTTTAATGGGTTTTGCGTCACCTACGTCTACATCATGAGGTGGAACCTTCGCTTCTTTGGGCACATCCCCAAAAATAGAGGGAAATGTCTCAAATAATTGAGACAATCTATGGCTTTCCTCTGTGGACAAATGCATAAGGTGGACATTCAAATTATCTAAAAAGGAAGAATTTACCAATTTTGGGGGTTTCAATTTATCATGTATCACATCATCAGAAACATTTGAACATACAGGTAAAGTAATTTTAGCTGTGGAATGAAAATTGTTACAATTATCATAATACTTTTTCAGTGAATTAACATGATACACTGTCTGTTTCTTTCTTCTGTCGGGCGTATTGACAACATAGTTCAAATCACTTAATTTTGAATGTACAGTAAAGGGTCCACAATATCTCAAGGATAACGCCTTGTTCAGCTTAGGCACTAGCACAAGAACTTTGTCGCCTGGATTGAATGTTCGTTTACAAGAACTCTTATCATACAGTCCTTTCATTCTCACTTGGGCCTTTCTTAAGTTCTTGTGAGCCATTTCGCACACGGCTTTCAGTCGAACGTGAAAATCGTCAAAGTTTTCCACAGGATGATCACTGGTACCTGTCCAACGTTCGTGTATCAGCTTCAGGGAGCCACGGACAGAATGTCCAAACACAAGTTGAAAAGGTTGAGTAGCCTAAAGAGTCCTGGACACAGTCCCTCGCGGCGAAAATAATCCAAGGAACAGACTCATCCCATTGGGTGTTACCATTAGCGAACGTTCTTAACATGGTTTTGAGGGTTTGGTGGAACCTCTCAAGTACGCCTTGAGACTGAGGGTGGTAGGCTGAGCTGGTGATGTGGGTAACGCCTAGCTTGGCTAGTGCTTCCTGAAAATGGTGACTGGTGAAGTTGCTGCCTTGATCTGTTTGCACGATTCTAGGTAATCCAAAGGTAGTGAAGAACCGGGTCATGGCTCTGACTACAGTCTTTGCCTTAATGTTCCGTAAGGGAATCGCCTCGGGAAAACGGGTACTTGAACACATAAAGGTAAGTAGGTACTCGTTGCCCGCCTTGGTTTTAGGCAAGGGACCTACACAGTCCATGACGATTTTTGAAAAGGGTTCTTCTAATACAGGAATCGGACTCAAAGGGGCCTTAGGAATTGTCTGGTTTGGCTTTCCGGCCAACTGACAGTTCGAGCAACTTCTGCAGTAACGCGACACATCTTTTCTCATTTTGGGCCAAAAGAACAGTTCTTTGATCTTCGCCGTCGTTTTAGTGACTCCTGGGTGCGCTGACATTGGATGGTCATGTGCCAGCTTAAGTATTTCATGCCGATAAGGTGGAGGGACCCACAGCTGGTTTTTACCCAACCATGGTTCGGCTGGTGAGGCATTCACTGGTATAGCGCGACGAAAGAAGAGGCCGTTCTCGGAGAAATATTCTCCATCGTCAGATGATAGAGATTTTTCGACCGTTGCTTTGAGTTCCGCGTCGACTTGTTGAGCTTTAATGATGTCTTCCTGAGATATCCTCAGGGGTAAGCCCAGGCTTGTGTTTTCTGGAAGCATAGACTCCAATTTGGGAGTCGAATTTCTTGACGATGATGGTAGGTGTGGTTCAGACGTTGTGTCAGCCAATTGTTTGGTTTGGCTTCTTGTCACCGCACATGCAGGATACAGTTCATTATCATTATCTGGAACTGTTGACAAAGGGTCAGAAACCGTACAGGGGTATACTTTGCTGCCCGCAAGGTCATTCCCTAGAAGTAGGTGTACTCCTGGGACAGGAATACTATCTATCACACCTAAAATGACCTCACCTTCGACGAGATGATGTTTCAGGGCAAACATGTGTAGAGGGACTACAGTAGATTTTGTCCCCACTCCCTGGATAATGGAAATCCTTCCGGTGTTCGTCTCAGGTGTAATGTCCATTGAACTTTTCAAAAGGAGTGATTGTGACGCTCCTGTGTCTCTTAGGACGGTGATATTCCGCTGAGACAACGGATCACCTGGTTTGCTAATGATGGCTTCGGCAATAAAAGATGAAAAGTCAACTTTTCTCGATCCCTCGAGATCGGTAGACTCGGAAGAAACTGGATGGTGGCGAGAACAGTCAAAATGTGACTGCACATAATGTGTGGAGACTTGACTACCTTCTTGCGGACACTTAGGGTTAGAGTCCTTTAGAATTCTAGAGTTCATAGTTGAACTGGCTGCTTGAGGGGGTAGAGCATAGTGCGCAGAAGTACGCACCACCTCTCTGTTATATTGACGACGTTTGTAACAGTCCTTGACAAGATGACCAGGCCTTTTGCAGAACTGGCATACTGCTCGACGATTGAGAGTTGATCTTGGTTTCTCTCTGGACTGTAATGCCTTCACGTGTTGGCCAACAGGAGGATTGCTGCCAAAAAGGGGAAGCACGGGGTTGAGGCGGTTTCCTGACACTGGTGGTTTCTTATGCACCAACATATATGTGTCAGCCGACTCAGCAGCCTTCTGGATGTCAGTTATCTTGTTATCCAGTATGTGTAGTCGTATCTCTTCAGGCAGGGACGACAGGAATTCTTCCCTTAGGATAAGTGACCTGAGTTTCTCAAACTCAGAAACTTCCTCAGAGTGTAGCCACCTTGAGAATATTTTCTCCTTTTCAAAGAGAAATTCCACATATGATTGAGTGGGTGACTTGCGGAGTGTTCGGAATTTTGTCCGATAGGCCTCGGGCGTCAGTTCGTAGGCCTTCAAAATGGCAGTCTTGACCAAACTATAGTTATTTTGAACGTCGTGAGAGAGTGCCTGGTATGTTTTTGCAGCTTTCCCAGTAAGGACCGAGCTCAATAAAGCAGTAATGGAAGTTTCGGGCCATTCACATGTCTTCGCTAAACTCTCAAATGAGTTAAAGAAAACGACCAAATCTGTTTCATCAAACTTAGGAACTAATTTCCCAAATTTGGCAATCACTTGCCCTACCGACAACTTTTTGGATCTACCGGAGAAGTGACATCACAAACTTGACCAAACTCTAATTCCAACCTCCTCTTATCTAAAGCAATTTTAGCCTCTAACTCCTTTTCTTTTAATGCCTTCTCTAAAGCAATTCTAGCTTCTAATTCTATCTTCTCTAGAGGTTTCTCCTCGCGGAGTAACACACCAGCCAACAAACTTTCATCAAATACCCCTTCATTAATAAAATGAACAACAACTTTATCTCTCAACACCTCTGACTTCTGCGTAACAGAATAATCCAATTTCAATTCCTTAACAACACTAATCAAAACTTTTCTACTCAACTTCTCGACCTCTTCAAAAGTAGGATTAGCCAAAAAAGACTCCATAACACTAACTTTCAAATCACAACAAGCCTAGGTTCACTAACTTAACACGGTGCGTTGGGCCGTGTACTTGACCTCCTATCGTGACACGTCTGGCTGTTGACCTAGATAACTCTATGCTTGCGCGCGTTGTCAGAACACTGCGCTACTGGATATAAAAACAACTAAATCCAACTAACCTTAGTATTTAACTGATATGACCAACAACTGGAACGACAGACTAAATCTCGGCGAGCCCCGACTTTGTAACGTCCCCTATCTATCAGCCAAATAGACGGTGAACGTCCCCGGATTCTTTTTTCGGGGTCGTATGCAAATGCCTTACGGCCTAAGTGGATGAACACTAACACAACGGCACACTAGGGCTCGAATTCAATGTCTAGGGTAAACTAGTGATACTATTGTAATTAACACTCATCCAATCTACATACAACTTTAATCAGCGAACTCAGTTGTGGCAAAACACAAGGTTGAACTAGTTAAAATATTTAATGTATAAAATATCAAAACACAACTTACAAAATGTAGGAAAAACACTATCACAGATTTCTACACTGTCTAAATAACTACAGGCCACACAACACTGCTATAGCTTCTAGAATAACTCAGCGACGAGTAATATTATACTAGAAGCCTAAATCAACTTAAGAAAGCAAGGCACACACAGGACTTAAGTTCTCTCACGTTCAAATGGTCAGAGTCTATAGCCGGACAATATGGACGGCGGCCTGATCAAGGTAAAATCGCCCTGTAGACTGCCTCGTGTTGCGAGTGTGCGGGGCAATTAAAGACTTCTGCAACAGGGGAGATTATCCTCAACTCATGTAGCCATTGGTTGGGATGGTCATCTGACCAGAATCATTCAATCAGATCTTAATGGAAAATTTCTATGTCTTAGACCCCTTAATAAGTCAGTGGAAATTTTCCGGTTGTTGCCCAATCACTCCATATAAGGTATTATACAATGTCAAAATAAAAATAGAACCTGACTCGACCTAAGTAGGTCACATAGGCTGTTGTTTATTAATTTGCTTAATCGAATTTATATGTAAATTTAAAATTTTCCAATGCGGTGTCACCCCAATTCATTATGATGGACGGTGTTTTTTATTTCACCCCCCTAATTTTTTGTCAAAAGTCGTCAATTTTTGCAAACATTATAATATAAATCTACCTAGAAAAAAGAATTTAGGGGCCGAACTCTAACAGTTATTAATTCAAGTGGAAAAAATCATTGTATTTGTAATAACTTATTAAATTTGGTGTCACCTCCACCCCTATCCCACCCCAGACCAAATCTTTTTCCTCGGGCAAATTTTGCAACGTTTAGTTGGTGTGTCCCGGTGATAGCTTTAAACTGTCCAAAGATAATAATAACGATGTTCATATATAGTCGGTTATATATACGGCTGGATGTAGTATAGTTTTCTATATCTTTAGCAGGTTTACGTAATGGTGTCATGATTTGTCAATTTTGCTCTTAATCAAAAGAATTTTTAACTCTAATTAACCATTTATTTAACTATGATGATAGTTTTTTTCTATATATATATATTGCTATTTTCGCCTTGGTGTCACCCTTTCCCCAAATGGTGTCACCCGCTACGGTACGCACCCGGGCGCACCCCCCCCCCCTCGCTTCGCCTCTGATTGGCTGTGCAGGGACCCCCGCATTTTAGTAATTTTGTACTCAAAACTTTGCCGAAAAATATATAAATTAAATAAAAGTATTTGCTTAACCACATGACATATTTCTGGCACGTTTGTTACTTTTTCAGTAATAAAAAAATGTTCTTCGCTTTTATTTTCTAATTATATTTACCGAATATATTAAAAATACCAAATACATCCACACATTAATAAAGTCAAACAAGAACACCCCCCCCCCCCAATAATGTTTTTATAACCATATTTATTTTAATAACACCGCACACGATTTTTAAAATATTTGATGAACTGTGAGACTATTCATGGCTGCATTCACCGATCCACTAGCCGTGGATACAAGTTTCATATGAATTATAGGCCTATATATTATAGGCCTATTAATGTTATACTTGTTTGGACAAAATAATTTATAAAATAGTTATTGGTCAAAACGCAATGTGCTTTATAATAACTAAATAGCTAAAAATCCGACATATTTAAAATATCATTGGCTCGCAATTCACATAAAAATATATGCATCTGTACAAGACCCAGGCTACCAACGGCATGGCATCCTCGGATGGTATAGCATATGACTGCTAAAATAAAATTCTTCAATTCGAATCCTGAGTTCGTGTCAATTGACCGTCCCCGATTCCACCCAGCTCTCATGAGTACCTGACTCACTCATATAAAAGAAAGTAAAATTAACTGGGTATAGGGCTGGTAAGTAGGTCACCAACCAGTTCTACGGCTCAATAAAATCTGCATGAGCCATAGAACTTTTTATTGGCCTACTTACCAGCCCTATAGTGCTGACCATGCTATCCATTCATATGTGCAGGTCACTGAAACAAGTGGACTCTACTTCACCTGCCCCATGGACTGTCAGGCTCAAATGGGTACTTAACTTGGCTATACAGCAGCAACCCCTTAACCCCCACTCCGAAACAAACACCTAACAAATTAACAAGATTCTTTAACATTCACATTAAGAAAACATCAGCTATGATTAGAAGACAGTTCATTCACGACATTGTCACTGGCAGAGTCTATTCTTCCTACCCTTTATTAAGAACTCATTATACAGCCAAATACAATATACAGCCAACATGCTTGCTAATAGATCTGCAGCCTTAATTTAAGTAAAGGACATGCTACCCTACTTATGGTAATTTTCTGTTAAATAATAAATCTAGTAGGCCTGGCAGGTCACGTTATGTAGGCTGAAAACAAGCAGGAGGTGACTTATATTTCTTGAATGCAAAGTACTATTTTAAATTTCACTTTTGGCAATTATAGGCCAATTATAGATCTAGTGTTATTTTAAATACTAAGCACTTTATAGTTATTCATGTAAAAATCATGTTGACTAAGCATCTTTCAAACAAAGCAGCTCTGGTCAAACCCCCAAAGTGAACAAAGCACCTCTGGTCAAACCCCCAAAGTGAACAAAGCACCTCTGGTCAAACCCCCACAGTGGACAAAGCACCTCTGGTCAAACCCACACAGTTGACAAAGCACCTCTGATTAAAGCATGAAAAAGTTATGTACACATAAATTTTACAGGACAGAAACAATTTTGAAAATGACAAATTTTTACAAGCTTTTATTTAACTCACTTCCTCGTCAGTCGTCAGTCTGTCTAGATCGAAACGCAGGAGTGAAAATTCGGAAACTTCTACTTGACCGATACTATTCACATTTGACACGTGGGTCAAGACATGAAGACAATGCAATCTGAAATTAAATTTGACTTAATTGGATGCCTAATTAATTTTTTATGAATTAATTAAAATTTGGACCGAATTAGTAGGCATGTCTTGCCAACCACACCACACGCGTCATCACGTTCAATAGCTGCGCCATCACGGTACGTTCAATAGCTGCGCCATTACGTTCAGTAGGCGCGCAATGGTTTTTAGTCATGTAACTCTATTGTAAATAAAACATGTAAAGTACTGAAAAAAAATTCATAAAAAACGTTTTAATAACAAGCTTTTATGTAATAATGCACTAAAAGTAGAAAATAAATTATACACTACTATTTAAATTACTATAAAGAAAAGCGTGGGTCAATTTAGTACCTATTGGATACCTTTGCTAATATTTGAGAAGAGACCCACGCTTTTCTTTATAGTAATTTAAATAGTAGTCTATAATTTATTTTCTACTTTTTAGTGCATTATTACATAAAAGCTTGTTATTAAAACGTTTTTTATGAATTTTTTTAAAGTATATCCATATTATTTTTGTTTATACTAAATTATAGCTAAGGAAACCAAAATCTAATTTAAAGGAATAAATATGCAACAAGTGCTTTGAATATAGACAGTAACTTAGTTTTTGACTAATTGGTGTCATCTCGTGTACTCCTCTACTGCACCTGTATGACAACCTTCTAGGTGGTGTTATCTAGAGGAGTTTATTTAAATCATGGAGAGAGCAAGATGACATTTTGTTGGTACTACAATTTAATTACCCTTCTGCCTTGATTTAAAACCTCATCGTAATGACCAAAGTTGGCACCATCCATAACCTCTAATTAAAATCATACAAGTTAATTACCCTTCTGCCTTGATCTAAAATCCTGTAAATGTGATGAGAATTGGTCAGATGCTATAAGTAAAGACAAGCTGGATCTATTAATAAAAAAATATCAAAGAAAGACCTTGATATTTAAATATTTAATGTTAACAGATAACAAGAACTCAAATTTCTATAACAAGAATTCAAATTTAAAAAAAAAAAAAACAGCCATCCAATTAACAGTGCTGTTCAATGACACTAACAGTGTCACACATCTCAAAGAAATGTAGAAGGACCAACCTCATTTTTTCTTTGATGGTTAAAACTGTTTCTTTCAGACAACTCTTAGTGCAAAATATTTAACAATTACCACATTGTTTGTGAAAAAGTAACAAAGACTACGTCATTTGGTATATGTAAAGGGGAAACTACTTTTTAAAGTAATAATTTTTAAATACTGCTTTTGTTATTCCAAAGAGAAAACAAAAATCACAAAGTTCAGCATTCGTTTAAATAGATTTTTCATTATAAATTAAGTTATGTATTCTAATGAATTTGTAAAATTTAATTGCCAAAGTGAATTTAATATAATATTAAGATTTATACTGTTTAGAAAGCCTTGCGAGTAATAAGTGTGTGAATATTCTTCCAGTGATTGCGTAACATGAAATTACTTTTATAACTTAGGCCACATAACAGCCAATCACCAAATATTTAATCATTCAAATTATCAAACGTTTTTTGAAAACCTAAGCGAAGCTAGGCAGTATGCCTAGTAAATGTATATATACATACATATATCATTTTTTACGGGGTGTGGGGGGGGGGGGGGTGTGGGGTGGGGACACCATTAAGTGCTTCACCTGGTGACACCCAAAATTGCTACGCCACTGGGATAGTGTAAAAACATATACTTTCAGTAATACAAAAATTATGCTAGATTCAATATTTGCAGAACCATTAATATTTAATTTGAAAAATTGTACTTATTATTCATTAGTTTAAAATTCAAAACCAGGAAGTCTTATTTATTTCAGGCACTACATGAATGAAATTCAATTTATCTAGGCTAATATTAAAACAATAGTATTTTGCGAAAATTTATCCATCTGAGTCTCGAGTGCAAACCCTCTGGCAGATAAGGCCCGATTTCTTCCAACACTAAAAATTAAGAACAAAGAAGAAGATTCATCTGAGAATGCCACTTTTACTTGTTGACCAAAAATGAAACAACAAAACAATCCCTAGCCATTTAGGAAATAGGGTCTAGTGGTTTTTAAAATTAAAAACGAGAATTGGTTGTGATTTGAGCTCAAAATATTCTATTTCTTTTTTTCACAGACTGATAAACCTTAAAATGCTTCACTTTCGTTCATTTTTGTACCTAGTCCATTTATATTGTATAAGTTCTATTGACTTTGATGAAACCAACTTTTAAATTTAGCCTTCATTCTTCAAACCGAATTTTCAAAAGCTTTACTGGTATATATAGCCCTGCCAGAGGCGCCGCGAGGGGAGGGGCGGACCGCACCAGTGACACCATGGCTAAAAATTGCAAAATATATAAAAGAAATGCGCATTTTGCCAGTTAATTAATCATTAATTTAAGTTAATCCACCTGTCTTAACAACTGACTATAGATAAACATCTTTACTATTATCTGTGAACATGTTAAAACTATCACAGGGGGGGGGGGGGGGTTGGGGTTGACACCAACTACAAAAAGTACAGAGGAAAAAAGGTTTTGTTGAATATTTTAAATACCTAGTAAGTCAATCAACTACCGGGGTGGGGGTGACACCAAAATCTAATAATTTACATTGAAAACAATGCTTTTTTCTACATGCATTAATAATTGTATTGATATAATGTGCACACAAATTTAGGCCATTAGGCGAAATGGGTGGGGGTGACACTAATTACAACTATATATAGGCATCTGCAGACATTAATATACATATATATTTTGGGGTGGAGTGGGGGTGACACCATAAGGTGCCGCACAGGGTGACACCAGACCTTACAATGCCACTGAGCCCTGCCACCTATAGTTTGTTTTTATAACATCAAAATCTGCCAGTTTGCTCAAGGTAAACATTTTAAAAGTAATTTTAAGAAGGTGGTCACCGAAACTAAGACAAAAAAATTATATGAAGTAATATATCCGGTGTGGATGCCATATTGTTGTTAGCAACTGTTCCAGCCTCCAGGTTAGCAAGCAATACTAAGATTCCTTTCTTCTTCTTTGTTCTTAATTTTTAGTGTTGGGAGGGATCGAGCCTTATCTGCTAGAGCAGGGGTCTCCAAAATTTTCAGTCCAAGGGCCGCATTAACTATACAGTTCGGGGGCCACAGTTTCTGCCAGACATGTCTTTGATTTTTCTGGGCAAACTTCCTCAGCCATCACGAACAAACATTTTTTCCGTGAACAATTAGATCTCCACGGGCCAGATGAGAGGACATAGCGGGCCGGATGCGGCCCGAGGGCCATAGTTTGGAGACCCCTGTGCTAGAGGGTTTGAACTCAAGCCTTTTTTTCGAATTTATCAACCATGAGCTTTGCCGACTCGACCATGCTTCCATCACAATTAAGGATTACGTGTCAACTGGTTATGCGCCATTGAGGCCATTGACTCCAATTTCAGCCTGCTTTTCTTTTTGGATTTGCTTCCATAGCCTTTGTCCAACCAAGAACAAACTACAACAAGGCAGCAGTTGTTTGATTTTGGAGTTGTCTCTCCTAGAAGAGTGGCTGTCCCCAGCTAACGAGCCTCATCTGCCCGAGCAACCATGAGCTTTACCGACTCAACCACGCTGACCATCTAAGATTCCTAAATATACTAGTTTATTAGAATCTAGAAGTAGATTCTAAAAAATTAATTATTCTGGATAAGATAAACATCTAGATAAAGAATTAAAAGATAGATAATAATAATAATACCAACATAATACAGATTAGATCATCTTTAATGCCTTAATCTTTATAAATATTAAAATTATAAAACTTAACAGTAATACTTAACTAAAATTTAACACATACAGCACACAACACTTGATGACTCCTTGACTTACACAAGAAGAGAAAGAGAGATCACTAAGTGAGTCCAAGTGGCAAGCAAGGCAAACAATAAATGTTTTATTTATTATTCAATATTCAGATTGTTTTAGATCTAGGCCATTGAAGGCTAAAACCTCAAATGTGGATTTTATACTAGATCTAGATTAAGATCTAGATTCTAGATCTATAGCATGAATACAAATTGTAATTATTGTTGGATTTTGAACAGTTCAGATGATGAACATACCGGAACTTTTGAAAGCTGGATGACCGATTCCATTAGGTATCGTTATTTAAAAATACAATTTTTCATCCATTAAAAAAATATATATATATTAGATCTACATTTCGTTCTACACCCTTTTGGATTTTCTACCAATATAAATCTTAAATTATCAAGCAGATATAAAATAGATCTATAATGATTAAAATTCTAGTATTTGTTAACTAATCGGTTATGTGATTTTATAGACTCGATTTCTTGTAAAAATAACGTTTGCTGAGAGCTAACCAATCAAGAAGACAGCAGAGTTTGACGAGATGGATTGGATTCTTTTTATTATTGTTGACATAGATAAAAAAACGTTATTTTTTCGATTTTGCGTCATAGCGACCGAAGTAAAAAGAAATTTAGCTTGAAACAATTTCCGACAATTAATATTTTTAAAATCGATAAAAGTTGTAGATGCAGAGAAGTTTTGCGAATAAGACTACATTAATTTGTTTGTTACATTTTCAGTGATAAAATTTTCTAAAAATTGTTTTTCGCTTTTATTACAAATTTTAGTAAAATAAAACAACAACCCCTAACAATACTGTTTTTATAACTATATTCTAAATTAAAATTTGTTTTAATAGCACTGCACACAATTTTTAAAATATTCAATCAACTGTCTGCATTCACCATCTATAGATCCATACCGTAATACTAAATACTCACTCGAATACAATAGACCTTATAATCTTATACGAATACAGTTCAAGAAAAGTTCAAGTTATATTAAACCAAAAGCTTAATTTAGAATTACCTATTAAAAGTGTAATTTATAATTTTTCATTATCAGCAGCCACTACCAGGTTAGTCTCAGTGGTCAAGGAAATGACCATTCCACCAACATAAAGACATCAAGCTACCAGACCAGACAGTTCATTCACGACATTGTCACTGGCAGAATCTATTGTTCCTACCCTTTATTATGAACTCATTATACAGCCAAATAAAATATACAGCCAACATGCTTGCTAATAGATCTACATCCTTAATTTAAGTAAAGGACATGCTACCCTACTTATGGTAATTTTATGTTAAATAATAAATCTAGTAGGTGTGGCAGGTCACGTTATGTAGGCTGAAAACAAGCAGGTGGTGACTTTTATTTCTTGAATGCAAAGTACTATTTTAAATTTCACTTTTGGGAACTAAAACTAAAAGGAAACTTGTCATATAAAACTATGTTTAATTATAGTGTTATTTTAAATACTAAGCACTTTATAGTTATTCATGTAAAAACCACACGTTGACTAAGCATCTTTCAAACAAAGGAGCGCTGGTCAGACCCCCACTGTGGACAAAGCACCTCTGGTTAAAGCATGAAAAAGTTATGTATGGGTAACCCAGCGTAATTCCATACACTACTTTTCTAAAAAAATTGTAAAAAATCTAAAATTAATACTACCACAAAATAATATTGAGGGTATAACTAGACATGCATTACTTATATGATGGCAAACAAATATAGAGATAATTCATAAAACAGAATACAATTTTTAAATATTCCACTTTTAATATTACAAAAACATGGCAAGTCGGGCAATTCCACACATATTATGAACATTTAAAAATTCATATATTTTAAAATTTGTAAAAGACATTTTTCCCTATGGAAACTTTTTTGCATGGAGGCAACCACTCTTCATCACTAAATGAAGAGAAAGCCTCAATTTCTTCCTCCTGAATTCTGCTCTCATCTGTCATAGGCCAAAGTTTTTAGTTTATAATTGTGGATCATTCTGAAATGAGAACAAAATTAAATGTTAGAAAGTCTAATTACTAATTTATGCATGGGGGATGTTTAGCTATAAATATTGCATAAATTATAATAAATAATATAGGTGCAGTAAAAATAATAATAGATAAAGAAATAAAAGAAGTCTGTGGCAATTTTACTTAATTTTAATAGCAGTCATTTAAAAAAATAAATAGTACTATATCTATTACTATTTAAGTAGTTCTTAAAATTAAATCATGAGTTGTGAATTACAGACTTAGCCACAACCAGTTTAAATGGTTTAAAATAATAGCTAAACCCTCTAAAGAGTATAAAAAGCAACATGGGAAATTCCAAAATATAGTGTATGGAATTGCCCCACACTATAGGTGTGGAATCGCCCCACATCTACTATTAAGAAAAATATGCTTTCCTGTTCTAAATTAACGGCTAAATCTAGCAATGCATCATTAATTGTTACCATTTATCATAAATGAGTAAGCTTTCATAAAATCACTAAATAATTGACAACAATTAAAAATAAGACAAAATAAACTATTTTTTAAAGTGAAGGGGTTGTACTTACCTAAGGATGTTTGAAGATAGATGCAGATAAAATAAAAATTCTTCCTCTTATTGTAGATGAACTCTTCTCTAACAATAACAGAAAGTACAGTAAATGACCTCTTAGAAACATGGAATAGTAACTTTTAATTAAAATTTACTCCCTTTTAAAATAGAGAGCAGTATTCAGTAATATAGTGTGTGGAATAACCCCGGATTACCCTACAAATAAATTTTACAGGAGAGAAACGATTTTGAAAATGACAACTTCTTAAGTAGATCTATATTATTTTTGTTTATGCTAAATTATAGCTAAGAAAATCAAAATCTAATTTAAAGGAATAAATATGCAACAAGTGCTTTGAATATAGACAGTAAGTTTGTTTTTGACTAATTGGTGTCATCTCGTGTACTCCTCTACTGCACCTGTATGACAACCTTCTAGGTGGTGTTATCTAGAGGAGTTTATTTAAATCTTATATCATCGAGAAAGCAAGATGACATTTTGTTGGCACTAAAGGAAAGGTGCCACCCATCTCCTCATATATCATACAATTTAATTACCCTTCTGGCTTGATTTAAAACCTCATCAACAATGACCAAAGTTGGCGCCATCCATCACCTCTAATTAAAATGATACAAGTTAATTACCCTTCTGCCTTGATCTAAAATCCTATAAATGTGATGAAAATTGGTCAGATGTTGTAAGTAAAGACAAGCTGGATCTATTAATAAAAAAATATCAAAGAAAGACCTTGATATTTAAATATTTAATGGTAACAGATAACAAGAACTCAAATTTCTAAAACAAAAATTCAAATTTTAACAAAATAATTAACAAAAAACAGGCCATCCAATTAACAGTGCTGATCAATGAAACAAAGTGTCACACATCTCAAACAAATGTAGAAGGACCAAACTCATTTTTTCTTTGATGGTTAAAACTGTTTCTTTCAGACAACTGTTAGTGCAAAATATTTAACAATTACCACATTTGTAAGTCTTTTCTCCTGTATGAATTTTAAGATGGTTTTGTAACACAATACTTCAAAGGAAACATTTACCATATGTATTAAAGTGTGAATTCTATTGTCTGAAACACTTATCAAATATTAGGTTTTTCTCCAGTATGAATTCTAAGGTGTCTCCTAAATTGACCACACACTCTCAAAAATGTACCACATTTCCTACACATGTAAGCTTTTTCTCCTTTATGGATTGTATGTTGGCTCTGTAAATCAGGGAGCTGACAATCATCACACTTGTAAGGCTTTTCTTCTGTATGAGTTTTAAGGTGTATCTGTTATCCATAATGTGCTGGAAAACATTTTCCACACTTGTCACACATGTAAGGTTTTTTTCCTTTTTTTAAAATAGATATTTTTTTATTTTTTAAAAAGAAATTGATAACAACAAAAATTTGCAAAAGAAACCTCTCATACATGATCAAACAGAAGAGGCTGTTTTATGTTAGATATATACACAATACAGCATAAAGGATGAAACATTTGAACCATACATGTTGAGATGATGAACATTTATACAAATGAAGTTAATGGAGAAATAGATGAACTGATTAGATTCTTTCTTGAGACTCCAACAGTTTAAGACTGTTACTACAAATGACAACCATTCCAATGTTTCTCTTTTCTCCTGATTTTGTTTCTTCAATAGCATCAACAACAACAAGATTCATAAAAGGGTCAAAGCCTCTGAGAGTACCTGATACTTTTCTGTTACCATTCAGCTTCAATGTTAAAACCTTTTCCATATACTTTTTCAACTCTGGTGGATGAGCTTTACTCATTTTAGAACTTTTGGGATTTTAATTTGCAAAAAATGAGAAAAATAAAAGGTTTTTCTCCTATATGAACTGTATGGTGTATCTTCAATACCCTAAACTCTGTAAAACATTTACCACATTTCTTACACTTGTATGCCTTTTCTTCTTTATAAATTCTAAGGTGTCTCTATAATCCATGAATTTCTGCAAAATATTTACCACATATATCTCACTAAAAAGAATTTTCTCTTGCTTGAATTTTAGAGTACCTTTTTTAATTGGCAATGCTTTAAACACCGTTACCAAATTTTTCTAAAGTGGAATGATTTTGTTTTTGATAGTGGTTCTGTAAATGTGAGATTAGCATGAAAGATTGACCACATTGGGCACACATAAAGCTTTTCTCCATATAAATCCAAAGGTGTTGCTGTAAAATGGAAAGCTGAATAAAACAATTACCACATTGATCACACATGTAAGGCTTTTCTCCTGTATGAATTATATGGCAGTTCTGTACAAGTGGGATCTGAAACAGGTGGCACACTAGTAAGGCTTTTGTTTATTTTGAATTTCAAGCTGTCTCTGTAATCTATAACTTGCTGTAACACATTTAGCACACTTTAATTTTAAGGTCATTCTGTGATTGGTAAAGCTTAAAAAAAATGTGCAAAATTTTCCTAGTGTGGAATGGTTTTTTTAAGGTGGTTCTGAAAATACAAGACCTGTATGAGTTCTAAGGTGTCTTCTTAAGTGGCAACCTTGACCAAAAAATATACCACATTTCTTACACATGTAAGGTTTTTCTCCTGAATGAATTCTAAAATGGCACTGTAATAAATTACTTTGACTGAAACATTTACCACATTTCTTACACATGTAAGGTTTTTCTCCTGTATGAACTCTGTGATGGCTCTTCAGATGTGAAAACTGTTTGAAGCTTTTACCACAGTTGTCACACATGTAAGGCTTTTCTCCTGTGTGAACTCTAAGGTGCCTCGTTAAAATGCAAAGCTGGGAGAAACAATTACCACACTGATCACACATATATGGTTTTTTTCCTGTATGAATTATATTGTGTATCTTTAAAGTAGCATTAAGCCTGAAACATTTACCATATTTGTGACACTTGTGAGGCTTTTCTCCTGTGTGAACACTAAGGTGTCTCTGTAAATCACCAATCTGTTTGAAACATCTACCACATTTGTCACACTTCTTAAGAGGTCTTTCTATTGTATGAACTACTTGATGTTTTTTCAAGGAGCTAACCTTTAAATAACATTTATCACATTTGTCACACTTGTGAGGATTTCCACCTGTATGAATTACAAGGTGTTTCTGTACATCACAAAGCAGTGTGAAACTTCTATCACATTTGTCACATTTATAAGGTTTTGTTCTACTATGAATTCGAGAACTGTGTCTCTGTAAATCCCAAAGCTTGTGAAAAAATTTACCACATTTCTCACACATGTAAGGCTTGTCTTCTATATGAATTATAAAGTGTTTCTTTAAGTGGCTCAGCTTTAACAAACATTGACCACATTCGTCACACTGGTAGGATTTTTTGCTAGTATGACTGCTAAGGTGTATCTTTAAACTTGTCCCTTCTATGAAACTTTTCCCACATTCAGCACACTTGTACGGCTTATCTCATGTATGGATTCTATAGTGTCTCTTAAAATTCCCATCCCTTGAGAAACATTTACCACATTTGTCACACTTGTAAGGCTTTTCTCCTGTATGAGTTTTAAAGTGTTGCCTTAAATTGCTTTCAATAATGAAACATGTACCACATTTCATACACTTATACGGTTTTTCTCCTGAATGAGATCTATTGTGTGTTATTAAAGAACCACTTTCTTTAAAACACTTACCGCATTTTTCACACTTATAAGGTTTTTCTCCAGTATGAATTCTTTGGTGGATTTGTAAACTAGCATCCTGAGTGTAACATTTACCACATTTGTCACACTTGTAAGGTTTTTCACCTGTATGAATTCTTAAGTGTCTCTTTAAATGTGAAACCGTTGTAAAACATTTACCACAATAGCCACAATAATAAGGCTTCTCTCCTGTATGAGCTCTAAGATGTTTTGTTAATGAGGCATGGTTCATGAAACATTTACCACAGTTTTCACATTTGTGAGGCTTTTCTTTTATACACATGATATGGTGTTGAAAGTTTGATGCCTGGGAAGAGAGTTGACTTGTATTATCAGTGGCATCCAGACTCCTATTGACAGCTCTATCTTGACCATGTTTGTATTGCAAATGTGCTTTCAAATAAGAAACTTTTGAAAAAGCCATACTGCAATGTTGACATGGATAGATATCTGTAATACAATTTTATTTATTTGTTTTCATACAATTTTAAGACAACTTTATAGAATAAAATAGTAACACTGTTATCTGTTGATACAGCCAACATAGTTATAACTAGCTGATACAGTGAACACAGTGATGACTAATACACTGGACACAGTGATATAGTAGACACATTGATGACTAACTGATACAGTGATGACTAACTTATACAGTGGAAACAGTGAGGGCTGATACAGTTGACAGGTGACTTACTTATTCAACAGTGGACATGAAAATCAACGACATCAATAGTAAGGACTAAGAGATACATGTACTAAATGAAATTGCTAATTATGTAAATAATTTATTTTACTTGAAATAAATGGTTTTTCATCAATGTATTATCTCTCAAAAAATCTAACAACAAATATTTCTTTAACATTACATATTTCAGTGGACACAATGGTGACTAAGGGATACAGTGATGCCTGATTCAGTGGACACATTGATGACTGATTTAGTAGGTACTAATGGAAAAAGTGTAACAAGTGATGATGCTGATACAACAGTGGACATGAACACCATCTACATCAGCTATAAGGACTAGGAGATAAATGTACTAAAGGAAGTTGCTAATTATCACCTTCATTATTCTCCATGTTTGTTAAACAACTCTTGCTTGTAACTCCAACCCTCTGTATCTGAGTTCCCAGTTCTATGGCACAGCTGTCACCACAGTACACCTGAAAATGTCAGAATACTGTTCTATACTAGTAGGCCTAATTATAAGAAATATAAAATAATTAATTTCACTTGGTTTTTTACTTTGTGTAGAAAAACAAGTTATTAAAAAGTCTAGTGACAATTTAAGAGCAATTTCCTTATGTTATCCATAACAATTTTAAATCACGTGGAAAAAAAATGAGCGACGCATAGCTTGCCTCTCTCTCTCTCTCGCCGCGCGCATTGACGCAAACGATCCCACGTCACGGCTAGCCTCCCATATCAGTCGAAAAAAAAATCCTTTCAAACCTCCGCTCATTCGCTATGGTAATATCCTTTCGAACCTCCGCTTTGCGCTAAAAACCTACACGACGCTCAGTTTAAATGTTCTTAATTAATTTTTTTGTGACCGAACGAAATGATATTTTTGAAAACTTTCTTCGGCAATATTGGTCTAAATTATGGCAGGAATCGATTGGTAAATGTTTCAAGTCGCTAAGTGGTCTGGTTGCCGAGATATGGAGCAAAAACTGCATTTTTTCGAGTTTTTTTGGCTTTTCCAGGAAATCCAGGAAGGAATTCTGGTAATTTTTTTGTCCCACAAACATCCTCGGAACTTGCTTAACATATTTGCTTTTGGAACTAGTCCTCGATATTGCTTCATTGAGGAGGAGATACGACTTAAAGCTGCAGACACACATCCATCCATCCATCCAGAAATAACGAATAATCGCAATTGCCAGTATGGAAATTGCGCTAAAAAAATTACTTTTTAAGCCACATAACAAGGGTAAATAAATACTAGATGAGTTTCTGTCTGCTGGCTGTCATCTACACATTAACTCTACAACTCCATGTGTTAAAAGTAACAAAACAACTGAGAGATTCCACTCAACATATTTTACAAGCATTTTAGTCAAGTGAAATCTTATCAGAGTATTACTTGCATTCCTAGGGCAAGTGTTTAGTATTTTTCAAATTAACAAACTTTACACTAATACTAGTTCAAAATTTAATGCAATTTATTTTACTAAGATTATTTATTAGTAAAATGCAAATATTTTAAGTGGTTTACAACTTTCTTTTGTTGACAACTGGGCAAGATCTCTTATGATAGGCCTAGGCCCTAAATACCTGTTTTTATCTTGTGTATCTTGACACTGACTACTCATTTCTAATTCAACCTAAATTTTTAAATGGTTGATGCAGTAGTCATTGAGAGAAGGAAAAACTAGAGGATTTTTTGCAGTGTCAGATAATAGATTCTTCTTAAATAAGGAATGTTAGGTTACTGGCAGTTAACTGAAATACACACATGGATTGCTAATAATGTCAATGCTAACCCTACCATTCGCCACAAAGTCTAGATCTAGTCTACATCTAGATTTTAGGGTTCAAGCCTTTCTAGATCTAATTATTACTCCTGCCACTGTTACTGTTGGGCCCAATTTAGAACTCTAGATATCATATTATATATATTTATTAATATATTGCATTTTCGAGAGTAAAGCATTGATACTAGTATTACTAGAGAGATCTATTCTAGTAGATCTAAGAAGACAGTAAGACTCTAACTAAGTGCAGAGCAAATGGAAAGATTAGTAACATGCAGATATAGATCTACAGTAGATCTAGATCTAGATTTTATATTGAAAATATAGATAAGCTGTTGACGGAAATATTTCATTGTCTGTGGACAGCCATTGTTAGTTATTAATATTATTATTTTAGCAAAGAGCATTACATTTACCAGTCTAGCTTGGAGGAGGATGTAGCCAGTTCGAAACTCACGAATTTCATTGGCTAACTTAGGTCACATGGTACAAAAAAGTGACTATTTGGCATATTTCGTGGCGCTTTAATGGTAATTTATAACAAAAAATATATTATTTCAATTACCAACAAGATCATAGTATGATTTATGTCTTTATTGGTAATCTATCGCTTTAGCGTAATCAATGGACACGAGCGAGAAAACTCTCAAAGGTATTTGAGAGGTGTATAAATTAGTTTAAAAATCAGGCACGGCGTAGTTACAATTAATATGGTTATAAAATCCTGTCTGTCTGGTTTATTTCGGACTTTACTAAAGATTGGGTCTATTTGATGTTTTAAAAATTTTCGGTAACTAATTGAAAATTTAAAAACAAGCCAAAACAATTTGGTTTTCACGTGTAATGGCGACATAAACAATGGCATCCTGCTATTGGATAGGCCGACATTGATTTTATTGTACACATTGTAAGCTAAAAATAGAAAACTAGGTCATGGGGTTTTTAATTTGCATTGTTATTTAAAAACTTGATCTGCAAAGTTTTGTAAACAAATAGTTATCGATCACTAAGTTACTGTACAGCCAATCAATATTTGTCTTACGAAAGTGAAACATCCGGTTTTAACTTAGGCTTGATGAAAATAAATAGAAATGTAGCCTTAAACTCAACAAATTATTTTCAAGTTCTCTGGATTTGCAACTTTTATAGCATTTATTCTAAAAATATAAAATTTCTAAATTAATTTTAGGCTTAAGTTTTTATTTTTTATTTTTTTTACGGTCTAAATCTAAAAAGCACGTTTTTATTCCATGTCAACAATATTATGGAAGGAATCTCGTCAACTCGCTCGCCTCCATTCGGCCGTCACTAGTAATGTAGGGATAAGGTAACTAATAAATATGGCTTAAATATGGATATATTTTTGCATATTTTACTAAAATACTAAAGATAATTGAATATTAAACCACATTTAAGGTTTAAATCAATAAAAATGTCAGGAAATTAAAGTTTAACAACGATGTTACAGATACTAAATTTGCTATTAAAAACAGCGGCCATCTTAAGAAAATATTATTTTGAGTCATTTCCCTTTAATTTCTATTTGTATGGAAATGTATTGATGTTTGCTGTTAAATAGGTTAGTCTTGTGTTTAAATACAAAGCATGCGTTTTTTTTTTTAAATTCTGCCCTTTAAACAATTTAATTGACTGACAATAAACATCAGTTCTATAATTATTATTATGAGATGCAATTTTTATACATTAAGATACTCCCTATTTTTATAGAGCTACCACTACATATCTAATGTTTATTTAAATATTAGTTTGAGTTCATTCTTATTGTTTGTGTTATTGTTTGCTTCCTATTTTCATTTAATATTTTCATGCTTTTTTCCTTTAATTAGTGATTTAATCACAAATGACGTCCCGTTTTTTGACCTCTCTTCACCTTAACCCCCCCCCCCCCCCACCACCCCCATTTTTGCCGTCACGAAATAGTCGTAATGTCGAAAATTACCTTTTTGCCATGTCTATTGAAAAGTCAAGCCATAATTCTAATGAAAAATATTTTTAGCATTTTTGTATTAGGCGAAATACATAACGTTTCACGTTTCTTACCCCTCCCACTTCCCGCGTAAAACGTCGTCTCAAAACCAGTTACTCCACCCCTTAAGTGTGCGATGTCATTTAGGGTAGATGTCAAGTCCTATATACATTTTGAATAACCTTTGTTGTCAAAATGTTGATACCAAATACCCAAAATGAGTTATATGGGGTTGCCCATAAACGATGTCACATATGCAATGGTAATGTGACGTCAACTTACGCAGGGTGGTCGGGGGGGGGGATGCGTTACGTCTATTTTGGAATCTTCTATAAAGCTGTGCTCAGTGAAAATGAGGAACATAAAGCGTTCGTTTTCATGCATACATTTGTTCATAACTATTGCATGCCTGTTGTACTAAGCGGTGTTAAACAACCTCAGCACATCATCCCCGCCAAAAAGGGCCTGCCACTAAATGCCTACCGACGAAAATAGGCCGCACTATATTGACTCCAAATGAAATAACTTCTGACAACAAGGCTCAAACCAAGTAGCTCCTGTCAACAATATTCGACAAGTATTGACTAGCAGGTAAAATGGGACAAATCGAAAATTGAAAGTTTGTCGCCTCTGGGGGGTGACACCATTAAGTGCCGCACCGGGTGACACTCGACCTCGCTACGCCACTGAGCTAATGTAAAGCCACAGCTCATAGTATAGGCTTGAATTTAACATAAAATAGTGTTAGCAGTGGACAGCCTCTAAGACTGTGCATTAGGAGTACGGCCGTCGGCAAAACGCCAGAGTCCGACGATATCTGAACATCAATTTTGTCTTTTATGAAGTGCGGAGCACCTTTAAGACCTAAGCTTGGCCCCTGTTGACACCACCACTAGCGCCGCTTATGTCCACATATTAATCACACGTTTTGCGTGGAGCTTAATGGACAGACGTTTATAGGTGGGACCGGGAGCCTAAATGCATTTACCGAAGCCGCTGTGTCACGGGCATTTTAGAGCCGAACGTCTCAAGGCAGCAGGTTGCAGAAATTAAAAGCACGTGAATTTGTATAATAGAGGGAGAACATCATGCCACTGTAATAAATTAAACACCAATATAATTCACCGAACTAAAGTTATTTAGATCTATTCGTCAGGCTAAACGTCGTTAAAGTCTCATCGCCATAGTGATTTAGGGCCTGTTTTGATTTTCTTTTAATTACGCGGTATCTTTCTTAAACATTAGCCTAATGACAAATGACGTCACGCGCGCCGCGAACTTTGTGACGTTGTGCTTAGTGGGGGATGAAACGGCGTGGTTGAGAAAAATGACGTATTTCTTTTTTTTTTTAACAGACGAATAAGTGATAGATTCTAATTTTCCTACGAACTATACGTTGATCTAGTTTTTTTTTTCTAGAGTGGGATATCACTATATTGTGATGGGCGATTTATATATAATCTCAATATATTCTGATCTACTACTATTCATACGGCAACTATTATACTCGTGAGGAGGACGGGAATTACTCTTATGTTCCGCAGACACTAATTAACAATGTCAACAACTTAGTTTATGAAATAACATGAACTTAATTAACACACACTTATAGATCATTTTCCCAATATCAAATAATACATCCGTCTTCTACTATATCTAACCCCCAACTAACTTCACTGCTGCGTCTTACGTCATCGGTACATTGTCGCACCATGCTCACGTCACACTCACGCCACACATATTTTATTGAACACGCGCACAATACTCTCGCACCAAATCGTCTACCGTCAAGTTCGTACCGTCCTTAGTAACCTCTACTCGTCTAGTCTAATTCTATATATCTACGCTATGACATATATAGTGGGTGTTTTTTTTTTAATAATGGATGGTGGGGAGGGGTAAACATTGACTACTGAAGAAATAAAAAACTGATGACAGCAGAAGGCAAAGAAAAAAAACAACAAACCATGTGGTATTCAATTGTAACTAATTAAAATTTGAACCTATTTTAAAAAACACAATAATCTTAATTCAGAAGAAGTGTAGGCCTAAGACTAATGTCTACAGACAAAATAAACAACTAGGCTTAATTAAATGGATCGCCCATAAATGACGTCATACTTTTCCCGACAATTTCCCTCTCACCCAATAGTTACTAAAAGCAAGATGATGATTTAATATCATATCGCAGTTCTACTATACCCGAACCCTTAATCACAATTTCTAACGAAAACGAATATATTCTTCATCATTTTTGAAAAAAATATTTTACACCGTCCCATATTTTGAGTCCAACGTCATTTATGAGGAATATGGACGACCTAATAATTGACAAGTTAAGGGGTCATCCATAAATGACGTCACGCTTTTTTAATACGATTTTTACCTCCCCCCCCCTCCCCGTCATCACACATCGTCACAAAATTACCGACCCCCCCCCCTCCCCCCTACGATTGTGACGTCATTTATGGACGACCCCTAATCAGTACAAAAGGGTTTAGTAAATGTTGGACCTCCCAAAATTTTTTGAGATCTTGGATGTACATACATACATAGCCTTCATTTCACTTGAAAATGAAATTAAAGATAAGAAGACGGCCCTCTGTCTTACTTATATTAAACAAGACAGGTATGTGTATTAAACAACAAAGTCAACACAATATACATACGAATAGACATTTTTATCCAGGGAAACTACTCTAAATTTTATTTGGAAAGATGGCCGCTGTTTTTTTTCTACTAATATTTATCTCAAACACCTAGTTTAAAGTTAGTTTCATGTTATTTAAATTGTTTTGGTCACTGTTTGTTATTTTAAATCAATTATCTGTGATATTTTGTAAAATTTGACTTAAATAAACTTATTTAAACAAATATATTCATCAGCTACCTCTCCCGCACATTACTATTGCAGCCGAATTGATTACGCTAAAACGATAGATTACCGTCTTTATTAACATGCTTGGGTTCATCCCATGCTTGAATCAACATAGACCCACCAAATTATGAAATTTTGGTGTAACAACACTATGCCCAGAGATAAGTGATCGACCGTATTACACAGAATGTACAACACTACTTGCACAAAACTTATTGGCTAAATTTGTCACGTGATGCAAATAATAAACCTAGGCTTAGGCTAGGATCGCAGATTAGCCTATTCCAGACTATTTATATTCAAACTAGATCTAGACCTAACTAACACAAGTCTAGACAAAGCTTACAGAATCTAATTTCAACAAACGTCTTTTGCTATTTTTAAATACTTAAAAATCTGTTTGGATAACTTAGTCCATGTTGTAGACAAACTACAGATAGGCCTAGGCCTAGGGGCCTACTTACTATTATCATTTTATCCAACCAACTTGGTTAGATACTTTGCCGCTCAGTGTGCAGAATTACAAAATAAGCCCGTGGGAGAAAGTAAAAAAAATCTTTTTTTTTTACTTTCTCGTATATACGAAGTATAGAGAAAGTATTGTAATCGTGCACCTCCCTGAGTCGGAAAAACATAATTTTGCAATATTGTCCGTATGACTGTATGTGTGTGTCTGTGTGTAAACACGATTACTTGAGTACCGTTACAGCTAGGTTGATGAAATTTCATTTATAAGTATTTTATAAAAATCGTAGATCCGTATCAACTTTTGAGCGATTTCCTATAACCGGAAGTGGAACTTTTTCTACTTTGAATTTTTTAAAAGCCTATAACTTGACTAATATTTCATATAGAATAGATAAATGACAGTAGAGCATTTGACAGCTAAAATAACTTAATAAGTCCTGAATTCGATTCCTGGGTTTGTGTCCGTTAACCATCCCTGTCCACCAAGCTCTGATGAGTAGGCCCTACCTGACTCATATAAGAGAAAGTAAAAGCAGCTGGGCATAGTACTGACCATTGTTATTCCTTCATTTGTCAATGAAACAAGTGGACTCTACTTCACCCGGACTATCAGGCTCAAACAGGCATTTAACTCGGATATTCAGCAGCAACCCATTCACACCCACCCTAAAACAAACACTTAACAAAATTCTTCAACATTCACAGAAAGAAAACATCAGCTTTGATTAGCAAACAGCGTATTCATGAAACCTTTGCTATTTTTCCTATTTTATGAACTCAGCTGCTTTATACAGCCACGTACCAAATAAGATGTACAGTTAACATGCTTGCTTAATTTAAGAAAAGGACATGCTGCCCTACTTATGTTAATTTTCTGTTAAATAATACATCTAGTAGACCTGTGGCTGAAAACAAGCAGTTGGTGATTTTTATTTCTTGAATGCAAAGTACTTTTTAAAAAAAAATTTTGGCAACTAAAAGGAAACTTGTCATATAAAAAATAAAAATTTCAATACTGAGCACTTTTTTGTTACTCATGTTAAAACCACACGTTGACTAAGCATCTATTGCACAAAGCACCTCTGGTCAAACACCATAGTGAACAAAGCACCTCTGCATGAAAGATTTACGTACATAATTATATTCTACAGGACAAAACAATTTTGAAAATGACAAATTCTTAAGAAGATCTATATTTTATTTTCTTATAGTAGTTATAGCTAATGAAACCAAAATCTAATTTATAAAAAGTAAAATAAATGTTAAAACTAAAAAAATGCTAAACAGATTTTTTTTATGCAAAAAGTGTTTTGAATATTTCTAGATGTAGACAGTAAATTTGCTTTTGACTAATTAGTGTCATCTTGAGCACTCTTCTACTGCGTCTGTATAACATCGTTCTAGGTGGTGTTATCTAGATTTTAATCTTGTATCATCGAGGGAGCCAGATAACAACTTACTTACCCTTCTGCCTTGATCTAAAACTTCATCAGTGTGACTAAAGTTGGCATCACCCACCACCTCTAATTAAAATCATACAACTTAATTACCCTTCTGCCGTGAACTAATTTGAACTAAAAACCTGTCAATAGTGTCAATGTGACTAAAATTGGTGTCATCCATCTTCTCTATTAAAATCATACAATATAAATACCCTTCTGCCTTGATCTAAAACTTCATCAATGTGACAAAGTTGGTCAGATATTGTAAATACAGACAAGCTGGGTCTATTAAAAAAAAATATCAAAGAAATCCTTGATACTGAAATATTTAATGTTAAGAGATAACAAGAATTAAAATTTCAATTAAAAGAATTCAAAGTTTAACAATATGTAACAAAAAGAGGCCATCCATTGAACAAAAGACACTTAAAGTGTGGCACATCTCAAAGAAATGTCTAAGAACCAATTTCATAATTAGGTTCTTTGATGGTTAAAACAGTTTCTTTCAAACAACTCTTGGTGCAAAACATTCACCAATTACCTCATTTGTAAGGCTTTTCTCCTTCATGAATTCTAAGGTAGTTTTGTAAAGTAACACTTGGAATAAAAAATTAAAAAAAAAAAACAACTTAAAACACTTGTCAAACATTAGGTGTTTCTCCTGTATGAAGAACATTTACCGAAATTCCTACACATGTAAGGATGTGAATTCTAAGATGGTTCTGTAAAGTAGTAGGCCTACTTTGAAAGAAAAATTTACCCACTTATAAGACTTTTCTCCTGTGTGAATTTTAAGGTTGCTCTGTAACATAGTACTTTAAAAGATACATTTAATAAAGCTTTTCTCCAGTGTGAATTGTATGTTGTCTGTTAAAAACATGTACTGCACTAGTCACACCTAGGTGAATTCTAAGATGTCTCTTCAAGTGATAAAGCCTTGAAAAACAGTTACCACATGTCTTACACATATAAGGCTTTTCTCCTATATGAATCCTAAAGTGGCTCTGTAATCCATTACTCACTCTAAAACTTTTACCACATGTCTTACACATGTAAGGCTTTTCTCCTGTATGAACTCTGTGATGGCTTATCAAATGTGCAATCTGTTTAAAGGATTTACCACAATTGTTACACATGTAAGGCTTTTCTCCTGTATGAACTCTAAGGTGCCTCATTAAAATGCAAAGCTGGGTGAAACAATTACCACAGTGATCACACATATATGGCTTTTTTCCTGTATGAATTATATTGTGTATCTTTAAAGTAACATTAAGTCTGAAACATTTACCACATTTGTTACACTTATAAGGCTTTTCTCCTGTGTGAACACTAAGGTGTCTCTGTAAATAACCATTCTGTTTAAAACATCTACCACAAGTGTCACACTTCTTAAGAGTTCTTTCTCTTGTATGAGCTACTTGATGTTTTTTCAAGGAGCTAACCTTCAAATAACATTTATCACATTTGTCACACTTGTGAGGATTTTCCCCTGTATGAATTACAAGGTGTTTTTGTACATCACAAAGGAGTGTGAAACTTCTATCACATTTGTCACATTTATAAGGTTTTGTTCTACTATGAATTCTAGAACTGTGTCTCTGTAAATCCCAAAACTTGTGAAAATTTTTACCACATTTCTCACACATGTAAGGCTTGTCTTCTGTATGAATTATAAAGTGTTTCTTTAAGTGGCTCAGCTTTAAAAAACATTGACCACATTCGTCACACTGGTAGGGTTTTTTGCTTGTATGAATGCTAAGGTGTGTCTTTAAACTTGTCCCTTCTATAAAACTCTTCCCACATTCAGCACACTTGTACGGCTTTTCTCCTGTATGGATTCTATAGTGTCTCTTAAAATTCCCAACCCTTGAGAAACATTTACCACATTTGTCACACTTGTAAGGCCTTTCTCCTGTATGAGTTTTAAAGTGTTTCTTTAAATGGCTATCATCAATGAAACATTTACCACATTTCATACACTTGTATGGCTTTTCTCCTGAATGAGATCTATTGTGTATTATTAAAGAACCACTTTCTTTAAAACACTTACCGCATTTTTCACACTTATAAGGTTTTTCTCCAGTATGAATTCTTTGGTGGATTCGTAAACTAGCATCCTGAGTGAAACATTTACCACATTTGTCACACTTGTAAGGTTTTTCTCCAGTATGAATTCTTAAGTGTCTCTTTAAATGTGAAACCGTTGTAAAACATTTACCACATTTGCCACAATTATAAGGCTTTTCTCCTATATGAACTCTAAGATGTTTTCTTAATGAAGCATGGTTCAGAAAACAGTTATTACACTGGTCACATTTGTGAGGATTTTCTTTTATACACATGACATGGTATTGATAAAAGTTTGATGCATGGGAAGAAAGTTGACTTGTATTATCAATGGCATCCACACTCCTATTGACAGCTCTATCTTGACCATGTTTGTATTGCAAATGTGCTTTCAAATAAGAAACTTTTGAAAAAGCCATACTGCAATGTTGACATGGATAGATATCTGTAATACAATTTTATTTATTTGTTTTCATACAATTTAAAGACAACTTTATAGAATAAAATAGTAACACTGATATCTGTTGATACAGCCAACATAGTTATAACTAACTGCTGCTGTGGACACAGTGATGACTAATACAGTGGACACAATGGTGATTGATATAGTAGACACATTGATGACTAACTGATACAGTGATGATTAACTTATACAGTGGAAAAAGTGAGGGCTGATACAGTTGAAATGTGACTGACTTATTCAACAGTGGACATGAAAATCAACGACATCAATAGTAAGGACTAAGAGATATATGTACTAAATGAAATTGCTAATTATGTAAATAATTTATTTTACTTGAATTAAATGGTTTTTCATCAATGAATTATCTCTCCAAAAATCTAACAACAAATATTTCTTTAACATTACATATTTCAGTGGACACAATGGTGACTAATGGATACAGTGGACACAGTGATGCCTGATTCAGTGGACACATTGATGACTGATTTAGTAGGTACTAATGGAAAAAGTGTAACAAGTGATGATGCTGATACAACACTGGACATGAACACCATCTACAACAGCTATAAGGACTAGGAGATAAATGCACTAAATGAAGTTGCTAATTATCACCTTGATTATTCTCCATGTTTGTTAAACAACTCTTGCTTGTAACTTCAACCCTCTGTATCTGAGTTCCCAGTTCTATGGCACAGCTGTCACCACAGTACACCTGAAAATGTCAGAATACTGTTCTATACTAGTAGGCCTAATTATAAGAAATATAAAAAAAATTTTACTTGGTTTCTCACTTTGTGTAGAAAAAAAAAACTATTAACGCAAGCAAGCAGTCAATCATTTTACCTACCCGAAAGATAACTGCAGATGGCAGAAGGAAGAAAGACAGAACAGAAACCAATATTATGGAGGCTTATGTTATTTCACAATAAGCCCACAAACCAACGTGACCCCGCCTGAACCACCGGTTATGTCAACTCACTTTGTAAAACACCACAGCATCTTGTTATGTTGATAAAAAGACAATGTAGATGTTGCAGAAAGAATAAGTTGTTATCAATATGGAATAATGAGAGGTGCTCCATTATAGCCATAAAGCAAAGAATTTCTAAAGTTTCCATTGGAGGTTGAATACTTATGATTTTTTACAGTCTACAGTCACAGGCAGAGAGATGCTCCTGCACTACAGATATGTGACACACAATACAACACATGTCTTTTCTTTATTGGTATCAGATCTCTTTCTATTCGAATGCTAGTTTTGTGTAGTTAATGATTTAAATTTTAATAATGTAGTTAGTATTTTGTTGCCAATTATAATAATGTAGTTACAGCTATTGTTATTATGTAGCGTGTCGTGGACAAATAACCAGCATTTCAAATTTTGATGGGTTTTCTTTTAAAAGAGAAAGGTTATTTGTCAGACAGGCACAAAAGCGCTTTACTGGCATATGTTTAAGACATGTCCGCTCATATTTTCTC
This sequence comes from Physella acuta, assembly GCF_028476545.2. Taxonomy (NCBI): domain Eukaryota; kingdom Metazoa; phylum Mollusca; class Gastropoda; family Physidae; genus Physella; species Physella acuta. The sequence goes on from NW_026731583.1 coordinate 571,243, forward strand.
AGAATCTGTTATCATGTGAATGCTACGCCCTGATGAACAACGTAAGTGAATTCAGCGGCCTAACCAACAGTTCATCATGAACGTGAACATATATAAAGCGCATCGTCAAGGAACGTCCGCAGGAACACGCCAAGTAACACATCTAGAGGAACCAAGTCAATTTGAGATGGGTAATCGTAACCAGATAACAGAAGCCTTATGTATGATTGCGGTCAATTTTTAGACCAAGTCGTAACGGCAAGAAGGGTCATCATAACCAGATAACAGAAGCCTTACACACGGTCGCGGTCAATTTCTCGAACAAGTCGTAATGGCAACTTCAGCTAATAATTATTTGTTTTTCATTTACAGTATTGTCTAGTTTTTTGTATTTATAAAGCTTGAGGGAACATTTTGACGTCAGGTATAACAAGGAAAACTGTCTATACAGATGATAAAGATTCATCGAGTAGTGTACATTTTGTAAAACTGTTTATGCAGATGATAAAGATTCATCGAGTGGTGTACATTTTGTAAAACTGTTTATGCAGATGATAAACTTAAAGATTCATCGAGTGGTGTACATTTTGTAGAACTGTTTATGCAGATGATAAAGATTCATTGAGTGGTGTACATTTTGTAAAACTGTTTATGCAGATGATAAAGATTCATTGAGTGGTGTACATTTTGTAAAACTGTTTATGCAGATGATAAAGATTCATTGAGTGGTGTACATTTTGTAGAACTGTCAATACAGATGATAAAGTTCTCTTCTGACAGATCAGGATACAGCATGACATTATTGTTGTTTTAAAAATTTAAATGCTGGAATTTTTGTTTTGAAATATTCAGGTAATGATGCTATGACTCTGTATTTGTACGGTGATTGACTAAGAAGACAGAAAAAAAAACAACTAATTATATTCGTTTTTTAAAACTAATTGTATTAGTTTTTTAATTGTAGGGAGGAGATGTCATAGCATAGATATATAGTATATAGAATTAGACTAGACTAGTAGAGGTTACTGAGGAAAGTATGAACTTGACGGTAGACGATTTGGTGCGAGAGTATTATGCTGAAACTTAGACAAAATAATCGTAGGAAGTAATATGTCCATTGTAGACGTCATATTGTTGTTAGCAACCGTTCCAGCCTCCAGGTTAGCAAGCATTACTTGTATCTAGATTCTAAAAAAAATAATTATTCTGGATCAACTTCTAGATTAAGATAGATAATCATAATAATAATCCTAATATATAATGGCCCATTGGCGAACTTCTCTCTCTGTCTGCAAAATATCTTCGCTGGACATCACACCAGAAACTGCAGCGATTTATGAAAAAATTTATCCAGACTTTTGTTGAAAATAATATGTTAGATGTTTTAAATGTATAACCACAATTTTATTTAAAGAAGAAAAATAAAAAATAAACGCGTATTCGAATGTAGAAAAACAATTTTAATTATGCAACCGGAAAAGTGTTTAGACTTGGGACAAGAACGCATTTAACAATGACGTCGCTTATTGTTTACACTAAAAAAAGAGCACGAAACTGATGACGTCATCTTCCGAGTTTAGAATAAAAAGAAATGAACTATTTCATTCAAATATTATTTAGATCTACGTACGCTATGAAATTTATGCAATACAATTTTGCTCGGGCTAAAGTTAAAAAAAATTTCTATTAGGATTCTTAATCTAGATATTCTAGATCTAGATATTCTAGATCTAGATTATCTAGATCTACGGAAAAAAATAGACTTACACAGATGTAGACCCTACCTAGATCTAGAATCTATTCAAATAATACATTTCTGTACTAAAGTATTTCAGGCCTTAATTACTTTATTGAAATCTTTGTTTATCTATGCAATTTGCTAATCTCTATAATATATAAAACAAAGTAGGCGCTTCAAATTTGGCAGGATCTTGCCTTGGGGCGACAGAACACGGGGGCTGGTTGGCTGAAAAGTCTACGATGAGGGGGTCAAAACTGACCGGCGCCTTATATGAGCTCTAAATCGAAAAAAAATGTCCCTGAGGAACCTCTTCATAACTCCTGAGGTCGTAGACCGACCCTCAGGCGAACTAATTAAGCATTCAAATTCTCAATGTTTTCGAAAGCCTAAGCGAAGCTGGGCAGCATGCCTAGTAGTACCAATATAAATACAGATTAGATTATTTTTAATTCCTTAAATGCCTTAAAAATAATAAAATTATAACACTTAACAGTAATACTTAACTAAAAAAAACACATACAGCACAGTACACTTGATGACTCCTTGAGTCATTACACAAGAGAAAGAGTGAAAGAGAAGGGAGATCACCAAAATAAAAAAAAATTGCAAGCAAGGCAAACAAATTATTTATAATTTATATCTAGATCTAAAACTAACTCTATTCAATATTCCGATTGTTTTAGATCAAGGCTAAAACCTCATATCTGGAGTATACTTGCTTCTAGATTAAGATCTAGATTTCTATAGCATGCATACAAATTGTAATTATTATTGGATTTTGAACAGCTCAGGAGAACTTGTCAGGACTTGTACTGATGAATATACCGGAACTTTTGAAAGCTGGATGACCGATTCCATTAGGTATCGATATTTAAAAATACAATATTTCAGCCATTTAAAAAAAAAAGATATTAGATCTACATTTCGTTCTACGCCCTGTTGGATTTTCTACCAATAAAAATCTTAAATTATCAAGCAGATATAAAATAGATCTATACTGATTAAAATTCAAACTAGCGTTTGTTACCATATCGGTTATGTGATTTTATAGACTCGATTTTTTGTAAAAATAACTTGTTTTCTGAGAGCTAACCAATCAAAAAGGCAGCAGAGTTTGACGAGATGGATTGGATTCCTTTTATTATTGTTGACATGGTTAAAAAAACGTTTTTTTCTTCTTCTTCTTCTTCGATTTTGCGTCATAGCGACCGAAATTAAAAAGAAATTTAGCTAGAAACAATTTCCGACAATTAAAATTTTTAAAATTAATAAAAGTTGTAGATGCAGAGAATTTTTGCAAATAAGACTACATTAATTTCTTCTATTTAATATTTTAATCAGCGGTTTCACGTTCGTAAGACATGCATTAATTGGCTGTACAGAAACTCCACATTGTATTAATGTAGTACTCAAAACTTTGACGAAAAATATATAAATTAAATAAAAGGATTTGCTTTACCACGTGACATAGTTCTACCACGTTTGTTACATTTTCAGTAATAAATTTTTCTAAAAAATGTTTTTAAAACTAAATTTGTTTTAAAAGCATCGTACACGATTTTAAAAAAATTTAATAAACAGTCTGCTTTTACCATCTATAGATCCATATCGTAATACTAAATACTCACTCGCATACGTTAGACCCTATACAGATGAAGCAAGTAGGTTTATATTTTTGTAATCGGGCAAAACAACAGTTTTTTCACGCATCTTTTCGGGGGATGGAAGGGGAGAGGGGCTGCACACCCAAAGCATGTCCACTCCCCCTCCGAAAGAGAAAAACAATTTTTTTTTATACAGAAATTAAATACATTTACATGTGTCACCCCTCCAAAATTGAAGTACGCGGACCTCCCCCCCCCCCCCCCTCAATAAGAAAAAAAGTGAAACAAAAACACCTTCCTCGTCAGAAAAAATCAATATATATATATATATATATATATATATATATATATATATATATATATATATATATAAAATGTGCGTTCGTGAATAACCTGTTAATGTTATAAGTAAAACTCCCTTATGAACCAGATGGTCCAGAGCGTAAACAAAGTTGAGTTCACCTGTTCTATTTGGCTTTTAAGTTATTGTTGTTGGGTAGTCTTTTGAGTTCGTGTACTGGGTTGGGATTAATGTTAGTAGACGATGGAGGAATAGCTCAACTTATTTTTTCTATATGAAAAGTTCAAGTTATATTAAACCAAAAGCTCAATTTAGAATTACGTAATAAAAGTGTAATTTGTAATTTTTCATTATCAGCAAACACTACCAGGACATTCTCAGTGGTCAAGGAAATGACCATTCCACAAACATATTTAACATAAAGACATCAAGCTACCAGACCAGACCTAGGCTACCAACGGTACAGCATCCTCGGACAGTAGAGCCTATGACAGCTAAAATAAGTCTTGAATTCGATTCCTGGGTTCGTGTCCGTTAACCATCCCTGTCCACCCAGCTCTGATGAGTAGGCCCTACCTGACTCATATAAGAGAAAGTAAAAGCAGCTGGGCATAGTACTGACCATTGTTATTCCTTCATTTGTCAATGAAACAAGTGGACTCTACTTCACCCGGACTATCAGGCTCAAACAGGCATTTAACTCGGATATTCAGCAGCAACCCATTCACACCCACCTTAAAACAAACACTTAACAAAATTCAACATTCACAGAAAGAAAACATCAGCTTTGATTAGCAAACAGCGTATTCATGAAACCTTTGCTATTTTTCCTATTTTATGAACTCAGCTGCTTTATACAGCCTCGTACCAAATGAGATGTACAGTTAACATGCTTGCTAATAGATCTACAGTCTACAGCCTTAATTTAAGAAAAGGACATGCTGCCCTACTTATGTTAATTTTCTGTTAAATAATACATCTAGTAGACCTGTGGCTGAAAACAAGCAGTTGGTGATTTTTATTTCTTGAATGCAAAGAACTTTTTAAAAAAAAATTTTGGCAACTAAAAGGAAACTTGTCATATAAAAAATAAAAATTTCAATACTTAGCACTTTTTTGTTATTCATGTGAAAACCACATGTTGACTAAGCATCTATTACATAAAGCACCTTTGATCAAAACCCACTGTGGACAAAGCACATCTGGTCAAACCTCATTGTGAACAAAGCACCACTGGTCAAACCCCCACTTTGAACAAAGCACCTCCGGTCAAACCCCCACTTTGAACAACGCACCTCTGGCCAAACCCCCACTTGTAGCCAAGCATCTGTGGTCAAACCCCATTGTGGACAAAGCACCTCTGGTCAAACCCCACTGTGGACAAAGCACCTCTGGTCAAACCCCCACTTGGAGCCAAGCACCTCTGGTCAAACCCCTCTGTGAACAAAGCACCTCTGGTCCAACCCCACTGTGGACAAAGCACCTCTGCTTAATACATGAAAGATTTACTTACCTAATTATACTTTACAGGACAACATTTTTTTGAAAATGACAAATATTTAAGTAGATCTAGAATCTATATTTTATTTTATTATAGATCATGAAACCAAAATCTAATTTTAAAAAAGTAAAAATTAAATGTTAAACTAAAAAAAAAGCTAAACAGATTTTTGTAGGCCTACTTTGAATATAGATAGTAAGTTTGCATTTGACTAATTGAAGTCATCTCATGCACTCTACTGCATCTGTATAATATCCTTCTCGGTGGTGTTTTCTTAATCTAGAGTTTATTTACATCTTATATCATGGAGGGAGCTGATGACAACTTAATTACCCTTCTGCCTTCATCTAAAACCCTGTCAATGTGACTACAATTGGTGCCATCCATCATTAAAATCATACAACTTAATTACCCCATCTGCCTTGTTCTAAAACTTCATCAATGTGACAAAATTGGTCAGATGTTTTAAATACAGACAAGCTGGGTCTATTAAAAAAATATCAAAGAAAACCCTTGATTTTGAAAAAATTAATGTTAACAGATAACAAGAATTAAAATTTCAATTAAAAGAGTTCAAATTTTAACTATATTAAACAATAACAGATTCTCCATTGAACAATGCTGTTCAATAGACAGTAAAAGTGTGGCACATATCAAAGAAATGTCTAAGAACCAATTTCATAATTAGGTTCTATGATGGTTAAAACAGTTTCTTTCAAACAACTCTTAATGCAAAACATTCATCAATTACCTCATTCGTAAGGCTTTTCTCATTCATGAATCCTAAGTTAGTTTTGTAAAGTAATACTTGGAATAAAAAAGATTAAAATAAAGGTCTGTTGAAAACTTTTGGCACAATTTTTTAACATTAGGTGTTACTCCTGTTAATTCTAAGGTGTCTCCTCAATTGACAACACTCTCTCAAACATTTACATCATTTCCTACACATGTAAGGATGTGAATTCTAAGGTGGTTCTGTAATGAAGTACTTTGAAAGAAATATTTAACCGCTTATAAGATTTTTCTCCTGTGTGAATTTTAAGGTGGTTCTGTAAAATAGTACTTTAAAAGAAACATTTAATAATGCTTTTCTCAAATGTGAATTGTATGGTGGTTCTGTAATGTAGGCCTACCATTTGAAAGTACCATTTACCACTAATAAGGCTTTTCTCAAGTGTGAATTATATGGTGTTGTTTGTTTAAACCTTTAATGCACTGGTTACAACTAGGTGAATTCTAAGATGTCTCTTCAATTGACCAAGAAGTGTAAAACATTTACCACATATCTTACATATGTAAGGTTTTTCTCCTGTATGAATCCTAAAGTGGCGCCGTAATCCATTACTCACTCTAAAACATTTACCACATGTCTTACACATGTAAGGCTTTTCTCCTGTATGGACTCTATAGTGGCTTTTTAAATGTGTGAGCTGTTTGAAATATTGACCACAATCATCACACTTGTAAGGCTTTTCTTCTGCATGAGTTTTAAGGTGTATCTGTAATCCATAATGTGCTGGAAAACATTTTCCACACTTGTCACACATGTAAGGTTTTTCTTCTATATGAACTGTACGGTGTATCTTCAATAGGCTAAACTCTGTAAAACATTTACCACATTTCTTACACCTGTATGTGTTTTCTTCTATATGAATTCTAAGGTGTCTCTGTAATCCATGAATTTCAGCAAAACATTTACCACATATATCACACTTAAAAGACTTTTCTCCTGTATGCATTTTTAGGTCCTTTTTCAATTGGCAAAGCTTCAAAACACTATTATCAAATTTTTCTAAAGTGGATTGATTTTGTTTTCGATGGTGGTTCTGTAAATGTGAGATTAGCATGAAAGATTGACCACATTGGGCACACATATACGGCTTTTTTCCTGTATGAATCTTAAGGTGTCGATGTAAAATGAAAAGCTGGGTGAAAGAATTACCACACTGATCACACATGTATGGCTTTTCTCCTGTATGAATCTTAAGGTGTTGCTGTAAAATGCAAAGCTGGATAAAACAATTACCACATTGATCACACATGTAAGGCTTTTCTCCTGTATGAATTTTTTTATGTTTGTGTATATTATACGACTGTGAAAAACATTTACCACATATGTCACACTTGTAAGGCTTCTCTCCAGTATGAGTTCTATGGTGTCTTTGTAAATCACCTTTCAGTTTGAAACATTTACCACATTTGTCACACTTGTAAGGTTTTTCTCCCATGTGAATTATATGATGTTTGTTTAATTGGCTTAGCTTCAAAAAACATTGACCACATTCGTCACACTTATATGGCTTTTCTCTTGTATGAATTCTCAAGTGTACTTTTAAATCTGATGAATATATGAAACCTTTACCACATGTGTCACACTTGTAAGGCTTTTCTCCTGTATGAATTCTATGGTGTCTTTGTAAACCACAAGGTTGATGGAAACATTTACCACACATGTCACACTTGTAAGGTTTTTCTTCTGTGTGAATTGTATGATGGTTGTTTAATTGGCTAAGTTTAAAAAAACATTTACCACATTTGTCACACATATATGGCTTTTCTCCTAAATGAATTTTAAGGTGTTGCTTTAAGTAATTAACATGAATAAAACATTGACCACAATTGTCACACTTGTATGGCTTTTCTCCTGAATGATACAGAAGGTGTATTTTTAATTGGCCATCTTCTGCGAAACACTTACCACATTTGTCACACTTGTAAGGTTTTTCCATATGAATCCTTTGGTGGTTTTGTAAATTGACTTTATATGTGAAACGTTTACCACAGTTGTCACACATATATAATTTTTCTCCTGTATGTATCAAATAGTGTCTCTTTAACTGATCAAGCCTTTTAAACGTTTTACCACATGTGTCACAATTGTAAGGCTTCTCTCCAGTATAAGATTTAAGGTGTAGTTTAAAATTCCAAGAGTTTGTGAAACTTTTACCACATTTGTCACACTTGAAAGGCTTTTCTCCTGAATGAACTCTAAGGTGTTTGATTAACTGGGTACTCTTTAAAAAACATAAACCACAATTGTCACACTGAAAAGGCTTTTCTCTTGTATGAATTCTGACATGTCTTTGTAAACTTTTACTTTCTATGAAACATTTACCACATTCATCACACTTGTAATTCTTGTCTCCAGGATGAATATTTCTAAAGTGTCTCTCTAAATCCCAAGATTGGCTGAAACATTTACCACATTTGTCACACTTGTACCTCTTTTCTCTTGAATGATATCTAAGGTGTTTTCTGAAAGTGCTACAATCTGTAAAACATTTACCACATTTTTCACACTTATAAGGTTTTTCTCCAGTATGAATTCTTTGGTGGGTTCGTAAACTAGAATCTTCTGTGAAACATTTACCACATTTGACACACATGTAAGGTTTTTCTCCTGTATGAATTCTTAAGTGTTTCTTTATATATGTAGCTGTTGTAAAACATTTACCACATTTGCCACAATTATAAGGCTTTTCTCCTGTATGAACTCTAAGATGTTTTCTTAATGTATCACGCCTCAGAAAACATTTATTACACTGGTCACATTTGTAAGGTTTATCTACTCTATAAATGATATGGTGTTGATGAAAGTTTGATGACTGGGAAGAAAGTTGACTAGAATTATCAATGAGATCTGGGCTTCTGTTGACAATTCTATCCCCACCATGTCTGTATTGCAAATGTGCTTTCAAATAAGGAAGTTTTGTAAAAGCCATTCTGCAATCTTGACATGAATAAGTATCTGAAAAAATTTATTTTTACTAATTTGAAAACCGTTTTTTATAAAAATTAAAAAAAACAACAACAAACAATTACAAATAAGATGCTAAAGAGAATACATTGTGACATTAATATTTGTTGATACAATGGACTATTACTGTATGAAGAGATTTGTTCTACTAAATAAATGTGACGACTGCAAAGGAAATCACACAACACAGGGAGTAAAATAGACAATGTGTTGGTGACTTGACACAGTGATGACTGACTGATACAGTCAACACAGTGATGACTGATAAAGTGGACACATTGTTCACTAACTGATACAGTGGACACAGTTATGACAGATAAAATGACCATAGGAATTTCTGATACAATGGACACATGATAACAAACTGATACCGTTGACATATGTGACTAACAGTAGACATAAAAATCAACTAGATTAACATTAAGGACTAGAAGAAGTATGTACTAAATGAAAAGGCCCAGTTTAAAGATCTGAGTAAATGTATTTACCACTGTCACTGTTTGCCATGCTTGTTAAACTGTTCTTGTTTACACCACCAACCCTCTGTACCTGAATGCCCAGGTCTCTGGCATAGCTGTCACCATAGTACACCTAAAAATGTCAGAATACTGATCTCACTAGTCAAATCAAACATTGCTGTCACCATAACACACCTGAAAATGTCAGAATACTGATCTCACTAGTCAAATCAAACATTGCTGTCACCTTAGTACTAGATTATTTATACTATTAATGTGGCTTAATTAGTTGATTTTATATGATTTTTAAATAAATGACCGTAAATTGACTTTTTGTCTCCCTTTTTGAAATTTGGTAAAATTGTGCTTTGGCTCATTTTTATGTGAATAAATTTTCTATTTATATCTGTCTGACTACCTTGAAAAAAATTGGGTTTTCTATTTGTATTACTGGCTGTGTGTGCAAGAAATTTGAGAGTTCTAACTTAGTTATTTTAGAAGTTAGTAGGGGTCTCAAATAGACCCTTTACTATTCAAAAAGCGAACTCATTTTTTGAGTTTAAAAAAATTCATAACTTTTTTTTAAAAATGGAGATATATCAAAATTTGGTGTTTCTGTTCTGATGAAAGCAATCTCTATCAGGTGGAAGTGTTCAATTTTATTTAATTTCATTATAAAAATTTCATTTAGAATACCTATTACTACTCAAATCAATGATTGCTGTCACCATAGTACACCTGAAACTGCCAGAATAGAGTTCTTAATAGTCAACTCAAACATTGCTGTCACCCTAAAACACTTGAAAATGTCAGAATACTTTTCTATGCTAGTCTACTTAAATATAGCTGTCACCAAAGTTCACTTTTAATTTTTTTGCCTTGCTGTAACATTTTAGTCATATTTGCCTTTTTCTATTTATAAAATAAAACTTTTAATGTTATATGAATGAATTAGTCACAAATTTGTGTCTCTATTATGTCATTATTTTTGTGTAATTTTTCCAGCAGTCCTTGTTTTAATTTGATATTATATTTTCGTCATAGTTTCATGACATCTGAGATTTCTTGTCACATACACCAAAGACAGAAATAGTAATTCTATGACATAAAGATTCAGTAACCTAAGAATAATTGATTGTGCTAGTTTTAATATTTAAAAAAAGCAGTAGAAAATTTAAAATCTGCAGTGAATATTGTTAATATTACATTCAGTAGGTTTAAAATAAAGTTTGTGCTTGTTTTAAAATCTGAAGTAATAAGCATTAACATACCCAGTGAGATAAAAAAAAATGTGCTTTTTTATTCTAATAAACAGCTAAGTCTTTCTTATTAATTTTACAAATAGCTACCAATGCCACAGTTTCTGCTTATAATGTTGGCCTAGTCATTTGTACCTAACATGATCAGATTATTCTGATTGCCCAGTTCACTGGTAGATTAAAATGCCCAGTTTACCAGATTTCGCTAAAAATGTAAGAAGTGCTTTTTTTTTTTAAATCACGAAATGCAGAAGAATATTTAAAATGTATGATTCAATTAAAAGCTGCCCCCTTCCATAAGTTAGCTGTAGATCTAAGGTAGTTACCAGTATTTCTGTGCCAGCACTGATGTCCTTGTGAGTCCTGTAGTAGATTTCACCTTTGTGTTGGTAGGCTGTGACACACTGCTCATCCTCAAAACGTGCACAGTTTACAAATCTCATCCAGTTTGAATCAGAGCTATCACTGGCATCAATAAAATGGGATGGTCTCCCATTCTTGAAGATCTGGAGAAGCTTATAATACTATTACACTTGGAGATGTCAGACAAACATGAGGCTCTTGTATTAACAAATTAAACATTTAGTCCTAGAGCCCTCCAGACTTGCCACAGTAGGATAAAACCCAACTACAAGCATGATCTACTTGCGCCCTATTGAACACACTGCACAAAAACCAATGCTCTTTATAATGGACTAGCTTACCCATTGTTTGTGTGGGCTGGTATCCTATAATATAAAGGGGCTTTGGCAACTAGGTGCTAGTTACAAAAACCCAAGGGGTTAACCTAAGATATTCGGGATGAGCCGTTTAGGGAAATCGAAAATTTAATTAAATGTTATGAGCACACATTGGTTGTTGAGGGCTACAAGCTATATGCAGGTGCATGAGTGACATGACAGGAAGACAAACGCTGTGATGTAAGTCTTATATTGAGTGCAGGCATGCCGCTGGATGTCCGGTAGAATCATTACTCCAGACACGGAGGTGGACGCCACACACCATTCCAATGACCAGAGAGTCCTGTACTTAACTACACTGCTCACCTGCCAACAATACCCAGAGTCCTGAGCCAATAGCTTATTTCTCTCTATCTTTCCAACATAAGGCCCAAACTTTGTCCGAGCAGGAATTAATGTTGTGGCAAAGACACCAATTCCAGCACCAGGTATGTTAGATGTTTTTATGACCAGTCCAGGCGGCAAAGTTTTCCAAGAGTAATCTTTGTGTTTGCCCCTTATGCAGTCTTGGGGAACCTGTTTAATTGTATACAAAGTTTTAGCATTTAACTTGCCATCCACAATACCATCTGTATTTTATACCACTAGTCTGCTAAAAATCAACAAGTCAAAGTACCACCGACCTTAAGCCTGTGGATGGATCTAATAGGTTTCTAACAGGGCTGAGACACTGTTATAAAGTAGGACTGTTCTATTTTACCTGGGAATCTGATACAATGTTTAGGGGACCATGTTTAGCACACTCTCCAATGTATTCAATGTCGCACTCTTCACAAACTGAAACACAAAAGTAAAATATCTGAACCAGCAAGTAAGATGTAGTTGCACAGCAAATGCCCTAGTATCTGCCTCATACAATAGGTTGGTTATTTAAAATGTAAGTATTGCCCCTGCTGATAATTGTCTTGCTATAATACATCAATGAGTATTAAATGAGTAAACATTTTGTATTTGGTTCAATGTCCCTCTCTCAGGAGGGTCTAATGTTTTCTTAAAAAACAACAGAAATAGATGAATAATGATATTAATTATATAGACAAAGTAAGATTGATCTTTGTTGAGTTATGATTATTTACAGTCAATATGCATGTGTTGTTTTAAATATCAAGTGAGATGTCTAATGCTGTAAAACTGGATGAACTAAAGAGCATCTTAAAAATCTAAGTGTTAACAAGTCCAGTCAAAATGACATTTGCCAGGTATTTTGGTCTATGGGATACAATTCATTTTTTTCAATAAATGTAACAAGAGTAGGCATGGGGGCCTTTTTTAAACATTTAAAGGATCAGCTCAACTATGGGAGTCAATATGCCAGTGGTCAGGTGCCTCACTATGGGAGTCAATATGCCAGTGGTCAGGTGCCTCACTATGGGAGTCAATATGCCAGTGGTCAGAGGCTCCACTATGGGAGTCAATATGCCAGTGGTCAGGTGCTTCACTATGGGAGTCAACATGCCAGTGGTCAGGTGCTTCACTATGGGAGTCAATATGCCAGTGGTCAGAGGCTCCACTATGGGAGTCAATATGCCAGTGGTCAGAGGCTCCACTATGGGAGTCAATATGTCAGTGGTCAGGTGCTTCACTAGTCTGTCCCCTTTGTTATAAGTAGGCTAAAATTAGGATTTTATTTGGATTTAATTTTTTTTTTTTTAGTTAAACCAAAGGCTGAATAATAGTGAAATAATGTAGGAAATGAAGTTATATACATTATTCTAAAACAGTTTACTTCTACTGGCTGTCATGAGTCAAGAATAAACAGCTTCTCAAGTATAAAAGATCTAATATAGAGACTCAACTAAAAAGTAAAAAAAAAATCTAATTAGTTACCTATCAAAAACAAACAGGGATAATGATCTTATAGTCCTACACAATTACAGGCATATAAATTATGTACACAATTACTATCAGTGACAGTGATGATAATGAAGAAATACTTACAGAGATAGTCCTCCTCTTTAGAAATGTGTTGAGACATGTATCTGATCACTATCTTGCTGCTTAAGGGACAAAAGTGTATCTTTTTCTTCTTTCTCTAAAGCAGCTTTCAGTGGAATAAAAAAAAACAATCTTAATCTCACAAAATCTCATTATTTAAATACATGACTATAAATTATGGATGGTGTTGCTAACTAAACCAGAAAAATGTTTGCTTTTGAGATTTATAATTAGGATTCAGACTATTGTAATTGTTGTGGAATGTAACTCATTGTGTCTGTAAAACTTAACATGGTCCTCAATTTAAACAGCTTATTAAATTTCAAATATAAGATTTTTAAATAACTTAGAAATCCACAATTAAAAGAGTAATAATTTCTGATCAAGCACTGCAATTTTGAGGTACCTTGAATTGGCCTACCTTATATTTAGCTATTAAACTGATGTCATTTTTTTTTAAATTATAAAGATGTCTAAGTACTCCAAAATATGTATTTTAAAATTCTACACATATTGCAGAATTTCTGATCTAATGATACAGACAAATAAATTTAAAAAATTAATATAGCTTAGATATTAATGTTCAAGCCTAAAGCCCCAGTTAGTAGTTACTTTATAGATTTCTTCCTATTTGAGCAAAAAACAAAAATCATATTTTATTTATGGTAAATTTTTGTTTTGGCTTGATGTCAGAGTGAAAATGTTTAAACATGTAATGGCAAAAGTTTTAAATTCTAATTATGAAAAGGAGTGGTTCTTTTAAGTAAATTTGCAGAAATGTATGAGCAGGCCAGTTTCAGAGTATTGGGTATGCTATTATTTTCAAAAGCAGATTTTAATTATGGCTGGTGTTGGTAAAATGGCTGCATTTGTAAAATGTAATCACAGCTACTTGATAAAATAAGAAACATAATTGGTTTATTAACTATTTCTTTATATAGTTTTTTGAGCAGGCAAATGTTTATGTAAAAAAAAAATGAATTTAGAGCATATATTGTGCTCAATTTATTTTTTGAGACAAATTGAAAGTAACTCACTGCATTTGGCTAATGCTGAACCTGAGTAGGCAAATGTGGTTGCTTTGTGTATAGTAAAATTAATAAATAAGAGAAATTGTTACAAAATTAGACAGATAATTTAATTAGTCAAGGTGTTCTTAACATATTTTAATGCAAGTTAATGTTATCTTCCATTTGCACCTTTGTTTAGTCAACATTCTACATTAAGTCCATTATATTAATTATAAGATTTAGATTCTAGCTTTGGGATAAAATTTAAAACAAATAAAACAAATAAATGTCATGCTACTAATTTAACTATTAAATTAATACTAGAGTCTAGATCTAGATCTATTAATAATTATCTCTAAAATCTTAAATCTAGAATACAAGAACTAGATCTAGATAGAATCTATCTAGATTCTAGATCTAGATCTAGTACTAGATCTAGTAGTGATAGTAGAGTAAGATTAGAAATCTAGAATTAGATCTAGAGATCTAGACTTTGAAATAGATAGATCTACAACACTTTCTTACTTATCTAGATTTTTGGATGGCTAGGCTTAACTTTTACCTGTGCAGTTTAAAGTATGGTTAACAAATTGAAATTTGTGTAGCTCAGAAGCGCCATTAACTTTTGTGGTTAACCCGTGGCGTGTAGTGTAGATTATTATAGTTATACCGGATAATCTTGTTGTAGCGTAATCAATTCAGCAGGCGCTAGTAATTTGCCGGAGAGGATATCAATCACTAATGTTAATGTTTTCAATATAGATTCTAGATCTTAATCATCTAGAAATCCAGATTTAGAATTTAAGTAGATCATATTTATGTATTCCAATATTTTGCAAATAGAAGAAATAATTCCTTAATAAGATATTTATTATTTAACGTAGCATGTATTTTTATAGAGTAAAAATTATGATGAAGAACGTTCGTTTCCTTTAGAAATGATGATTTAGATTTTAGGGCTGGGTGGCGCAGGAGAACTTAGCGTGTGTGGCTGACTTTTGGAGAAGAGTGAAATCATCGAAAAAAGTATAATATCATTAAAGGGCTATTTAATTTAAGCATAGCGTTTTTTGTGAGTTCGAGTTTTGGTATTCATAAAAAAGGTACTATTAGTTACATTTGAATTCTACGTGGTTTTTTTGCTTCGTTTACTTCCTACTTGCATTATTTTTCTATTTTTTTTCAGTGGTCGATATTGACAGTGAACGGAAAAAAAGTCACAGGAAAAAAAAACAGAAAAAAAGTCACAGTTTTTGCTAGGAAAAAAAGTCACGGAAAAAAAGTCATAATGGAAAAATTTTATCGGAAAAAAAGTCACAGAAATAAAGTCACAGAAAAAAAGTCACAAAAATCTTTTTAGAAATACTTTGATTTATTTGTTAAGAATTGTAAAATTTTGTTTGTTTATTGTTGTGGGTTGTATTTTTTGTTAACATAAATTATTTATAGACGTTAAAAGCATTATGGTTTATAAAAATTGTAAGTAAAAATACTCTAAGATAATTTACACAACAATCTCAACTCTTGTTACGTGTTTAGTTAAATACGCGGTAGAAAAATTAACTATATAAGAAATTTAGGCACATCATCGTGTTTTGCATATGTTTCGCCGTAGGCTATTCTCTGGTCGGCCTCCCCTCAGTAGGCATTGTCCGAACATATTTTGTGTTGTTGACGTTTTGTGTCAATGACAGCCTTTGAACCTTGTCGGCTCTCTGTTTTGATCCTAAGTTTTGTTATGTAATGAGCGTGATAAATGTGGGCAGTAAAGGTGGTTGAACTAAGCATAACTATTGTTGCGATGAGTTGAGGGCAGTAATTCAGATGACCTTACCATTTAATTTAAAAAAACACGATGAAAACCGTGGAGATTCTAGTAAATGCTATAAATATTATGTTTAACATAATTACAATCTATATAATTCATACTAAATATTTTTAGATGAATTATAAAAATTACTAGGCGTATACAACCTACACACATTACATTTAATTAATCCTAAGTTAATTTGCACTCTCTGAATATTTAATACATAAAAGTATTAACAAATTCCATGCAAATATATATTTGTGACTTTTTTCCTGTGACTTTTTTCTGTGTTTTTTTTTTCCTGTGTTTTTTTTTCCTGTGACTTTTTTTCCTACAATCGATATTGACACCCCCCCCCCCCCCCATTAATCATTTAAAAAGAAAACCCCACTATTTAGTGAGATCTCAAAGTCCAACTCCCTCTTAAAAGATCTAGTGAATTAGAATCTATCAGTTATTCGTATTGTGTTTTAAAGAAATGCGTTCATATGCTGTGTCACTTTTTTTTAAAAACTCCGTCATCTTCCACTTAGCATACCCTCACCGAATTCACAGGGCGACTAACCTCATTTACCGTTAGGCTCAGAGGCGTAGCGAGGGGGGGGGGGGGGGGTGCGGAGCGCACCGGGTGACACCGTTTAGGGGGGTGACACCAAGGCAAAAATAGCAAAATATTTAGAGAAAAACTTGAGAGGGGGGAGGGGGTGCAAATCGAAAATTTGAAAGTTTGTTCCCGGGAAGGGTCGCTACGCCCCAGGGGGTGACACCATTAAGTGCCGCACCGGGTGACACCCGACCTCGCTACGCCACTGGTTATGCTAATTGTAAATAATGAGATACCGTAATTAAAAATAAATAAATAGAAACAAGCACTACCGCATTGAAAATTGTTGAGATTTAAATTAAATGACGTTTGATTCGATGAATTATATTGGTGCTAAACATGATGTCGAGCAGTTCTCCCCTTCCCTCCTTCGTCCATACACATTCACGTGGTTTTAATTTCTACAAGCTTGCTGTCTTGAGACGCTAGTCTCTAAAACACTATCATAGTGACATTAATGACAACAAGGGAGGCGACCAAGTCACAAATAAGAAATTTTCGACATTGTAACTTTTGTTGTGAAGGTAAAATATATGATGTGAACAAGTGAAATGAACTTAATCTTTTTATTTTTTTAGATATAGATTAAACATATCACGTCATTAACGATTGAATCAATATTAAAAAAAAAACCCCATTGAAAACATGAAATAAAAATAGCAAACAAACAATAAACCCAAATAAACATTAGATCTAAGATCTAGACTAGTAGCTCTACAAAAACGGGATTTTCTAAATATACACA
Source organism: Physella acuta (assembly GCF_028476545.2). Classification (NCBI taxonomy): domain Eukaryota; kingdom Metazoa; phylum Mollusca; class Gastropoda; family Physidae; genus Physella; species Physella acuta. The sequence goes on from NW_026731583.1 coordinate 588,687, forward strand.
AGTTGCATATAACACTAATTCTAGAAACTTATAAATAATGTCTAGTTTATTCTCAGTCAATTACATTTTTGAAAGGTTTACAATTAAAAAACAAACAAACAGGCATGCTTGTTGTATTAACACTCCACACGATTTTAAAATAAAGTAAACTACACTTTGTTAGTTTTCTGATAGATTTAATTAAGATATAAATATTTTAATTAATTTTTTTCTTTGCAATTCATAAAAAAAACACGTAAAGTATGGTAATAGTAATACTAGTAGTAGTACTATCATAGTGTATGTATATAACTTTTGATTCTTATTTTCCTCTGCCTTAATGAACTAACAGCTCATTATTTTGACTAGAACTGGTTGGATGTGCCAAATACCTGCATGCTTTGTTAGTTAAAAATAAATTATCAAAAAAAAAAAAAAAAGGCAGGTATTTTAAAACTCAATGTTAACAGTCAACAAGAAATAAAATGTTAACAATGTTTTATAAAAACAGGCCATCCACTATACAAACAGAACAGACCAGATGATCCTACACTACAAGTGACACACATTTGAAAGAGATGTTCAAGGAAATATTTTATTCACAGGTTCTTTGATGGTTAAATAAATAGTAAAGGCCTGAAGAAAAAAAAATCTATGGTGCTTATGTAAAGGTGTAACATTTACAATGTGTGTAAAGTGCTTCAGTAAAGTGTCTCTGATTATAAAATATTTATCATAACTATCACATTTGCAAGGCTTTTCTCCTGTATGAATTCAGAGGTGGTTCTGTGATGTACTTTGAAAGTACCATTTACCACTAATAAGGCTTTTCTCAAGTGTAAATTTTATGGTGGTGTCTGTTTAAAACCTTTACTTTACTGTTCACACTTAGGTTTTTTTCATGTGTGAATTCTGCTATGGTGTCTCATCAAGTGACCAATAACTTTAAAACATTTACCACATTTCTTACACATGTAAGGCTTTTCTCCTGTATGAATTCTAAAGTGATTATGTAATGAATTACTTGCTCTAAAACATTTACCACATTTCTTACACATGTAAGGCTTTTCTCCTGTATGGACTGTATAATGTCTCTGTAAATGAGGGAGCTGTTTGAAACACTTATTACAGTTGTCACACTTGTAAGGCTTTACTTCTGCATGAGTTGTAAGGTGTCTCTGTAATCCGTAACATGATTTAAAACATTTACCACACTTGTTGCACATGTACAGTTTTTCTCTTGTATGAAATATAAGGTGTTTCTTAAATTGGTTGAGTTTTATGAAACATTTACCACAAAAGTCACACTTGCAAGCTGTTGCTCCTGTATGAATTTTTAAGTGCCTCTGTAAAATGCCAAGCTGGTTATAACAATTACCACACTGATAACACATGTAAGGCTTTTCGCCTGTATGAATTTCTCTGTGTCTCTGCAAATTACAAGTTCGTGTGAAACATTTACCACATATGTCACACTTATAAGGCTTTTCTCCTGTATGGACTCTATGGTGTCTTTTAAATGAGCCACTATCTGCAAAACACTTACCACATTTGCCACACTTGTAAGGTTTTTCTCCTGTATGGACTTTATGGTGTCTTTGTAAACTGATTTGCTGTCTGAAATATTTTCCACATTTGTCACAATTAAAAGTCTTTACTCCTGTATGAATTTGTTCATGTCTCCTTAAATGATTTGTCTGTGTGAAACATTTGCCACATTCATTACATATATAAGGTTTTATTCCTGAATGAATTCTAAGATGTATGCTTAATGTGCCAAGCCTAGAAAAACATTTATTACAGTGGTCACATTTGTAAGGCTTTCTTGCAGTACAAATGATATGGTGTTCATGAAAACTTGATGACTGGGAAGAAAGTTGACTTGTATTATTAAGGAGATCCAGACTACTATTGATAATTCCGACCATGTTTGTATTTTAAATGTGCTTTTAAATAAGAAAGTTTTCAAAATGCCACTCTGCAATGCTGAATTAGATAGATATCTGTGGAATGTTTGAAATTTGTTTTCATAAAATTTAAAAAACAAGACATTGACTTCTACTGATATAGTGGACACAGTGATAACTGATACAGTGGACACAGTAATGACTAACTGATACAGTGGATACAGTAATGACTAACTGAGAATGCTTAGGAGACAAAACATTTACAGCTGCTGATATAACTGCCATAGTAAAACCTGATACAGTCGACAGTGATAACTGATACAATGGTGACTAGTACAGTGGACATTGTGATTGGTGATACAATGGTGACTGGTACAGTGGACATTGTGATTGGTGATACAATGGTGACTAGTACAGTGGACAATGTGATTGCTGATACAATGGTGACTGGTACAGTGGACATTGTGATTGGTGATACAATGGTGACTAGTACAGTGGACAATGTGATTGCTGATACAATGGTGACTGGTACAGTGGACATTGTGATTGGTGATACAATGGTGACTAGTACAGTGGACAATGTGATTGCTGATACAATGGTGACTGGTACATTGGACAATGTGATTGCTGATACAATGGACACAGTAAAGACTGATGTAGTGGACACGGTGATTACAAATTGATACTGTTATTCTGAACATTCTAATTAATCATCGAAATTTCATATCAACTATTTATTCATAAAGCTGTTATATAATAATTTGTGTATGTTGGGTTGTTAAACTAAACAAGCAAATTGCCTCATTTTATAAGATAACTATTTTTATATCATGTCATATTGTCTCATTTTATTGCAGCAGTTAACATTATATTTAACTTCAAAGTAAAACAAGTGACCTCGACAATATATTTTTAGATATTAAGTATAATGTTAAGTAATATCTTATCATCTGAAATAAATTTTAAATTGCCTTACTTTATCAAAATTGTGTTTTTTAATTATTGTGATTGATTCTTTTATCCGTCCTTGGTCAAAGCACCTATGTTTATGTAATCGGAAAATCTTAGTTTATGTTTCTATGGTTTTTTGAAAGTTATGTCTCATAAAAGGCATCATTTATTTCTTTACTAGAATTTACATAAATACTATTCTAGTATATACTAGGATGTTTAAATGTGTCTTTTTTAAAAAAGAATAATAGACCTTAAAATTATTGCAAGATTAAACAATAAACAAAAAATTATATCCTAGTTAACTAAATTATATATATATATATATATATATATATATATTAATATGAAAAATAGTCATTCTTATTTGATTCATGTAATACATTTGTCAATTGTTGTTTATGAATTTGAGCTAGACCAAGATTAAAATCTAAACTAATGTAGACTCTAGATCTAGAACTAATTCTTAGACGACAAATCTAGGGGAAGGTGGGGCTAAAAGTCACAATTTTGTCTATTTACATATACTATAGGCCTGCAATTATATTCGATAAGCCTGGCCTATAGTTAACTATAGTAATAATTAACTGTCATTACAAATTACACAGACTAGTTACTAGTTGACTAGATCTAATACTAATATCTAGCTATAGTAGCTAGATCTAGCTAGGTAGACCAGTGAAGTGCAATAACTTAATAATTTATAAGTGTAGAGTTACAGTTATTATTTCAGATTGAGATTAAGTCTAGAAAATAAAAAAAATATGAGGGGGGCTACAACTAGATTTTCTAGATCTAGATAAATCTAGACTCTAGAATACTGTGTCTCTAGATCTAGATCTACAATCAAATCTAGATTCTACATCTGAACATCACATTCAATCATTGAAAGTGACATTCCCAAGAGTAACAATTATCAATTAACAAAGTATATCCATTGACTGTTTTAACTTTACACAAGTTAAAAATTAGCTATTGAATCATGATTAGATCTATAGATCTAGAAAATCTATAGCATTATTATTATTCATGATCGATTCCGTAGGTTTCAGGAATTTAAAAAAAATTTAGATCTAGATCTAGATCTAGATCTAGATCTAGATCTAGGCCTAAAAAATAAATTTGTGAAATTTGGTAGTAAGTATAGACTACTATAGACAAAAAAAACTTTGTTACAGTTCTCCAAAATAAATCTGAAATCCTTAAAATCATAAAATCAATTAGATCTAGATTTCTAGATTCTAGATCAACAAAACATAATAAATTTAGTTTGACATTCAGTGAGTGGTAGGCCTACTGAATCGATTTTGTAGATTTATCAATTTCTTGTGAAGGGAAGCAACTATTATTGAGTATTAATGACATTTGCCTTGAGTAAAGGGACCTGGGGTTCCGCAACGAATTAAATAATTTAATAAAAGGTCTAGATCTAGATCTAGATCTAGATCTAGAAATTAAATAAGAATACATTCCATAAAATGTGCCAAAGCAGCGATTTATAAAATATATTCTGACCTGTAAGGCAAAGCTTCAATGGTATTAAAATACGCAACAGACGTTTTTATCACCCTATCAAAGTTTCAGAGTATTTTAGCTCAAAGATCTAAGTAGGCCTACATAGATCTACATTTCTCTACTGAGTCGACTCCGTTCAATATAATAAAAAATCGTGCTTGTCGGTGTAATGGTGCAGCTTAAGCTTGGCGCGCATTTTCGGTAATTTCCAATAATTTTTTTAAACATTAGCACGACCTTACTAGATCTACATCACGTTAAATTTAGAACAATGACTCAGGAAAAAATATTTGTACTTTTTCTCTTCAAATTTAACTTACCAAAAGTATTAAAAACAACAAATCTAATGTCCAGAGTTTCTTTCAGGCATCTCTTCTCTAGTTTATATTTGTACATTTTTTAAAATGCAAAAGTGTGACGTCGCGCTATCTGAACTCCGCCCCCCCCCACCCTCTGTTCCCCTCATCGCAAAATTATGAAGGCCCCAGCACCCCCCCCCCCCCCTTTCCCAACAATGAGTCATGAGTGTGATGTAATTTAAGGATGACAATTAAAAAACAAAGTATCTAAAATAGCCTACAGAAGATCGATTCATGAATCAAATAAAAAAAAAATTATTTACAAAACAAAGCATTAATAAAGAAATTTCTACTAATAAATTAAGGTTTCCTAAAGGCGCAACAATATTAATGACTTACATCAGAACACAAGAAAAATTACCCCATCTAAAGCTGTAAGGCCTACAGATTAAATTCATATTAGAGAATGGTTAAATAAATAATACATGAAAAACGACTCCTAATGCAAATCAACGTCAGATAGAACTCATAATTTAAGAACAAGCCACAACAGAATGAACAGTCACGTAACAACGATGTAATTATCAAGGTGGACTATTCCAAGATCCTGCGGTATACAGTCTCTCTCTCTCTCCCAGAGTTTCTTCCAGGCATCTCCCCCGAACGAAATGAAATTTATATAATTTATATAGAAAATATATACTTTTAACAGTCTACCCCCCCCCCCCCCCCCCGAAAATTTCAAGTGCCCCCCCCCGGAGAAAAAAGTCTGGAAGAAACACTGCTCTCTCCGCCCCCCCCCCCCCCCGAGCTTTTAAAATTAGTATTCTATCAATTTTAAGTCAATAGTAAAAAGTTTACATTACGTCAGGTCTTTCTTACACAAATTACCATAATCTTAAATAGACTGTTTGTGAAACCCTGTGCAAATATACGAAAGAAATATCTAAATAAATGTACAAAAAGTAAAAATTTTACACAACTTCGAGATGGTCAGATGTTTTAAACAGTGTTTTGCATCACGACGACATATGAAAAATGTATTTACTGGGCAAGAACACATGTGAAAACATAAGGGCCTACTTAAGTACATCGGGGAAACTTAGTTAAATCAATTGAAAATTCAGTACGGTGTTGATGACGGATTTAGAATTAGGCGCAAGTTGATATTAATTTGTATGTATAGTAAATAAACAATAACATATGAAACTTGGAACCGTGTCAGTTATTGTATTTTACACCGGAAGATTTCTACATGCTTTAAAGAGACGAAAGTCGATCCCTTAGTGTACAGCATCATTATCTTTCGTGTTCGTGCCCATGACATACGGGCCAGATGAAGTAGAGTTCATCTGTTTCAGAGACCTCGGCATAATTATGAAGGGATAGTGTTGTCAGTACTATACCCAGCCACATATGTTTCCCTAAAGTGAGTCAGGTACTCGTCTGAGCTGGATGGACGCAGTCACGAGCCAAGATCCAAACTCGAGGCCTTCGGGATAGCGGTCAAGAGCTAGTCGACCACACTGTCCCCTTATATACACGAAAAGAGTATTAGTATATAAACCACCCCACTACATTATCCAGTTTCCGGCTGCTACTAAGCGTACAGGCCACAACTAAACACTGACTCAATCTAAACTAGCTATACACACACTTTCTTATTTACAACCACACCCATAAATTATATTGTAATAGATTATTCTTTGAAAAGTATGACCGTAAAGTAATAACATGTTAGAATGAAACCAGCAATTTTTTTTCTACGTTTTTGTGATTCGAGAAGTGTCATTTTTAAAAATTTGACCCAACCGTGAATTGATTGAAGACAAAGAAAAAAAGATTTAAAAGCATACAATTTAGATTTGTGTTCGGTACGTCGTAAAATTATGTGGTAGACAAGAGGATGTCGGCTTATAATTTGCTCGCGCTAGATATTTTAGCAAAAATACAAGTTGACTATTAAAATATCGATACACCTCGGTACTGTTACATTTAATTGATGCCTTGTCGAGATGATTAGTCACTGTTGACATTACAAAAAACAACTCGATAGATACCAAAGCGATGGCCTTCTAAATAATACACACATCCTTTAGAAATAGAATAGTGCTCGCCACCAAAGCTTAAACAGTAATTCTATAGCAATACAATTTTAATGTTTCGCAGTTTTAATATTTTATTTTATCAAAGTACCATTATATAAATAGTAAAATAATTAAAAATATATATTGGGTCTGTAAAAGCATAGGCTACCACACTACGCTTTTATTCAGTAACCACATACGGCGTAGTAAAAAAACCCAACCGTGACTGTTTATTTAATCATGACTGTGTAAAACTTATAAACAAATCAGTACAGAACTAGTAGGCCTGAATACTTGTCTGATTCTATAGATTTCATGTAGATATTACAATAATTTACAGGTATTTTTTAAAATCTATATTTAGTTTTAACAAACGAAGCTCGCCTAAAGTATCAGTTAAAACATGTAAAACTAGCAAATTTTATCTACAATATACATACCATTTTCCCTAGGACTATTTAAACAGAAAGTATTATAGTAAGTTTTATACACTGTAGGCCTATATCTAACAGCTCAAGTAGGTAACTATCGGATTAAATTAACCACATTTCTCGATCTCTGTATAACAAATATCTAATAAAAATGTAATGGCTACGCTACGTGTACATACAACAATAAAGCCTAAACAAGTAGTAGAAATTTAGTGATAGGGTAGTGCTTATTTCGCTGAACGATAGAGGTCATACAAAACGTTCTTAGATCATCTTTACATCATGTTGGGGATATATTTATCCTTTTCCGTTTTATATTCTGGACAGGATGTGAGATTTACGCGAAAAAAAAACATTTCCGTTAAAATTATGTATGCGTATAAATAAAAGCTAAATATAGCGATCGGATATGAGATAATCTAAGTAGGCCTACGTTGCGTATTTCCTCTATAGTTGGCGGATATGATCATTTCTTAGCGATAGCCCCAATAACCAGCTCCAAATACATGTTATGCATGAGTAGCTATAAACACTATAACAAATATCTGTAAATTATTAGACTGACTTTTACTATAACCACAATTACAATCTTTAAAACTGTTATTTCTTTTGTTTCAAATACAACGTTCATTACTAAGATAAAAAAATGTGATCAGTGCTTAGCTACAACCGCTTTAACTACCCCTAATTAAATATTGTGGTTGTTGTAGGTTTATCTGCTAAAACTAGCCTGCAATAAAAATATAGATGTTCCAGCTCTAATTTAGTCAACCAATCAAATGGCCAACAAGACTCTAGAGCCGGAAGTGCTTGCTAAACTACCAGAATACATCAGCACCTACGAGAAACAAATGGTGGAGTTCGTGTTCGTAACTTCCGCTTGTTTTCTGGTCGGGGCACTTGGATCAGTGGGGAACATTTTAAATATTGTCGTCTTTTTCAAGCAGGTACAAAATACTTGTTTACACATAATATTTCATCGGCGTTATAACTCTTATTTTTATGCGCTTTTTGCGAAATAGGCCAAAGTGGTCGTCCATAAATGACGGCATACTCGTAGGGGGAGGGGGGGTCCGTAGTTTTGCCACGGTGTGTGATGAGGGGGAGGGAGGGGGGGGGGGGTTCAGATGGTGTGACGTTAAAATTTTGCATTATAAAAAGCAATGCTAGAAAACGAATTTTTGCCGTTATTTCGCGTTTAAAAAATAGTTTTAATAAATTGTAATAGGAATTGATTAAAATACTTTTTGTTGACAGAGTTCAGACAAGATGTTGGAAAAAATATCGTATTTTAAGAGAAATTCAACAGCAATTTTGAGGGGGGGGGGGGGTTGTAGGCTGAGGTGTGACGTCATTTTAGGGGTGGGGGGTGTTGTCTTTTTGTGACACTGTGTGACGGAGGGGGAGGGGGGGGGAAGAATGAAAAATCGTTAAAAAAAGCGTCACGTCATTTATGGATGACCCCTAATGGTTCTTTCAATTAAAGTGAATAAACTATCTATGGTCCCACGAAGTTTTACCTGATGTTGACAGCTTTTTCAAATGTATATGAATACAAAACACTGTATTAACTTGAGGTTTATTTTCACCCCTCCAGTAAGGTCGTACAGGACAGCCAAACTGCATCCATGTTTCTATCCTTAGATCTCAACAGTGCTTTATTTCATGTAGTAGCTACTCCTGTAAGAAAAAATAGAACCCCTGCGGTGGGGGAATTTCTCTTATTTGCCTATAAAGATTTAGTTTTTAACGAGGAACTAAACGACAGCATTTGTCATTGCTTATCATCCTCGTCATCATTATATACTATTTCTGTTTCTTTCTTTTTCTGATAGTGTCCGATCCATCGCCGTTTTCTTTCATGCATTTCATCGTATTTCTATAGAACCACAGAGACTTTACTAAATACTCTAAACCCCTCGAATAGCTCCATCTTCCACAGTCCTTTTCCTTGATTGCTTAGACCAGCTTAAAACTTTTTCACCCTGGGGATCCATTCAAATGCTAGCCTCACGATGCCGACCCCTTCCCTTCATCTGGCTTCTCCGATCCTTCAGTATGCAAGCTTTGTATATCGACTTTTGTTTTATCGTTTATCACAGGTCTTCGTTGATCATTTTGTCTTCCATCTCATCTGTAAGATTTGTCAAAGGATTTGATGAACTCGTGTGTTGTTAATTGACTTAATAGTATAGGTCTCTGAGCCATATAGCCAGAGGCGTAGCGAGGGGGGAGGGGGCGGGGGGTGCGGACCGCACCGGGTGACACCATTTAGGCGGGTGACACCAAGGCAAAAAATAGCAAAATATATAGAGAAAAACTTGAGGGAGGCTGCAAATCGAAAGTTTGAGGGAGGGGGGAGGGGGGGGGGGGGTCGAAAATTTGAAAGTCTGTCCCCGGGGAGGGTCGCTACGCCTCTGGGGGGTGACACCATTAAGTGCCGCACCGGGTGACACCCGACTTCGCTGTGGTACTGCACATAGCAACACTGTCCCTACACACATAGAATAAATTATTTTTATTGTTAATGCATATATTTATCTGTGCTACCGGCTTCTTTTCTCATATAGGTCAGGAATGCCAATAAAAACCAATACATGTTTACTTTCAGGGTTTTCACGAAACCGTCAACATCAGTTTCCTGTCGCTGTCCGTGGCTGACCTACTCAACCTACTGCCGCTTACCTGGACAAGTTTTTTCGTCTACAACCCCTTCTCCCTGTGGCACATTGAGACCCAGGAGTTTAACGTCTATTACGTCATCTCAAGTAGGCTCTGACTTTCTCATTAAATCTTAACCTAAAATTTTAGCATCTTGAGTTAGTTACAGGTTTGATATCTTTGGAATGTTTATGGGTACAGATACTAGTTTGTCATGGTTAGGGTTATATTATCATTAGCGTTCACTTGCATACGAAAAAAGGTAAATTTTCTACAACAATCAATCTTAGAGTGAGAGGCTAGGCTTATTAGGCCTATAGTTTGTTTTTGGCTTTAATTAAGGACACATTTTTTTGTCGAGTTTCAGCTAAACGTATTAATTTAAGGTCTTCTTGTATTAATGTTTGGGATTAAACTAGGAACTGTTTTTATATTTGTAATTGCATTAAACTAATACAAAGTATTCCAAGATACCCATAGTAAACCAACGTTCCCTTTTCAAACCTGACGGTCTATAGGGCAAATGAAGTAGAGTTCACTTGTTTCTGTGACCTCGGCACATAAAGAGATATTGTGGTCAGCACTATGCCCAGCCGCCTTTACTTTCCCTAATGTGAGTTAGGTACCCATCAAAGTTGGCTGGACTCAGGGACGGTCTACGGACCTTGAACCCGGATTCAAACTCGAGACTTACGGTTAGCAGTCCTGATCTCTACCGCTAGACCACTCCGTCCCATAGCATTCTTATTTAGGGTGTAGGTATATAAGCTATTTATATGTTCCACATGAGTATTTGTCATTTCATCCTTCTGCCAGCCTTCCCTCGAGAAATCTTTACTCGTATTTCACGCTGGATCAAGGTCTACATCAACGTTGAAAGATTTGTCTCCATTCTCTCGCCGATGAAGGTCAAGGAATACTTCACCAAGACAACCGCCGTAGTCGTCATGACGTCTATTTTTAGCCTCTACGTCATCGAAATGCCAATCTTCTATCAGTGCGTGCGGATCGTGGCCTTGACCTTCCCTCCCCTCAACAAGACCGTGTTGTACTTGTCCGCTCCGGACGTCTGCAACTACGGCGAGAGCGTCAGCATCGCTTTCCACGCGTTAAGCATTATCTGCCCCTGCGTTCTTGACCTCATCTCAGCGTGTCTGATCGTCTACCAGCTGCGAAAAACGAACCAATGGCGATCGAGGTCATTGACCAATGAACGGATGCAGCTCATGACGTCACGTGACTTAAAACTAATCAAAATGATTCTAACCCTGGCGGGAGTTTTTTTCGCTACGACCTTGCCGATGTGGATGACGTACGTTATGTCTTTGATAGAACGTCTGGCATTTTACACCGGATACCTGGGGAACATTTTTTACGTCATGTTTTCGGTGTCCACATTTTTTGAAACCGTGGGCAGCAGCATCAACGTCTTCATCTACTACAGCATGAGCAGTAAATACATGCAGGTCTTTATCGGGCTTTGG